>NC_090922.1:250949849-251284212 GCF_040938575.1 Ambystoma mexicanum | reverse complement strand
AACTTGGGCCTAGACCACCATAAAGGATGTTATGTTGCTCCTAATCGCTAGTACAGCGTAAGGACATATGGGCCCAATGCAATCGTCCCAAAATATAGTCATTGTGATCCAGGTATTAACAACGATCTGCAGCTGCTGATTAAAAAAGCCATAAATTGGCATCTGGAATCGATGACAATCACAGAATGGCAGGATATACCTGTTTCGAAAACATAACCGAAAATGTGTCTCACTACCCGAACTTGATTACAATTGATCTATTGACTTATTAATTTCGGCATAGAGTTTAAACTAACGACTAGCACAGACATCAAACAATCTCAACAGAAAGAAAACAGCGTGGAAAGTGGTACACAATTCGACATGGTCATACATGACATTTTAATCAAATATTAGCGTTGAACCTGGGAGTAACCGAGTGGTGGTCTACATGCACCTCGATGCTGAACTCCCCATAACCATGTTAAAAAGACAACTGTACACACAGATTGTCCTGGCGTTTCATTGCAATAAGCCACACAGAACAGACGAATAAAATGTAACCCAAAAATAATCTTCAGATAATAATAAGTTAATGCTTGTTCCGGTATACAATCGTCGAAAATCAAACTTACATTATATTCACCATTCCCATTCTCTTGGCGTAACTCATGCCGTAACGATCACTGCGTTCGCACCAACGAATCTTCATAAACTGAATTTACATGTTGCTTAAACACTAATGGAATGCATAACCTTCTCATATCTTCATTATTACAAACCCCCTTTCATTGAATTGCTGTCGGATTGGTCCCTTTCTCTCAAGGTCAAAAAACAATTGAACCTTATACTGTGTGTCCAATGTGTGGGCTTCCTTAGCTCGCAACCAAACATTCAAAGCTGCTGACCTTCAATCAGAATCAAAATACATTCCTACTTCGCAACAACTTGCCTAATCGCATCCATGAGAAGTGTTACTCTCAGACGCGTCCATCAGGAACTGCTGGTGGCTGCCTGACGTACCAGGCTCTAGGGGGCGGCAGTCTGACTCCATTAATATTTTAATTACATTTTAACACAGACACATTAGCCCTTTATTTTCCACGCTCTGGGTGTACCACCATCACATCGATTTATAAACATTAAGCATTTTAATTAAGAGTGTAAAATAACCCGAAATTGCTTCTATTTAATATTAATAAATATTGGGCAACCAATATAAACAATATAGAGGAACGGGCATTGGGAATGTACTATTACTTTGTAATACCACAAAGTAAGGTTGGGATTGCACACTGCAGAAGCAACAATCTATATTTACAAGTCCACAATTCCATGATTATACATCTCCATCCCTTGAATGCCAAAATGCAATGTCTTTCGCCTGTACTTTACGCACATATTGTGGAACACCTCCAAATGTACCATGTGACTTTCGCGACATAAAAACACCAGTTTTTTCCTTCTTGAAGCCATACCCCATCCCATCCTCATCACTCCTCACCTCCCCAGAAATTATTTGTAAAGTTTGACAAGTGCAATGTTCTGTTTTTTTAATATGTTTTACCGCTATGTCCGCGGACACCAAACACGGATCCAAGATGGAGGGCGCATCGGAAGAATCTGATGCACTTCACGCTCTCTACCATCCAATCAGCGAACCCGTCACATGTCCGTGGACATGATGCGAGCCGATTAGCCAATCAGTGTCCTGCCCGCAGAGCGAACAGGCAAGTGTGTCCGCGGAGCGGACATAGATATCACACATTTTTTGAGACCTTCTTTTTGATCGTTTTAAAAAAAACTACTGGACGGATTTTCACCAAATTTACAAAAGCCCGCTTTCGGGACCAAGCCGCTGCTCCTGCCACAAATTTGGTGAAAATCAGTCCAGCGTTTTTTCCCCATTTAGTCTATGGGAAAAAAATACATTTTGGGACCCCCCCTATAACTTTTCCCCCCCTAGACCAAACCTCACCAAACTTTCCAGAACAATTCAGAGTGGGCCATATACATTTTTGGGAACCTTTGGGGAGGATTCGTCCAGGGGGAGCGAAGTTATAAGCCATCCAAAAAGTGCTCTTCCTATGGGATTACCAAATTAACCATAACTACACAGCCACTGCCGAAAAACTTTGTTAAATGGATGTTATGGTTAAGTTGCACTACTAAAAACCTAAGAAATTCAGTGAAAAAACTTTGTTAAAGGGACGTTATGGTTAAGTTGCGCTGTTAAAAACCTATGAAATTCAGTAAAAAAACTTCGTTCAAGGGACGTTATGGTTAAGTTGCGCTGCTAAAAACCAATGAAATTCAGTGAAACAACTTTGTTAAAGGTACGTTATGGTTAAGTTGTGCTGCTAAAAACCTTTCAAATTCTGTGCAAAAACTTTGTCAAAGGGACGTTATGGTTCCAAGTAAAACCGAAAAACCCTTGAAATTCGCCAGTTATGGTAAGCTAAGCAACCATAACTCACGCCACCACCGTGCACTGCTAAGACTAACACCCAGGACATCAAAGATGACATCACAAATGTCATTGATGACATCACTGATGACATCACATGTGTATGTACTTTTCATGAAATATGTGTACAAGGGATTCTTATTATAATGTTGCGAAACAAGTATCAAGGATCATTGCAATAAATATCATACCCTAATTAGTGCATTGAACGATGCATTGATATAAATAGCATTCTATTATGGGGTCCTATCTAGTATACTAAGCAACTCATACAGAAACATAACATTGTGTGCAGTGTACAAGATGAAGGTATAATATTCGTAATGTTAATATGTTGAATAATTATATGATAATTGTTTTCTTAATAGATTTTTGTGTACTGTGAAATATGTAATAAGTAGCTAATAAAACACATGTATTACATAATTGCATTACTATAGACAACACACAAAGACACAAGAACACATACCAATATGGGTATATACAGGGAAAGTGAAGTTAGCAAAAACGCACAAGTAGTAGCAGAAGCAATTCATAATTGAACTGAATATTTTCATGCAAATAAATGATTGCTCTGTTTCATAGCTGCTATTTACCCTAGGTATATGTATCACTTGATATGAATGGACCCTAAGGAAGGTAGTGTGAGTACAATGTACACAAATATGACCATATACAGGGAAAGTACAGCCATAAAAAAAAAAACCAGAACTATCAGAAAGTGCTCATAAGTCTATTGATTATCTTTATGCACAAAAAGGATTGCTGTCTTTCAAGCTTGTGTCTTCCCGTATGTATATGTTTCATATGATGTGACTGGACTCTAAGGGAATTACTGTAAGAACCTACTTGAAGGATACGTCTACAAATAAAATAAAATGTTTAGTATCTGACTGTTACTGAAGAAAACCATGTGGCCAAGATATGTCAGCAAAAGAAAAAAGTGAGCCAGACATGTGATGTCATCAGTGATGTCATCAATGACATTTGTGATGTCATCTTTGATGTGCTGGGTGTTAGTCTTAGCAGTGCACGGTGGTGGCGTGAGTTATGGTTGCTTAGCTTACCATAACTGGCGAATTTCAAGGGTTTTTCGGTTTTACTTGGAACCATAACGTCCCTTTGACAAAGTTTTTGCACTGAATTTCATAGGTTTTTATCAGTGCAACTTAACCAGAATGTCCCTTTAACAACGTCTTTTCACTGAATTTGTAAGGTTTTTAGCAGCGCAACTTAACCATAACATCCCTTTAACAAAGTTTTTTCACTGAATTTCATTGGTTTTTAGCAGCGCAACTTAACCATAACGTCCCTTTAATGAAGTTTTTTCAATGAATTTCATAGGTTTTTAACAGCGCAACTTAACCATAACGTCCCTTTAACAAAGTTTTTTCACTGAATTTCTTATGTTTTTAGTAGTGCAACTTAACCATAACATCCATTTAGCAAAGTTCTTTCACTGAATTTCATAGGTTTTTAGTAGTGCAACTTAACAATAATGACTTTGACTTTATATACATATCATATGGAACTGACTGAATCTCTTCTACTGTACTTGATGTCCGCGAACTCATTTAATGTTCGCGGACATGTTCGAAGAACAGTACCACTACCTAAAAACTCTGGGGGGGTATGTTTGATTATTATATCATAACATAGGAACATTTAACAAATTCAAAAAGAAGCACACAAACACATTATATGTACTAATACATAAGAAATGTAACCCATATATACAACACACTAACCATTCATTTAAATACACTATGTTCTAAAATGGAATATACCACAAGAAAATAAATTGGCTTCCAACATAATTACCTCACAAACACGACAGAACTGAGAACAAGAGCAGACCCACTGAGTACATAGGACATATCTTACCTGAAATAGTAAGTGTACTTAATTCTATTCATATATTTATAAACTTTCTGTATTAGATAAAAAAATATTATCTTTTTTTTTTATCTCTCACAGAAATGTCTAGTACTCTGGAATGGCTAGAGGAGCATTTCCCACATGAAGAAATGTCACAAGATAGTGAAACTAATGGTAAACACTTTATAATATAAACCATTTAATTATTATTATTTTGTATAAATTTACCATATATATATATTTGTTTGTACAGAGCATACCAAAATAGAAAATACTTCAGAAAAACCTGTTATGGATAACACTTTTCACAGTATAGAAGAAAAAATGGATTTGTTGTTGACTAATTTTAATAATTTGAAAACTTTTGTGGAAGATAATTTTAAACCAAAAACCTTGTACCATTGCCCCATATGTACTTGTCCCTCCTCACCATATCCCAGTCAATTATCCCCAAACCCTCTCCATAACCCAAAACGTTTTGATGAGACTTCCATCCCTTCTTCACCTAATAACAATCATGTTGAAACCCCTAATTCTCCTGTTTTTGTTTCTGTTTCTGCCTCACCTTCTCTGTCATAAATTATTAATATTTGTTAAATACATTTTTATATTGTGTTGTAAATAGTTTCGTTTAAAAAAAAAAAAAACTATGTAGGTGTCCGCGGACAGTGCAGGTGTTCTGAAATGTTCGTAAATAAACGAAAATGGAGGTGTCCTGAAGAACACTATACCTGTTTGTACTGTTTGCTAGCAAGATGAAACTATTCTAAGAACACACGCGGTGTCCTGAAATGTTCGTAAAAAAAATAAATTAAAGTGTCCTAAAGAACACTATATCTGTCCGTAGTGTTTGCTATCAAGTTTAAACTCTTCTAAGAACACAATTGGTGTCCTGAAATGTTCGTACGTAAACGAAAATGGAGGTGTCCTGAAGAACACTATACCTGTTCGTAGTGTTCGCTAGCAAGTTCAAACTGTTCTAAGAACACACGCGGTGTCCTGAATTGTTCGTAATTAAACGAAAATGGAGGTGTCTTAAAGAACACTATACCTGTCCGTACTGTTCGATAGCAAGTTGAAAATGTTCTAAGAACACAATTGGTGTCCTGAAATGTTTGTACATAAACGAAATTGAACGTGTCCTGAAGAACACTATATCTGTCCTTACTGTTCGCTAGGAAGTTTAAACTGTTCTAAGAACACACGCAGTGTCCTGAAATGTTTGTTTCACGTGTGACGCAATTTTAATTAGTTCAGGACCCGAACAGTGTCTGTAGAACATCAACGCGCATGCGCTAGCCAATCTCCGTGCATTTGGTGTCCTGCAGACATGCGCTTCCTTCGCGGACATGTTCGCGACGGATCATATGACCGCACCCACGCTGATCGCGTGTTCTGAATGCGGACACTGTTCGGGTCCCGAACAAATTAAAAGTACATTTTCAATTAATCCATAATATTTTTCAATAAAATCTCACCATAGCACAAGTCCCACATAGTAATCCTGAGTTTCTACATACCTTTTTTTTGTGTTTGATCTGTCCGCGGACAGCGCGTATGTCCGCGGACCGCGCACAAGCACCGCTATAAAAGACCACGCCCTAGAGCTTATTCTCATTGTGTTTCTGGCTATTCTTCAAAACACAGCGATTTTTGCTGCCACCTGCAGATTACACCATCATCGAGATGGCATACCTGACTGCTGAACTGCCACCTGGTGCTGCACCTGCTTCAGCACCACCTCTACCCCCTCCACCACCACCACCTCCCCAAGGGCCTGAAGAGGGGAACAGGAGTGAGGATGCAGAGGAGGAAGAAGAGGATGATGAGAATGAGGTAGAGGAAAACCCTACTACCCGCACTAGGCGTGAGTCTTGGGTGTGGCGGTTATTTACCATTCATGGGAATGTTCCTAAGGCTCGTGCGAACCGTGTTACCTGCAATGAGTGCAAAATGATACTCAGTCGTGGGAAGCACGGTAAGTACAGCTTTGGGACCACTACTATGAAGTGACACCTGAGGTCATTTCACTCTGGGGCTATTCGCAGGGTTGTACCTTGCGAAGAACGTAGCAGGTTGATTTCCTCTACTTCATCCTCTGTTTCTGATCCTGTCACCAGAAGGACCACCTCTGTGGGACAGCGTCTTCTTCAAGCTGCCTCGCAGGCCATACAGAATGCTGATGACCCTTACCTTTCGAGGGTCACAGTTGTATGTATGTACTGTGACACAGTACTCTGCAGGTGGGAGCGACTTCGTAGTGCTTTTGAGACTATCGTCTCAGAGCACGAGAAGATCTTTTCACTACCCAAATAAAACCCACTCTACATCTTGCTCTCTCAGCTCGCCCTTTCTTTTCCCTGTGGTTGGTGTCCCCCCCCTTTACCTTCCTTTCCCCTCCTCTCCTAGTGTGTTGTATATAAAAAACCAAAAAAATACAAAATATCAAAAATAAAAGAAAAATAAGGCTCTTTTCAGAGCCGCCTTTCACAGTTAAAAAATAGAAGTGAAAATAAATGAAGCAGGGCCCTTTGTATTTTTTAGAAGTCCGCGGACAATTCGCGAACATTTAAAAAATTGGGTTGCTACCCTATCACAAACATTGCAATTTTCTCTGGGAGGAAGTGGTGGCTCTGAAAAGAGCCTTTGGGAGGTGTTTGTAAGTCAAAAATTATAAATGCTTAACACCTACTTCAAAATGGATGTTGTAATTTCAAAAAAGGTCGCAATGCATTTTGTACATTTCTCAGAAAAATCTGATTGCCACCATAAGTAAGATGGACTCCATCTTTTCGAAAAATGTTTGTACTACGAAACAGAATATTTTCATTGTGAAAAGAAGACATGCCAAAATCTTTTAGAAAGGCACAAACAGCTTTATTAACATTGCGCCTTGCTTTTTCCATTTGTGGACCAAATGAAGAAGAACGAAGCCACATTTGTCTCTGCGCAATCCGTGAAAATATCACTTGAGAATTAGGAAACATGTCCATAACCTTCCCAAGTCCTTCTTTCATAGCAAATTGCAAAAAAATTCCAGTCACATGTCCTAAACTGTTCCCTCCACAATGAATTACAATTATGTCTGGATGTTGCTCTGTCTCCAAAGTAGCACAGAGAGGTAGCAAGTCCAACCACTTCATTCCACATACTCCATGCCAGTGTACTTCCACATGTGGGAATCCAAGATCTACAGCTACTCCACAGCTTTCTGCATGCACCTTCAACCAATATATCCATGAATCTCCCAAAATCCATGCAATCTTTTTCCTAAAATACACAGACATAGCTATCTGTTGTTCTCTCAGCAAAAACAGTATATGAGAAACTCTCTTCTGGCACAACACACCCACTAAACTTTCCTGACCAATCCCTTTTAGTACTCATTCTCATTTGCATGACTTCTGAACCCAAAAATCCCCAGATGTAACTCCCAATGTCCGCGAACTACCGCCATGTCGCGGACATATCGTAACATGAACAGCCCTTCTACCATTTCCACTTCACTCTCTCTGCCATTCCCTCATTGGATGTAGCTAAGAAATCACATGACCATGCGCCAATCACATTCAAGACCTCTACATCTAACTGCATCATCATAGATCAGCCCTGCAAATGTACTGTGAATCTCTCTGAGTACAAGTGTCATATCATTGGCAAGCAGCATCTACCAGAAATACTGTACAAGTCTCCAAGATTTCTACTTGCAGCTCCATGCATATACATATGCATGAACACAAACTTCAGGTATGCATATTTTCTGTACAGTACATTAACACATTTTCAAACAGACTTTTAGCTTGTGTAATCTGTAAAATGAATTTACTGTATTTTCAATTTCCTAAAATCAACTATCACTTATAAACCTTTATACTATTTACTTTCTTTATACACACACACACTCAAATCATGTTAAACTAACATTTTTTAAATGAAATATATACACTACATATATTCAAACAAAATTGCATGCAAGCACAATCTATGTTTAAATCTTTAAAAAAAATACTTATACAATTTCATATTTTTTTGTTTTTATTTATTTATTTACTTAATTACTTTAATTTAGACATGACATTGAGGCGCTATTACCAAGAACAGTTTATTTACAGAAATAGTGGTATTCACTGGTATATTATAAATTTCACAAGACATAGTAAAGATATTTTTTTTGCTACAGTTAGTCATTCAATACAATTTGTTCATTAAGAACATATCATATGTACTGAACTGATTCAATGTATCTTATGTAAATAAATTAGTTTAATGGTTTTAAAGAAGGCACTGAGGATTTCAATTAAAAAAATCAATATCTAAATTAAAAACCGCGCTATATACAAACAAAGTTACTAATTTGAAGCTTTTACAATTGCAGTGAAGACCAGTCTCCTGAAAAGAAGCAGCCGAATTCGAAGAACAAAGAAGAACTAAAAAGTTACCTGTTAATTTAAGAAAAAAAGTAAGTAGAATATCACCATAATATTTGTATTATTACTCAAACATACTATAACATTAATACAAGCTATTTCTGTGCCTAAAAATAGAGATTGTGTGCCATTTTGTCCAAAAATCTCCATGTCTTAAACAGCGATTTACAGCCAGAATGGCCCACAAATTCCTATTTTTGGACACACAAATTACCGAACTGAACCGCTACAATTTTCATATTATAGAACAAACAACTGTTTTAATTGTATACATTAGATTTACTATTTGTACTTTTCCACATCACTAGCTTACTTTTTTTTGTCATCTGAACCCCAGTTTAGTAACACATAAATTCAAGAATACCTATCCCTACTAGTTGTAGTTTCCAATGCACAATCACACACCATTACATACATCTTTATCATCTTACTCAAACACTCATGCACACAGCACACATTCATTCCAGAACACCCCAACCCATATCTTCTTTATTTTTTTCAACAGACCCTAAAGAATGCCTACCAAAAGTCAAGTCCGTAGAAAGCAACGCAATAGTAGAGCAAATGAAAATAAAAGTGTCCAACATAAGCATCCATCTCTAGCAGAATTTGTAAAAAAAAGTTGAAACAAAACAGCTAATACAGTCATTTAGTGAAACACAAGAAGTTTCAAGTACAACAATTTTGCCTCCTCTATCAAAATGTAAAACAAACCAAAAAACAATGAACAGAAAATCAGCTATCACTACAGATAAAACTACTTCTTCAAATTTTAATATAGTGCAAAGTAAGCATACCAAGAAAAGTATTTTAGCCAAAATGTACCGTCACAAAGTCCTTCAAAATCTTATAAAAACAGGAGAGAAATCAGGTTCAATGCTTAAAACCTATCGTAGGAAATTCATCTTAGAAACGTTGATGGACAGTGCAATTCTTCTCAAAACAAAGTTATTTATTTTACTGTTAAACAAAATGAAACCACTAACAAAACTAATAACTAAATTACAAAAAAGACTTCTCAATAAGCGAAATGTCAACAGAAAGAACTTCTTAAGTATCTGCGGAGGTGAATGGAATCACACTACGAGCACAGAACCATATTTTAATGAAGAAGCATACAAACAAAAGCAAACAAATACAATTGCCATACATAGCAGTGGTCGAGGTTATGAAAAAGTGATTAATACCATAATGGTACAAGAAGTACTCCTTACAAAAATATGCCCTGAAAACTTAGAATTACCCCTCCGTTCAACTGAATCAGAACGTCTAGTGTACAAATGGGCATGCACGTCAATGTGTAACATTCCCAAACAATGTTTCAAATCTTTATGCCAATTCCTCAATAAATATGTAAAAAGCAAAGACAAAATCAAAATTAAATTACTGCAAAATATAGATACCTGTCCAGTGTGCAAGTACACAGGACTACAAGGACATTCATTGGCCTGCATTACAGGACCTACTTGTAAAACCACTTTCCATGATATCAAAAGGATATCAACACATCATTCAACTATAAGAAATCTAGTCTATAAACTGTACTATGCTAAAAGTCCTGCTTTAGCACTAGCAAAGTTAAATAACATCCTTCTACATGGTACAGCAAAAGACCTACTTGAAGAAATTCACTATATCCAGAAAAAATATTTTGGAAGTGAAAGCCATTTACAGAATGAAATAACTTTAAACCAATTAAGCAACAATTCTACACATGGCAACCTTTTGCTAAACACATACAAAAAAGAAATAATAAAATTTAAAAGTACATCAGCTGAAGTACCAAACCATGTATGTGTATGTTGCCGTACAACTTTTTATAAAAGTAACACAAAAACTGTAGACCTATCATACAAAATAGAAGACAATGAAGATTCTAAATGGTTTGAATTAGCTCTCTACCTTGTAGCAGAAAACAAATACGAAATAATTGAGCCCTTAATACTTAGTTACTGCACTACAAAACTTGACAACAACCAAACTCCTTCACGTGCTATCACAAATAATTTGGAATTATACCCAGTACCAAAACCCCTACAACAACTTAATTTATATGAGAGCATCATAATTCACACAGTACACCCATTTCAAGCTATAATACGCCTTCAACCAAAAACAGCAAAATTACCTCCCTCTGAATTGGTAAAAGGCATTTGTGGAAAAGTAGTTTATTTACCATTAGATCTAAAAGAAAATGTGCATACTCTAGGAGTGCAACGTCCAATGCAGCAATCTTTAATTATCTTAGTAAATGGAGTACCTACAAAAGACAAAAAAATATGGCAACAGCTGGTAGATTTATATAAAGTTAGACAAGCCTTCCAATATCTTAAAGAGAATAATGAATATTACAAAGGCATTAATATTGAAGAAAACCTGAAAGATACAACTGAAATAATTTAAAAAAAAAACAAGAAGCTGGTCAATTTGAGGTACTAGATCCTGCTACAATATCAAATACTTTAGACCATTATACAATTCATCCTTTGCACTGTAATGACACCATAGAAGATGTACTGGAAACTTACCAAATGCGTCAAACAAAAGGATCGCCAATCAGCATATGGGAAAAAAGTATAGAAGCACGTGCTTTTTCTCTACTCTTTCCTACTGGCAAAGGAGGAAGGTATGATGATAGACCTATTCAAATATCAGCTTCAGAATACCGCTCATTACGATCCCAGATTTAGACAAAATGTGGAACACATATTCCACCTACTCTTTGAAAGTGAACTAGCAACTTTATGTTACGGAGTTGCACACATATTAAAATCAGGATCACACTTTCAAAATATGACAGCTACACAATTATTAGAAAAAGTGCAACAAAAGGATGAGGTTTTACAATGAAATATTACAAATCTATTAGCAAATATGCGTGGTACTAAAGAGTACTGGTTTCGACGTCATGGAGATGTACGTTGTATGATCAGAAACTTTGGCCCACCCACTTGGTTTGTTACATTAAGTTGTGCAGAATATGCATGGGAGGATTTACGTGATTTCCTACGCATATCAAATAAAAACAAAACAAACATAGATATACTAACACCTGGAGAACTTTGTTCTTTGGATCCTGTTAATGTTTCAAGATATTTTCACCATCGCTTCATTGCTATGCTACATTTTATTTGTTCCTCCCCTTGGAGAAGTGCAACACTTCTTTTGGAGAAAAGAATACCAAGCCAGAGGAGCACCACATATCCACATGCTTTTATGGATTAAAGATGCTCCTAAATTTGGTCAAGACAGTGATGCCACTGTTTTACAGTTTATTGAAAAATATGTCACTTGTGAAATTCCATCAGAAGCCACAAATAGGGATCTTCATGCACAAATTTAACAATTTCAAAGACACAAATGTGGAAAATATTGTCGTCGCAAATACAAAAACAAAGGGAAATACTACACCAAATGCCGATTTGGTTTCCCTAGACCAGTTACAAATACAGGTCAAGTGAACAACCTCATGTCTTCAGTTAGACATAGTGTTAAAGGTAAGTCACCTAAAAATACATATTGCATAAAAAGAGAAGAAGAAGAAAAATATATCAATTATTATAATGCAATTATTGCCCACTTATGGAATGCAAACATAGATGTGCAGTACATTGCAGACAATTCTACTGCAGTTGCACGATATGTCACAGCATACTTAACTAAAGCAGAAAAGACAGAGCTCCAAGACCTCTGGAATGACCTGTCATCAGATAAAACAGTGTCTCAGAAATTATACAGCTTGGGCATAGAAATGCTCACCCATAGAGAATGTGGATCATATGAAGCAGCTGATCGTTTAACTGGTAGTGCATTGTATGGTAAATCTGAAAATATAGTATGGCTAAGTCTTGGTCCAGCTAAATCTAGAAAAAGAGTTCTAAAATCATATGAAGATATAGAAACAATAGCCAAACATGATCCCAACAGCCAAGACATTTAAAGAAAACAATTTATTGGACACATACTATCAAAACAGAAGTAATACTTTGGAAAACATGTGTCTATACCACATAGCCCAAAACTACACATACAAAAATAATATGAAACCTGATGAAAAAAGGTAAATATAGAGTGACAAACTG
Organism: Ambystoma mexicanum; assembly: GCF_040938575.1. Taxonomy (NCBI): domain Eukaryota; kingdom Metazoa; phylum Chordata; class Amphibia; order Caudata; family Ambystomatidae; genus Ambystoma; species Ambystoma mexicanum. Next base: position 251,271,379 of record NC_090922.1, on the reverse strand, counting down.
TGAAGGCAGCTTAGTTAAACTCACTAAACCAAATTTAATTAATCATATCAAATTGTCATTAAAGACTCCTCAACATAAAGAAGTATATTACATGTCCCTGTTACAACTCTTCAAACAATGGAGAAAAGAAGAACAATTACTAGATAACTAGGACTCACATGAGGATGCTTTCAAAGCAAATGAAAGCACTATAACTGATGTAAACTTTACACAGTACAAAACAATGTTGCACAATGAACAGCAACATAAAGAAGAACTCCAAGCCCAACTAGATAAGGACACTCCTGACAGTAGTCAACCTTCTGTAACAGGAAGCCAAGAACCACTGGGAGAACCACTAATAATAAATGAGGCAGAATTAGCTATGATAGAAGTAGAAAACACCATGTGTCAGTATGAAGATAAAGAAGACTTAACTATACTACAATCAAAACTAAACAATGAGCAAAGTAGCATTTTTCAAGAAGTAACAAAACAAATTGTACATGGTGTAAAACATGAAAATAAAGAATGTTCCTGCCATAATTATAAACCTATACTACTGTACGTCAGTGGTGAAGCTGGTTCTGGCAAAACATTCCTAATCAAAATCATTAGTAAGTTCCTTCAACAATTGACAAACAACAAACTGTCAGCTGTTGTCACTGCCCCCACAGGTTTAGCTGCCTACAACATAGGTGGTGTTACATTACACCGATTACTACTATTACTAGTAGAACACCAGAACAAATTAGACTATTACAAACTTTCTGCAGAAGCTGCAATGGAATTACGCAGAGTATTGAAACAAATGAAAATGCTACTAATAGATGAAGGGAGCATGGTCTCCAACCTGATGTTAGCTTTGATTCACCTCAGATTACAAAAAGTACTCAAAACAGACTATGAAGAGCTCTTTGCAGGAAAACACATTATTTTTTTTGGAGATCTGCTTCAATTAACACCAGTAAAAGGTGAGCCTATTTTTAAAACATTAGGACACAAACTCTGCCGTAAAACTGTTGGCAGCATTGGAAATGTCAACCTTTGGCAACATTTCCAATACAGAGAATTAACAGAAAACATGCGGCAATCTGCAGATCTCACTTATGCCAACATTTTAAAAAGTATCAGAGTTAGTATACTTTCTAAAGAAGCAGAAGCAATATTGAAAACCCGGCACAATAATGCACTTTATGGCGATAATGCATGTGCTACAGATGTTATGGAACAATTAGCCCACAAAAATGTCAATTGTATGGCCTTAATGCCAACTCTTGCAAGCTGTTTCAAATTCAATGAAGTCATGCTAAGTAAAGAAATGCAACCAATCATGGAAATTAGCGCCACAGACAAACTAGATGTACATGGTATGGCACTACCCATGTGTGACCAGCCACAACAAGACTAAATAGTTTAGAAAAATCAATCTCAAACACAGCAGGCTTAGAAAATATATTAAAATTATCCTTAAATTGCAGAGTAATGCTTAAACGTAACCTTGACGTGGACCAAGGACTAGTTAATGGAGCACTGGGTACAGTTGTTGGCTTTCAAACATACCCACGCGACAACAAAATTCAGTTTGTCAATATACTCTTTGACAAACTTTCAGAAGTAAAAAGGATAGGATGCTTAGCAGCTAGATTCCTTCTCTTCAAAGATATTTATGTACGCAGAGAACAATTTTCTCTAACTCTTGCATACGCAGTCATGATTCATAAATCACAATGTCTTACCCTAGACAAAGCAATGATAGATATTGGTAACACAGTCTTTAAAGAAGGCATGAGCTATATAGCACTATCACGCTTACGTACACTTGACAGTCTATTTCTAATCAACTTTGATGCAAGTAAAATAAACGCTGATATTCCTTGCATTTTAGAATACAATAGACTTTGCTCACTATACACCCCCCACCTAAACACATATTCTGTTCCACAAAAAGTAAAACGTTATAAAAGAAAAGTAAATCAAACAGAAATGCAACAGGATGTCACTGCAAATCCTCCAAAGAGAGTAAAAGAAACTAATACTTCATCAAGTACAAGCAAAAAAGAATCAATTAGGGAAAGTAAACCAGGTACTTCTTTAAAGAAGGAAGACAAACTCCAAAAAAAGCAGTTAGATACAGAACTACCTGGACCATTTAAATTCTCAAATATAGTTGGTGTAAGTTGCTACGCAAATGTAGCAATGAATATTCTATTTCAATTACCACCAATTGTTGACAACATTTACTTACACAGTACAGACCCATTGTGTTTGCAAATGTTAGTACTTCACAGAAATGCAGCAAACAATCCTGACAACACGTATAGTGTTTATGGAATAAGATAACAATTGGACTACTGTGCTTGAATGGTGAAATTCACTATAAACTCACAGGAAGATCCACAAGAATTTCTAATTTACTTACAACAAAAACATACCTATAAATGAAATCTTTCAGATTTCATACATGTGGAAACATACATGCACTCTCTGCAACAATGTGACACAAGAAGAAATCCCCAATGAACGCTTCATATATATATCAATATCAAATTGTGAATCCATTCCATTTCAGCGACTTGTACAAAATGCAAACCATGGTAGATTATGCTCTACCTGCAATTCAGATAATCGCTCCATGTTAGTAATACAAACACATAGTAAATACATAATACTAATTCTTCTACGTTACAATGCAGATGGTACCAAAAACAACTGCAAGCTGACTGGATTCACACATGGTCAAATATCACTTGGTAAGAAAACCTTCACAACAATAGGTATAATCTACCACGCAGGAGCCACAACCAATTCAGGGCACTACATTGCATATATAAAAAAGAAATGTGGATGGTCTGAATGTAATGATAGTACCATTACTCTAAAACAGAGATTACCAGCAAATCTTACAAACGCTTATTTGATGTTCTTAAAACCAAAATTTGATAACTAAACTGTATTTAAACCCTAAGTAAACTTGTGTTAAAAAAATATAAACTGTTAGAATACTCCAAAAGCTATCTAACTGCTCACAGATTCTACAACAACTAATCAGATAAATTAATACCACTAAATTAGACCAAAAAATACACAGTTAGAATACGCCAATTGGTATCTAACTGTCCCAAAATTTAACAATATCCAAATAGATAAATCAATACCACTAAAATATATCAAAAAAATAGACAGTTAAAATACGCCAATTGATATCTAACTGCTCCAAAATTTTATAATATCAAAACAAATAAATAATATGTTACTGCTCCAAAAAAATGCAACAAGCCAAAGTATAAAGATTTAGCCAGAAACAACAAGTGAACACTGAAAAGAAAACACACAAATAAACTGTAGCATAACAGAAAAAGGTTTTTTTTTAATCCAACATGGATTTTTTTCTCTCCCACAGACCCAATGATTTTAGCAACAAATACAGAAACGGGTCAAATTGCACAGTACTCTGATTTGTAATCTACTAAATATGAGGGTCCAAAAAAAGTATGTTGATTATACAATGTAATAAGTCATTACAAAATACTAATACTAACATGCTATTTTCTTTTATCACAGAAATTAACAAGAAATACATGTACTCCGGTTACTAGACCAAACAGTAATATACAATAATAAGGAGAACCATAGCAGCACATCACATCCATACTATCTAATACCTTTGTTCCTTATACATTTGTTTTTCACCCAAAGTTATAAACCAATAATAAACCAAAATAAACCAAATGGCCATGCACCCAAGACTCTATGCCCTGGCAACAACCACTGCAGCATATCACATCCATAGAGTCAAACATTTCAACTATGGTCTATGGATACTTTTAATGTCCGCGGACATTATGAGTGTTCTTAGAACACTTTCAACTTGCCAGCGAACAATACGGACAGCGTTTTCAGGACACCCCCTACGAACATTTCAGAACAACGCGATAGTTCTTAGAACACTTTCAACTTAACAACGAACAATACGGACAGTGTCCTCAGAACACCCCCATTTCGTTTATTTGCGAACATTTCAGGACACCGCGGGTGTTCTTAGAACACATTCAACTTGCCAGCGAACAATACAGACTACGCCTTCAGGACACCCCCTACGAACATTCCAGGACACCGCGAGTGTTCTTAGAAACGTCTTCAGGACACCCCCATTTTATTTATTTGCGAACATTTCAGGACACCGCGAGTGTTCTTAGAACACATTCAACTTGACAGAGAACAATACGGACAGCGTCCTCAGGACACCCCCATTTTGTTTATTTGCGAACATTTCAGGACACCGCAAGTGTTCATAGAAGCGTCTTCAGAACACCACCATCTTGTTTATTTGCGAACATTTCAGGACACCGCGAGTGTTCTTAGAACACATTCAACTTGACAGAGAACAATACGGACAGCGTCCTCAGGACACACCCATTTTGTTTATTTGCGAACATTTCAGGACACCGCAAGAGTTCTTAGAACACATTCAACTTGCCAGCCACAACCCCCATTCATATTTGCGAACATTTCAGGACACAGCAAGTGTTCGACTACGTCTTCAGAACACCCCCATTTTGTGCATTTGTGAACATTTCAGGACACCGCGAGTGTTCTTAGAACACATTCAACTTGACAGAGAACAATACGGACAGCGTCCTCAGGACACCCCCTACGAACATTCCCCAGACACCGCGAGTGTTCTTAGAAACGTCTTCAGAACTCCCCCATTTTGTTTATTTGCGAACATTTCAGGACACCGCAAGTGTTCTTAGGACACATTCAACTTGCCAGCCACAACCCCCATTCATATTTGCGAACATTTCAGGACACAGCGAGTGTTCGACAACGTCTTCAGAACACCCCCATTTTGTGTATTTGCGAACATTTCAGGACACGGCGAGTGTTCTTAGAACACATTCAACTTGACAGAGAACAATACGGACAGCGTCCTCAGGACACCCCCTACGAACATTCCCCGGACACCGCGAGTGTTCTTAGAAGCATCTTCAGAACACCACCATCTTGTTTATTTGCAAACATTTCAGGACACTGCGAGTGTTCTTAGAACACATTCAACTTGACAGAGAACAATACGGACAGCGTCCTCAGGACATCCCCATTTTGTTTATTTGCAAACATTTCAGGACACCGCGAGTGTTCTTAGAACACATTCAACTTGCCAACCACAACCCCCATTCATATTTGTGAACATTTCAGGACACAGCGAGTGTTCGACAATGTCTTCAGAACACCCCCATTTTGTGTATTTGCGAACATTTCAGGACACAGCGAGTGTTCTTAGAACACATTCAACTTGACAGAGAACAATACGAACAGCGTCCTCAGGACACCCCCTACGAACATTCCCCGGACACCGCATGTGTTCTTAGAAACGTCTTCAGAACACCCCCATTTTGTTCATTTGCGAACATTTCAGGACACCACGAGTGTTCTTAGAACACATTCAACTTGCCAGCGACAACCTCCATTCATATTTGCAAACATTTCAGGACACAGCGAGTGTTCAACAACGTCTTCAGAACACCCCCATTTTGTGTATTTGCGAACATTTCAGGACACGGCGAGTGTTCTTAGAACACATTCAACTTGACAGGGAACAATATGGACAGCGTCCTCAGGACACCCCCTACGAACATTCCCTGGACACCGCAAGTGTTCTTAGAAGCATCTTCAGAACACCACCATCGTGTTTATTTGCAAACATTTCAGGACACTGCGAGTGTTCTTAGAACACATTCAACTTGACAGAGAACAATACGGACAGCGTCCTCAGGACATCCCCATTTTGTTTATTTGTGAACATTTCAGGGCACCGCAAGTGTTCTTAGAAAACATTCAACTTGCCAGCCACAACACCCCATTCATATTTGCAAACATTTCAGGACACAGCGAGTGTTCGACAATGTCTTCAGAACACCCCCATTTTGTGTATTTGCGAAAATTTCAGGACACCGCGAGTGTTCTTAGAACACATTCAACTTGACAACGAACAATACGGAAGCATCTTCAGAACACCACCATCTTGTTTATTTGCAAACATTTCAGGACACTGCGAGTGTTCTTAGAACACATTCAACTTGACAGAGAACAATACGGACAGCGTCCTCAGGACATCCCCATTTTGTTTATTTGTGAACATTTCAGGACACCGCAAGTGTTCTTAGAAAACATTCAACTTGCCAGCCACAACCCCCATTCATATTTGCAAACATTTCAGGACACAGCAAGTGTTCGACTACGTCTTCAGAACACCCCCATTTTGTGTATTTGCGAACATTTCAGGACACCGCGAGTGTTCTTAGAACACATTCAACTTGACAGAGAACAATACGGACAGCGTCCTCAGGACACCCCCTACGAACATTCCCTGGACACCGCGAGTGTTCTTAGAAACGTCTTCAGAACACCCCCATTTTGTTTATTTGCGAACATTTCAGGACACCGCGAGTGTTCTTAGAACACATTCAACTTGCCAGCCACAACCCCCATTCATATTTGCGAACATTTCAGGACACGGCGAGTGTTCTTAGAACACATTCAACTTGACAGAGAACAATACGGACAGCGTCCTCAGGACACCCCCTACGAACATTCCCCGGACACCGCAAGTGTTCTTAGAAGCGTCTTCAGAACACCACCATCTTGTTTATTTGCAAACATTTCAGGACACCGTGAGTGTTCTTAGAACACATTCACCTTGACAGAGAACAATACGGACAGCGTCCTCAGGACACCCCCATTTTGTTTATTTGCGAACATTTCAGGACACTGCGAGTGTTCTTAGAACACATTCAACTTGCCAGCCACAAACCCCATTCATATTTGCGAACATTTCAGGACACAGCGAGTGTTCGACAATGTCTTCAGAACACCCCCATTTTGTGTATTTGCGAACATTTCAGGACACAGCGAGTGTTCTTAGAACACATTCAACTTGACAGAGAACAATACGGACAGCGTCCTCAGGACACCCCCTACGAACATTCCCCGGACACCGCAAGTGTTCTTAGAAACATCTTCAGAACACCCCCATTTTGTTCATTTGCGAACATTTCAAGACACCGCGAGTGTTCTTAGAACACATTCAACTTGCCAGCCATAACCCCCATTCATATTTGCGAACATTTCAGGACACAGCGAGTGTTCGACAACGTCTTCAGAAGACCCCCATTTTGTGTATTTGCAAACATTTCAGGACACCGCGAGTGTTCTTAGAACACATTCAACTTGACAACGAACAATACGGACAGCGTCCTCAGGACACCCCCCTACGAACATTCCCCGGACACCGCAAGTGTTCTTAGAAGCGTCTTCAGAACACCACCATCTTGTTTATTTGCGAACATTTCAGGACACCGCGAGTGTTCTTAGAACACATTCAACTTGACAGAGAACAATACGGACAGCGTCGCGAGTGTTCTTAGAACACATTCAACTTGACAGAGAACAATACGGACAGCGTCCTCAGGACATCCCCATTTTGTTTATTTGCGAACATTTCAGCACACCGTGAGTGTTCTTAGAACACATTCAACTTGCCAGCCACAACCCCCCATTCATATTTGTGAACATTTCAGGACACAGCGAGTGTTCGACAACGTCTTCAGAATACCCCCATTTTGTGTATTTGCGAACATTTCAGGACACCGCGAGTGTTCTTAGAACATATTCAACTTGACAACGAACAATACGGACAGCGTCCTCAGGACACCTCCATTTTGTTTATTTGCGTACATTTCAGGACACTGCGAGTGTTCTTAGAACAGTTTGTTTGCTTGTGAACAAAACAGACACATATTCAGTCCTCAGAACACCCTGCATTCAGTTTATTTAGAACATTTCAGAACACCTGTGATGTCCGCAGACAAATTGAACACAAAAAGAACGTCTAACACATAAAAAAACACAACTTTCATCCTATCTCATACAATCCCACCCTCCCCAAACACTCCTACACACCAACACACTCTACTAAACATACATTTTGAACAAAGTTTCACTGCGCTGTCCGCGGACGACCGCGAATCCAAGATGGCGGGCGCTACCGAAAATCTGACGCGCTTCACGCTCCACGCCGTCCAATCAGCGAACACGTTGCATGTCCGCGAACATCACGCAAGCCGCTTGGCCAATCAGGACACTGTCCGTGGAGGGAACAGGGAAGTGTGTCCGCGGACCGAACACAGATATCACTAATTTTTTTTACCTACTTTTTGGTCATTTTAAAAAAAACTACTGGACGGATTTTCACCAAATTTGCAAAAGCACGCTTTCGGGACCAAGCCGCTGCTCCTGGTCCAAATTTGGTGAAAATCCGTCCAGCGGTTTGGGCTGTAGACGCGAGCAAAATTTTGTTCCCATTCAGTCTATGGGAAAAATAAAAGTTTTGGGACCCCCCCTATAACTTTGCCCCCGCTGGACGAATCCTCACAAACTACCGTGGCCATGTAATATCATGTAATATATATACATATATATATATATATTTTTTTTTTTATTTAGTTCAGTTTTTAAATGCTGTGCTAGCCAACGGTAATATACAAAGTGTTGCTCCAAAAAATACAACAATACAACAAGATGATACCTTAGTTAGGCTAAAAAAAGTCCTTTCTTTGCAAGCTTTTGTAATCTTCATCAGGCATAGGCAGAATGAGGCTCTTGGAATAGCAGGACAGCTCAGGGATTCACCTATGGAATGTCTTATCTGTTTATGCCTGCTTTTGATTTGTTTCTTTCACAAAGAACCTTATACTTCAGAAGTTCCCCCACGCATTTCCGTCACAGAGATTTACGTGGGGCACTGAAAACGCCATGCAAGCAGGCAAGATAAAGAAACACTGCTGGGTTGCTTTCAAAGAGGCATGAGAGGATGGGGGTAGTGTCAGTACTGGCATGTGCAAACCTACTGAAGGCCAGTATGTTTTAGACATAGTCAAATGCATGTCCATCTCCACTAAGCCTGTTGCTCACCATGCCCACCTGTGGTTAAGCTTGGTATAGGAAATGGCGCCCGTCACTTTTCGGACAATTGCATTTAGAGAATTATTCAGGCTGCTGGTCACATTTTCAGCATTGCCTCTAAACGGCTGGCCAAACTGAAATGGAGCAAGCCATTTGTCACGCTGATCCCTTAACACAGTCATCATGTGTCGGGCTTGTGGTTCTAGAAGGCCAATAAGGAAGGGAAATGATTAGTCATGTTTTAGCCCTTTGAAAATAGGACATTACTTATTACATCCTCATTAAGACATTATAATGATTTTGATCATACCCTGCATGCCACACCCTAACCTCCAGTGGAAGGGCGATCTAAATGCCCATCTGTTGCTGTGGCAACTTTTGTGGGAGTAGGTAGTGCTACCCAAGCAAGGCTTACTATAGGACAGCTAGATTGCCATCAATCCACCTTCTGGGTGACTCTGTGTATCAATGCTTATTACCCGTGCGTGTATGATGAAACTTTGATTTTATCAGTATCTCCCCTACACAATTTAATCACTAAAGCAACAAGTACTTGCACCTGCAATATAGTACCTTTTATACTCATGCATATAAACACATTAATAATGCTCTCACTCTCTTGTTTAGCATTTATGTATATGTATTCTTTTGTAGAGATAATACATGAGCATTAAAAATAGACCAGTCAAGCAATATATAGTTCCTAACATGGGCACTAAAGTAATCGAGTAGATAAGTAGATAAACAGCATCCTACTCTTATAAAGTTTAAAAACGACCTACTACCAATGACAAGTGTTTATGTAGCCATTGTGGCCGAGTGAAACTTAAAATCTTACTCACAGCTGTGATGCTGTGAATTGGCAGGGCAGAGGACCAGTGAGGTTATACAGACCAACCTCTGGACAACCCATTAGATGCAAAGGGCTAAAAACTCTGTCAAAAAGTTAATGGATTCTATGGGTAGTTAACTAAGAACAGCCTAAAAAGCAATCTAGAGCAATGGAACAAAAAAGGTCATTGGTAAAGCATTTCAAATCCGCCTGCAAAGGACTCTACTCATCCTTCCTCTTTGTTTTGATGGTGTCCCTTATCCTGGGCAAAGAAGTGTGAGTAGCAACACAGGTTTTATGTGGATGCTGTGCTAAAACCTGTGCCAGGCTAGACTCAGTGTTTCACCAGCACAGGGAAAGATGAAAGGCTGTTCTAACAAAAACACATCATGATGTCTCTAAATGGTGCGAACATGGAAAAGAAATATATATATATTTAAAACTATGGGTAACAATTGCTTATTTCAGCCCCCGCAATATTGAAACTGACACAAATTTGAATTTTAATATATGAAAACTGTGTGCTGCTTGTTTCCAAGGCAGGTCAGCTTTGTAAATTAGTTTTGCCTACAAATTATTGAAGCAAGTATCACAAATTATAATTTAGGGAAATTGGCTAAGAGCCGGGTTTAGGCCCAAATAGCCTGATCACAAGTTGGGCTATATTGCGGATTGGATACCACTCCAAATGTATTAGCGTTAGCGCCCACCTATCTGGTGGTATTCCCGCCGGATCATGGGATGGGCGCTAACTGTAAGTCCCCATTCCCCATTGGGGAATTTTCAGTGCAATTACCGCACAGTAATACCGCCAGCGGTAATTGCACCGAAAATGGCAATTCTCTTGGTGTGTTTACCCCCAACTCTGAGCTGGGGGTTAACACGCCAGGCTCGTGATACGGCCAGCCCTTAAATGTGGTGGTAACACCAATACTGCCGCATTTAAGGGCTAATGCCCAACTCGTAATCAGGCCAAAAGACTAGAATTACAGTCTTTGCCTTCTTCTTTCCTTACCCAAGCAGGTCAAGATCTGTTGGGCAGCAGTGTCCTCCAGGCACTGCACATTTGTGGTTCAGCATGACGTAGCCTTTGGTGAAAGTTTAGGAATTCATCCAAGTTTCCCTGTTAACCAGTTGCATTCTACAGATAATGATGTCAGTGCTTTAGCTTGCTTAAAGTATTGTGTATCTTGATGAATTATTGTGTTCTTTGCTGCTTATGTTTTTCACGTTGCTAGACACAATGCAATCACAATGCTTATAAAGTGACAGTGCGCTTAATAAAGCAAATTAAGGAGATTGTTTGAAAACGACTGCAGCAAACTGGACAAGGCTAGCGGATAAAAATGTAGCTTTGGCAGTCTCTTATCTCATGCATGTCGCAAACAAAATAAGAAATGTATTTCCTAAATGCATCAGGATTTTTGGTTTCCAGTCAACACATTAGCCACGTAATGCACTCTGAAACATTTCAGTAAAGTTCTGTATATTGTGCTTGAGAAAAGAATCCTGTCAAAGTCAATAGTTGGCATGCACTTTTGTGAAATGTATCTCTGTCAAAGCTAACATGAATATTGCATATGTGGCTATAGGCTAATGTGGCCTGGCTTGGAATTTAGAGCTGTTCATATTATAGGCATGTAATGCAATTCATGATTACATGAAAATGCAAGCAGATCCCATGTCTGAGGGGAGCGCTTAACCTGCATGCTACCTACCTTGGCAATGCAGGTAGAAACTGTTGAAATGACTTGCACCCCCAAGTATGAAATATATTTTTCATATTTGGTGACCACTCTGATCCCTTAGGGGTTCATGTGAATTACCTGTTAGTTGGAATGGTAAAGAAGTATACACAGCCTTAGAATTATATTTGTGTAGGAAGAAATTGTGGATTAGTAAACATGCATAATTCTAAGTAACTGGGACTGCTGGGAACATGTGGAGATAAACGCTATGTCTGGTACTGGGGGAAGCTTATTTGAAGTCAGTGATTGAGGGTAGCTGGCTCTTGGCCAAGATGTCATTTTTTGCTCTCAGCCCAGAACCTTATTTCCATAAAGCTTATTTAGTTTCCCTGAGATCTCCTTATGACAAGTTAAGTTGTGGCCAACTTCCTGTTTATTTATTGAGTATTTTTAAAGAACCTATACAACACAAATTGTGTTTCCAGGTGCCACAAGGCAGATGGGAAGGCCCCTAAGTGTGCTGTTAGGTGTGGCTGTGCTCCAAGAGAGTCATTGAGACCATTGCACAATGGTTTATGGATAAAATAATTTAGATTGAAATCCATGTTTTATCGAGTATGAAATATGTGCTCTGAACCCAGCCTTGATTTTTTTGCAGGTCGATGGGAAACAAGTCTTTCAAAACGGCCACCACAAAATTCATCTGGCAAGTCAGGAGAAGCTGAACAGTGCATACAATTGCCAGGATCCTTTGTGAAGGCCAACAGACTAATCTGTGGAGGCTTGCGCTCTTTGTTGGTGCTAGGACATTGGTCGGTGCCTTTTTGCCTTATCTTCTTGATTGATCACATGCACGTTTTTACCACATATGTGATTTTTTTGCCAATTTTGTGTGATGTATAAATATTATTGAATCCCAAAAAAATACAATTATCTGGCTGATTTCTCATTTGATTGCCTTGTACTGTACTGACTACATTGGGAGCATGCGGTCAAAGGAAATTCACTGTTTACTTTTATTGCGCCCAACAGAAAGGTAAGGCAAAATGGAAGTCCATTCTCCAAGGAGGAACATGATGTCTATGGTTGGTGGTTTTGCATTGCGTTGCCCATGATATCACTGATTGCTCTAGGATGGTGCAGGACTGTAGCAGCTGTTTTGGACTACCGCCCCAAGCCAAGCATTCCTCACCATTGTCCATGCTGTCAATGCTGATGGCTGTTGTCCAAAACATCTGGAGAGTCAAAGGTTGCAGACCACTGCTGTGGGACAAAGAAGTGAAAAGAAATTCTTCATCATTTGAACTGCAATCTGGTTATTTCTATAGGCCAGTGTAGCTCCCCATTACTAAAAGATCAGATCCACTGTTACCAATTATCTGGAGCCCTCTACTCCTCCGACGTCAACATTTCTCCAGCACCAACATCCTGCTGCGGGCACAGAGGACACAGTCTCTTCTCTATTTCCTCCCCTTATCTACAGAGCTTATTACCCTCCAAAAATGCGCCAACAAATCACTCTTCCTTTTCAAGGCAATGATCAATCACTTCTTTTGCTAACTTTCTCCTCATCGTCCTACCCTCATTGAATGGAATACCTATAATGTATTCACTGCCCGTACTACTATCCCTTTCCTCCCCTGCCGAAACCTCTCCCTCAACTGAGCCTACATTTTCTGCCTCCTTTACTGGGATGGCCTGTCTCCCTTGACCTGTGGTCGCCAAGAGACAATGGTGTGCAATGTATGCGCTATTCCTGAAATAAAACATGTCATGAAAGTGATCTTCCATTGACTTTCCTTGCGTTCCATTGATTCCTGGAATAGGAAATTGGGATCAGTAACCAAATGTACGCTACATATTTTCTACATGTGTTTTTGACGGAAAAGGGGCATTCATCATGTATTACGCGTCGCATATCACCGAAATAATCCACAGTGATCAGCAGTAGGAAGAAAACATACGTTATCGGCTCCGTATGTGGACTAGTGAATCAGAGCAAGGACGCCTTACTAACTGATCCTTTTCTTTGACTGAGTTATATTGTCTTCTAGAGGAGAAAGTGGTGAAATGTGACTCGCTTTTGACCTGAGTGGTAAAAGAGAAAGCAAGTGACAGGTATTTCTCCTGGAGAAAATGTGGTCTAGGGGTTAAGGAGTCGCCAATGGAATTGAGTGTCATGTTGTCTAGGGGGAGATGGTACTTTTTGGTCCCAGTGGATCCATCACTTCTACTATTTGCCTGTTTAGACTGATATAATGGCTTGTACAATGAGTGCCAGAAAAAGTCATTCCTGGAAAAACTCAGTGCCTGTTTCTTATTCGGCCTTGAGCACGACTCTTATTCGGCCGAAAGCATCATGAGCACGGCTCTTTTCCATCCTCCTATGCCTACTCATAATTCTTCTCACCGGTGTCGTTTACATTGGTTTCCAATCCAATATCGTGTTCAATATCAGTGTCTTTGCTTGTTTTTAAATGTATTCATGCTTAAGCTTCTTCTTATCTTTGTTCTCTTAAGCGCAAGGCACTCCCTAACCACTCTGTGGTGTACCTTTCTACAGAGTTGTTTTTAATGTTTTGGGCCATCAAGATACCTTAGGTCCTTTAAACTGAACTTTTACTAACCATCTACTAAAAAGCAGCGGGCAGGTTCTACATGTGCAAGGCTTCATCTTTGGAATGTCCGCCCACCTCACCTAAAATTAGAGGCTGGCTTTCTCAAGTCCCTGAGCAGCCTTCAGAAACATCTCTTCCACCTGACCTGGATCCTGTGGTCCCTCCTCACCCCCGGGGTTCTTTATTGATCGCACGGATTAACAACCTCTCCTCTTGCTGGTCATCCCCGTTTACTCCTGGTAGGGACTGCGACACCGCGGACCTCGATCACAAGGCTTTAGTCATTGACAGTGCATGCAACGCAAAAACAAAGAGGTGATGGCTGGAAGGTTTAGAATTAATCTTAACCCCTGGCATTGCACTGGCCAACCCTCCTGGCCTTCGTTCTTCACCTGCCAAGAAATTACAAAAGGGGAAAGACCATTTGCAAAACAGCCTTAGGCCCATCCCAAAAGGGGCAGTCCAGCCCGAACTGATAGGTCACATCCCTTCCGCACGAGACCACAAGCATCCCCAAACATGTTTCGGCCCTGTTGGGCCTCATCAGTGAGGAGTAGCAGGGACTCTGAACCAGAATCATCCAACTAGATAACCACTCCAGAGCAAGAAGAGACCTTAACCTCAGAAGAGACCTTAACCAACATTTCCTCCAACTGAGGGGTAGTCACATCACCTCTGTTCCTGTTTCAAAAGGTCGATAATCTGTTATTGCATTGGCCCTCATTACGACCCTGGCGGAAAGTGACTGACCGGACCGCAACAGCGTAAATAGCGTTTCCGCCATTGCACGAAGGAGCAAAGTGCGGCCAATCACGACCCATCGGGCACGAGCATTACGCCATGGCGGAATCCGAAAGGCTGCGATGGCGGAAATGACCCCAAAACGGCCCTTACCGCCGCCGTACGCTGCACCAGGTGCAATACCGCCACCCATCTTAGCGGTCACCGTAATGAGCGGTCACCGTAACGAGCGTGCACCGCAAATTACGGCCACCGTAAATATACGGAAACGGAAGTAAAAGCATGTGGCCGGAACGGGAAACAGCACGCCGCACAACTATAAAATCCGAATCCCAACACAACCATAAAAAATCCGACCCTGACACACATCCCAACCCGTTAGCAACCCCAGTTAAAAAAATAAATATGGGAAAGGTAGCCAAGAAAGCGTGTGACCGCAAGCGGCAGGTACACTTCTCCCGAGAGGAACTGACCGTGCTCACCGAGACCCTACAGGAAAATTCCGCCGTCGTCTTCTCCAGTCAAATGACCAGGACGGCCCTTGCCAACAAGAAGGCCATATGGGCCCTGGTGGCACAGCGCGTAAGTGCGGTGGGGACAACACCCCGCACGCCACAGCAATGTCGCAAGCGGTGGGACGACCTGCGGATCCGCGTACGCAGCATACTTTCTGCGAACAGGAACATCGCCACAGCTACCGGGGGGGGTTCAGAGTCGCCCATCAAGTTGACCCCCTGGGAGGAAATCTGCGCCTCCACCATAGGAATGGAGAGCATAGAGGGAGTCGGAGGGATGGAGAAAGGAGTGCCGACATCCGGAGAATCAGGTAGGTTGGCCAAGAGAAACAATGCGAAATCCACAAACCACGAACATGTGCAGTACCATGTGACCCCATAGTGCAATACATACTTAGCCCTGACAGCGCCCTCTAAAAGTCAGAATGAACAAACAAATCAATCAAGAAGCCATAAACAACCCCTACATGTGCAGCATGCACCCCCTAACTGCAGGCAGCCAAATGAATGCATCCTCAATCCACACGAAAATGAGACCACCTCCAAGGCCCAGTCCCAAATCAGCCTCATGTACCACCCCAATGCATTTGATACGTTGCCATTCCAAATCCGACAGACCCATAACTAACGCTCGCCCCTCTTTACTCCACCACAGGGTCCGATACCAACGACGAGCTGCAGGACACCCCTACCAGCACGCCTGCAAAGAGGGCCAGGACCAACGTCCCAAGAGCCTCCACCTCAGGTGCAAGGATCAAGACACGGCAGCAGCAGGAATCAAGTGGCAGCACACTGGAGGGGACTGCAACAGGCACCCCAGCAGCCAGCAAGTCCACAACCCCAGCACCACAGGTCCCCCCAAAGAACGTATCTGATGGCACTGCCTCTGGTGGTAGCAGCACCATAGGTGACACAGCTGTCATGCCAGCATGCTCCGACACGGAAAACAGTGCTGGCGACGTAGGTACCATCCATGACCTTTCCCAATCCCCCTGCATGTTCTATCCCCTACACCATGACGAAACCACGCAGGGGCACCCTGAAGACGACGACTGGCCAACCCCCACAAGTCCTGTGCCAAGGCAACATGTGTTGAGCAGCCCCCCTGTCACACCACCGCAAATGTCCATGGCCCAGCAGAGGCAACAGTCCCTCGACCTGCTGATCGAGCAACAGCAGGAAGCGTCCACGCTACTCAAGGACCATGCAAATGAATGCGGGGGTTCCAGGGCAGCCATGGAAACATCCACCGAGACACTCAGGGCACAAATAGAGAAAAGTAGTGAGAGCCTCAGGGGAGAAATGGAGAGAAGCACCGAGAGCCTGAGAGCACAAATGGAGAAAAGCACCGAGAGCCTGAGGGGGGAACTGCATGCGACGTCCAAAGACGTTTGTGCTGAACTTGCTGCTGTGCGCCGTGTGCTCTCGGAGCTCTCACAAACCCTCAGAGACATGCATGGACGCGAGCAGGCAGAGACCTCATCCGTGGCAAGTTCCGTCCAGGGCAGCCCCCAACGCAGATCTGGCAGGAACCTGCGCTCCACGGGCAGGGGTGCCCCTGATACCCGTAGAGGGTGCTTGCAATAGCGTCTACCCACGGACAGCATGCATATTTGGACACTGGTGTTGGGGGGGGAGGTAGTAGGGTGGAGGGGGTGTGTTGGGCTTCACTGGGTGGCGGGTCCATAGGGTGTATAAATCAAATCACATCAACAATACAGCACCTCATTATCATCCAATGACATGTGTGGACATTGATATTTGCGTACGAGGCCTTCATAGGCGTACAGTCCACAATGTGCCTGTACTACACACACACAGTGCCACAGGTCCCCTTTCCGTGTAATAGGCACCATGCGTGGTTGCTAGAAGCATGCATCTATGATGCTCTGTCGGATTGCACGTGCATCCTGTGCCTCATGGACTCCTTGAGGTGCCTCCACATCCCCACCCTCATCATCATCATCATCTTCAGGTGCATGCAGTACAGCGTCAGGGGGCATGGGCACATTCCTACGTATGCACATGTTGTGCAGCATGACACATGCCATGACCATCTTAGAAACCTTCTCATGGCTGTATATGAGTGCCCCGCCAGACCTGCTGAGGCTGCGGAAACGAGCCTTCAGTAGGCCGAATGCCTGTTCAATGACCACACGGGTACGTGAGTGGGCATGGTTGTAGTCCTCCTCATGCTCGTTCTGTGGGTTCCGGATTGGTGTAAGGAGCCATCTCTTCAGTGGATACCCGGCATCACCTGTATGAGACGAATAAAGGGTGTCAGTGGAATGATAGTGCTAAGTAGCCCCCCCCCCCCCCTGCAAGGTCATTGACGCATCAAATGGGCCACGATGTCATGCATGGAATGAGACTCACCGAGTAGCCAGGATCTGTGCCCTGCGTGTCGCTCCATGTAGCGTGGTATTCTTGTGTTCCTCAGGACCATAGAATCATGGGTAGATCCTGGAAATCTGGCACAACAATGCGTAAATATCTTGTTGGAGTCACACACCATTTGCACATTGATTGAATGAAATTGTTTCCGGTTGCGGTACTGGACCTCCATGGCATGTGGGACAACCAATTCAACATGGGTGCAGTCGATGGCACCAATGCAACCCGGGATGCCGCCAAGTGCATGGAATCCCACTTTAGCGTTGGTAATCTCCTGGTACGTGCGTGGTAGTGTGATGTGGTCGTCGGCGTGCTTCAGGAGGGCATCGTGCACTTGGAAGAGTGTCCGTGAGAACAGTGGCTGTGAAATGCCATGCAACTGTCCCACTGTGTGCTGGTAGGTGCCTGTGGCCAGGAAGTGGAGTGCAGACACCACCTTCAGTAGGGGTGGGATGGCGGTTGGGCTATCTATCATGCTCACGAGGTCAGCATGTGTCATGTCCACAATGGCGATTATGGTGTCCCGGTCCAAACGGTAGAGGGTGTGGATCTGCTCAGCAGTGAGGTTGAACGGATCGGCTCGGAGGCGTGGGATTGCGGGCCGCCTGCGTGGTGGTAGTGGCAGTGCTTGTGGGCCTTGCTGACCCTGCCTTGCCCTCCTCCTCCTCCTTCTCCTCCGTCTCCCCTGTGCGCCCGGTTGTTGTACCTGTTGTTGTTCGTCGTCTTCTTGTAGTTGTAGCACTTGCAGTGCTATCTGGTACCCCAGGCCCAACATCGCTAGTCCTGCCGGTAGCATTTTGGAGTGGGAGTGGTTGTGGGAGGGGTTTGGGTCTGCAATATATGTGCTGTCGGCCTGTATGGCCTCCACCTGTGCTGATTGAATGAATCTGTGGCAGATGCAATCCCTTCTGGTCGAGCACGGCCCGCACGTAAGGCTGCATTTGGCCGCATGGCATCTTGGGATTGGAATCATGTATCAAATCCCGATGGCAGTGTGATGTACTTTGACTGATTTTCATGCTATGCTCCCATTGTTACACATGCTATGATTGCAGCCGCTTACATACCTGTGAAGAGTCAGTGGTATGTAGGGCTCGATCGATGGCCGACCCTCATGCAGCACAGTAACGTACTTCACCGACGGGCGTGGCGTCCCATTTGTGATTGCAGCCAGTTAGCATCATGACACACAGCCGCACTACATTGATGTAATTGTGAATGCAAGCGTTCACAGAAGCCTTTTCGACGTAATGTTGCAAGTGAGGAATTCGAAGGCCAGCATTTTGGGTTTTGAAGTAGCGGCGAGGATACGCCCACAGGTCTGGCTGGAAATGTAACGTTCTATTGTAGAATGTCCTTGGGACATGGCCCATAACGAGCAGGCAATGAATGATATGAATTGAATGGGATGCGCAATAGCGTAGTGGACGATGAGGCAGGACGTTCCCAAATCCATCTTGCTTCACAACACTACAGATCCGGCCAGGGGCACAGTGGTTTTTGCGGACTGCATTACGCACAGACGCGATGGAAGTTTCACATATTATGTGAGTGAATATTCATGCGTTTTCATTGCGGGATGAGGGAATGATGTGTGGATGCATGGACTGATGAATCCGTTTAGGGTCTGCCATGTACATGGGTTTTTTGGTTCACTCCCCTTCCCCTGCGTTATGTGATGCAAGGCTGCCATAGTGGGACATACGTCTATCTGCCCTTGTCGGATCCTCCCTGTCTCGACGCGCCTTCATACACTTGTGTCTAGGCACGTTACTAATCCCATGTCATGGGTTCTATCTTGACGGACGCATGCACAGTAACCGACGTTGCCAATGGTGTATTTAGCTCGATTGGTTTCGTTGTGATTCGATACTGAATTAGGGGTGTGTATATTCCTTTGGAGTGGGCTAGCATGCATATGGGTGTGGATTTGGTGTGTTGAATGAAGATTGTAATGCATCATGAGTCCCGTAATGCAATCGGTTGATTTGTGTTTCTTTTGGGTGACAGGTATCTCCTGCCCTATTGCAGATGCCATCTCTACGCCACTCCTCCAGATGGTTTTTACTCTCGACTCCTGCAGCTTCGGGTGAATCAGTGGAGCACCATTTCGATCATATGGGACGATCGCCAATGGGCCACATGCCCTTACGCTGTACTGGTGGCTAGGTGCAACATTTCGGCCTTTCAGCTCGACTAGTGCCTGCCTCATGGGACGGACCTGCGGTTCTTGCCGCTTCCATGTTGCCTTTTGGAACGTTGATGTAAGCCCTGTGTGCCATGATGGTACAGGGCGTCACACAAGTGGAAGCCGGTCAATTATTGCAGATGCAGCCCTCGGTGATGATGGTTGTTTTGGTGGTATTTTGCAAATTGATGTGGGGCCTTTGTCATTTGGATGTGCATTTAAATTGTATTCCGATATTTGTCGTGTTGCGTTGTTCTTTGCAGGTGATGTGGCGATTTTCGCTTTGTGGCGGTATGTATTGCGTGATGATCTGCTTTGTGTTCCGCCTTCTGAGTTGAGTTGTGTGGTACAGTACTGGCCGCGTTTGCCTACGTAGCACAGTATGGTCACGGATAGAGGCTGCCATTGTGACTGTTTACATGATGTGCTGTTCAGGGGCGGGGGATTGGCTTTTGGCCGACTGGTGCCTGTCAGCCAGGTCGATTGGTGGAATGATGGGTTGTTCAGAATGTGGCTGGTCACAGGTGACTGTGTTTGCGTGCGTTTGTTGGAGGGGGACTGGGGTCATGTCCATTGGAATAGCTTCTGTATTGATGCCATCTGTGCCCTGCAGCTCCCATCGGCCCCTCTTGGGATGAGCCTGGCTGCTCAGTCACTCTGCCGACTTGTGTGGTACATGCTTCTGCTGATGGTTGGTTTGTTTACTGGCATGAGTACAGGGCTGGTGCAATCCCCCTCAGGATGCTGTTGTGGATGTTGCCTTGCGCTGGTGGCAAGCGATGGGGGACTACTGTTGTTTTGTGTCATGTGTTCTTGATTTTCATTTTGATGTGTTGTACCTTCACATGCCTGTGCTGCGTCAGTACGGCTATGGTGACATGCCGTACATGGATGCCCACTCACGGGGCGCTTTGAGCCCCTGCATGCTTTTCTACGTTGGCATGCATGGGTGAATAGTGGATTTCACTGGTTGCATAGTGTGAGTACATTGCGCCTGCCAGGAGTTGTGCAATGAGGCCAGGGAGTGGAGTACAGGCACTCAGTGGGCCATTTACGGTTGGTTCGCGTTGCCGTATTTCTCGCCATGGCGGAATGGTACTTTACGACGTGCTTGATGGCGTTCAGTACATGTCCGCTAGGGTCAGAATTCGCGTACCGTTGCGCCATGGCGGTGATTCCGGTTTTGCAAGGCGCGCGTGCGCGTACTTGGTGCAGTTAGCGTTGCCGTTCACTGCGGTGTCGCTAATGGCATCGTACTTTACGGTGACGGGTCATGATCGCAACGAGCGGTGTTCGATGGCGGTATTGCATTTCCGCCATCATTTTTCCATTTCCGCAAGGGTCGTAATGAGGCCCATTGACTTTTGAGGAACAGCCATCAGTCCGGTGCTGCCATGTTAGTTTTGCCCGCTCGGGCACTGTAGCAGTCTAGAATCATGTGAGATGACCACAGAGGCAAGGCTGGATGCTATGGAGGGGCACTGCTCCTCCAGGCCTATTAGAGATTTTACAGAGAAATGGTGTGTTCTAATTCAGCAGTGATGCAGGAAAACCCCCCAGTCAAACTGAAGAGTATGAATTCCCAGAAAGTGTAGTATGCAAAAAAGTTGTGATGCCACCCAGCTTGGACAACAAGAAGATGGGAGAGAATGGTCATGAGATCCACAGCCACCTTACCCACAGGGACCATCAGCACGACAATGGAAGCGGGGGCGGGGAGGACTGAAACCACCTCTCTAACCACTTATCTCATGACCTAAAGTTCAACGTACCAACACACAGACAGGTGGGTTCTTGCCTAGCTCCCCTCCACCGGTAGCAGGTAAGACCTCCTCTGCTGTTCTCCTGGTGGGAGGACAGAGGAGGGTGCGAAATGCAGGATGTGCTTGGGGTGCTGGAGGCGCCAACTGGGCAGTGAGCTTTACTCGGAGTAAGTGCAAACTTGCCAATATGTGCTTTGTTCAGGCGTTTTACGAACTCACCTAAGTGTGTTTTAATAAGCCAGCGTGCATATGGGTGTGCTTCCCTAGCGTATGCGGAAACTGGAAAATATGTGTACCGCTTGGACTTGGTATAAACTAGGCAGCATGTGCTTCACCGGGGCATTGCCCGGGCTCACCAGTTCACTTTTTACTGTGACATTGTGCAGTCTTCACAATCTGTGCTTGGGGAATTGTGCAAACTGGACAGAGATATTGCGTACGCTTGGCAATGTTTGCTTTAAAAAAGGAACCGATGTTATCAGCCATTGCGAGTTTTATTGGAGAATTGTAAAAACGTGGCCAGTGGGTCGTACTGAATTATTGTGCCGGCTGGCAACTTTTATGACATTTTGGAAATTGGACAAGAAGTGTGTTTCTCGAGTATCCGTATGCGCTCGGGACATTGTGTAAAACAAACTGGGTGTGCTTAATACAACAGCAGAGAAAAAAGGGCTCACTGTGTCCTTATATTCTTGCCATACGCAGTTTCACAACATTGGGCCTCATTATAAGCATGGCGGTCCGGGAATTACAGTACCAGTAAGCATGCTGGGACCGTAGTTCCCGGACGGCCATACTACGAGCTGTGCTCGAGGGCCGCTGTCAGCCCGCCAGGTCTGGCCTGGCGGGCAGAGTGGCACCCGCGAGCGTAGCATGTCGGATGCACCGGCACCGTCGTTGCAGGAATTACCGGGTCCGGTAATGTCGGAATTTACCCGGTAATTCATCATTGACGGGTGCCGGAAAAAATGCAACTCCAGCGGCAGCCGTGCCTGTTTTACAGGCAAGGTTACCGCCAGGGTTATAATGAGTGCTTGCAAATTAAGTGCTTGCGAGCTAGATGTATCCTTTATGGTGTGTGCATTATCAAAGCCAACTAACATAAGATACCGTAGGTAAGTCTCAGAGGATGCCCATAGGCTGGGGGCCGAGCTCGTTCACATTGAGGCCCAGCCACTCCCAATTCTCCAAGAACAAGAGGCAAGAAAGACCTGGGAAGACAGATGCCACCGCCATGGCTTCCCGGCTGAGCATATATGCTTCCCGACTACCACCATTTTGATTGACGTTGGAGTGAGTGTTGTGAAAAATGAAATGTGCACCAAGCGTAGCGCACATTAAGTACTTAGTGAATGACGTTTGTGATCTATACAGCACTGCAGTCACTCTTTTGTTCCTAAAAAGCTATTCGGAAAGAGTACAATGGGGGTGTAGCAGATGGCCCGTGTTGGAAGCTTAGATTACTTTAAGTCGGAAAACAGTTTGCGTGTTACTCCCCGTTTTGATCCTGCACTTTGCTGAGCAAGGCAAGTGCAAGCTTCACAATACAAACTGGAATTGGTCAGTAGAACTAAACATTGTCGAACATATTCAAACGCCACTTTACAATGCAAGTACAGTTCAGTATTAACTTTGTTTGGAACTATCTTTTGCAAAACAAACATAGCACCCCCTCCTTTCAAGACATCGTTGTATTTTTCTCTTGGCGCAGTGGTCTTAGAAATGGCTGGGGTGCCTCTAACAAGCACGTACCTGAGAATGGGACTCACGCCTGCAGAGAGACAGAGACGGGTACATTGGCCTACAGGGAGGCAGAGAGAGACAGACAGGGTGTTGAAGGGAGAAAGAGAGAGAAAACGAGTCATGGTACTAGATCGGCGTATGATAGGCAGGTACAGCCAGGGCCATCTTAAGCTTTTTTGGGGCCCTGGGCATGGACATCTTTGGGGCCACCCTCAATCAAGTATATCTGGTGGCACTCCCCTCCCCCCCTCCACCGTGAGCAAAACCCGTAGGTAGACATGCCGCTTCGCAGCATTCAAAATAAGCATGTTTACTCCCTTTAAGTCCCCTTACCCTCTTCATTCTTGCTCTAATCAGATTGATAAACAAGTGTCATTTGAAGGCCAACATTAGCAATCTAGAAGAGGTTACTTCTGTTCTAGTATAGAAACAGGATACTTTTTATCATTAGCATCCGGGAAGGTATGCAGCCTGTAGTATTAATGCAGGACTGTATGTAAAAGGTACATGTAACCCAGAATAGGCAGAGTACTCAATTTAGCTGCCTCGGGGAATGCAAAAGTGTTCAAGCATTGATAGAGTAGACCAATTGTAAGGAAGGAGAAAGCTATACATACCATAGCATGGATAGTGGATGCAGATTAGAAGCTACCAGGAAGGTACCTCTATCCAGACAGACTGAGATTAGAAGTGGGACATGGTTTTCAAATAGCATTGCCATTGGAGATCAAGGGAACAAGTGCCTGTGGTGTGCAGTATATCAATGCTCACTATTATAGTGGAAGCAACCCTATAGCCAGTGAAACTATGAGTGTGGTTTTTATGAAGATCATACCCTGAGAAGGAAATCACACTGAGGGGCTGACAATTTTGAAAGGTTTAGGGACTGGCAACACTGAGAGATTAGGCAATACAAGATTAAATGAGATGCCCAAGATCACATATTGCTTAAGGGGTGAAGCTGGGATTTGGGCCAAATCTGCCATTCCTGCATTTGAACACTTTCTTTTCCGCTCTTTACCATGTACTTAAACAATCTCATTTTATAAAACTGACTTGCAAAGTACACAAATCACATTCCAAACCTGACAATTTTTAAAACCAAAATATTAC
The DNA here is from genome assembly GCF_040938575.1 of Ambystoma mexicanum. Lineage (NCBI taxonomy): Eukaryota > Metazoa > Chordata > Amphibia > Caudata > Ambystomatidae > Ambystoma > Ambystoma mexicanum. The sequence continues at coordinate 251,246,838 of NC_090922.1, read as the reverse complement.
AGAAGGGTGTTACGCAAAATGGGAATGATTCTAGCTACCTTCTCTCCATCATCAAGGGAAGTATATAAATGCCAGTATACCAATCGATGTGATTTAACAGATTTAATCTAGGTATGTCTTTTGTACTTTTAAGCTTTACTGCCAAAACAATGGCTTGTGAAATTGTCATTCATAAGCGTGCAGAAAAACCTTTGACTTTTATACAAAAACCAAAAAGTTGAGCAAGAGCTTTCGAAAGATAACCAAAGAGGAGAAATAGGTGCAGGGTTAATAGAAGAACGAGGAGAAATAGCAGAGAGAGTGCAGGCAGCAGAATTAAAGTTAGAGCATAGGGTGGGGGGGCAAGTGAGAAGTAGGGCAACCAAGAAAAAGACAAGAACAATAGTGTAGTTGGGTGGCGAGTTTGCATACAAATCGGTCCCGTAGTGGGAGCCATACTGCTTGAGGCAGGGGACTTGGCTGGTAGTTGTATTCATCGTAATGTTGCGATAGCGGTTGCAGCATGAGCTCTTCTATCGCTCCTATTACACCCGTTTGGGTCGCACTTGGTGCTGTGTGTCTCCCTTTGTATATCCTCTGAGCATTCTGATCTGGGTATGTTCTGTAGTTGGGCCCTCGGGTGGTTCTTGTCATCTCCGAGATCCCGGCGGTGACGTGGGCGTGTAATTGGCGAGCGTGAATTTTTCTTTACATACTGACTGAAAATGGTTCGACACATACACCATTTGGCAAGAAAATTCATGTTTCTTAAAAAAAAAAATACTATATTCGTTTCCCAAAAATAACATTTTGGTTTCTTTAATCCATTTGGAAAGCAGCCCCAGGATCGTGCCAAATAAAATATGGTTGACGGTGTGAAAATGTACCCATACTGCCAAAATGAGTGATTGTGGAAAATGTCTCAGCATGGCAATACACCACAGCTCACAGGCTGCCATAGTCATGCAGTAAGCACACACAATGGCTTCTTTAAATCATGCTGGTTGACGTTATGGAATAAGGCCAAACAGAATGCTATTCTTTGTCAGCCGTGGCTGTTCCTCTGTGCAGGGCCTCAGGATAAATGGGCTTAAAGGCTGCTGGCATACACATAGAGGGCCACAAAAACAAAAAAACTGGTCTCCACTCCATTTACTCAGAACTGAGGCTTCCTGCCCTGACCCGTCACTTCCCCAAAACAGCCCCCTCCCTAACCTCGCCTCTAACATAACGAGGCCAAAAACACAACATGACACGTTCCCCCTTCTTAAACAACGGGTTTGAACTTGGCCTGGACCGGCCGTCCTTCACGTGGTGGGGCCAGGCTCCGTCTTTAGGGACTGGGATCTAGCACCACCCACTCTTCATCAGATGCCTCTCTGTCCCCCAGGCAGGGGATTTACAGTTCTCCCATGGACCAGTCATCTATGACACATCACACTCTTCAGCTCCCCCCAGCGTTTTCTAAAATGGGAAGCATTGCGTGGGATTTTGCATCCTTCATTGTCTTCTACTGTAACCATGGTGCCCTTCATCTGCATAACAGTAAGAGCCACTGGTGCGAACATGGAGTCCTCCTTCCGGCTTTGTGTCTGCCGCACCACCGCTCTTTCCCCTATGTCAAAAGTACCTTCTTGTGCACCCCTCCTCACATCTAACATTGCTTTCATGTTCCTCTTCTCCCTCGTGTCCTACTCTCGGAGCCCTTGATCAGATAGCTTCAACAGTTCTGGCTCTGGAACTTGGGGGAGACGAGTCCTTAGTCTGCGACCGAACATGAGGTCTGCTGGGCACATGCCCGTGGTGCTGTGGGAATGAGGCGATAATCTCTCAATAGCTGGAACAGGGTTTGCTCAAAGAGTTTTCTGGATACATCAATGACTTGTAAAGTCTGTTTGATATTACCCATAAAGCGTTTAACCATGCTGTTGGTGTGCGGCCAGAGGGGCGAGGCGTGATTTTTCAGTGCTTAAACCCCATGTATTGTGCAAAGTTGGCAAAGTCCAGGCTGGCAGGCTGGTAAACGGTGGGCTGTTATCTGACTTGATGATTTTGAAGATGCCATACGCTATCAGTATGCGGTCCAGGGCTGGTACGACTACCAACGCAGCCGTGGATGGCACAATCTGCACTCAGGGAATCTCGAATATTCATCCATTACCACCAGGGCCTAGGAACCATCTCGGAGAGGGACAAATAAGTCAATCGCCAGCTCTTCGCAGATGCCCTGTGGCAGCGGGACATTTGTAGGGGATTTGGCCGTGGGGCTGGTGTCACTACAAAGCAGATGGCACAGTTCTTCAGTGTTTTAAACTTGCTTATCCAGGCCTAGGAACCATATTTTAAGTCAGAGCAGTTTCTTGGTGGACACCACCCCTCTATGTTCTTTGTGTGCCAGGTCTACGATCTGGTGATGCAGCGACTTGGGCCGGATGATCTGGCACCCTTTCATAAAAACATTTATTTATTTATTTTGCTATTTATAGCAGCACACCAAACCCTCAGGCACCAGGGCACTAGTTACATAGGTGGGGGTAGTACGCAGACATTTCAGACAAAGAATACAATAAGCAGGATAAATAGTCGTTAGCAGGTGAAGGAACTTTTCTCTTAGAATACAGTGCCAGGAGAAAGTACTTCCTGAGTGAACAACAGAGTTTTAAGGTTCTTGTGGAATGCCTAGTGCATCTGTTCATATCTGAGGTCTGGTGGATGGGCATTCCAGTTCTCAGAGGTGATGACCAGAAAGCTCGCACCCCCTACTCTTTTCCTCCTGAATTTTGGGGTGAAAAGCTTGTTCATGTGAATTGACTGAGTAGGTCCAGTGGAGTTAGCCTTTTAGAATGTTTGCAAAAGGTACCCGGGATCAGTGTTGGCAAGGCACTTGTGGGTGATCTCCAGAGTCTTAAAGATGATCCTTTGTCTGATAGGAAGCGAATGCGCTTCTTTTCTGGCAGCAGAAATGTGCTCCCGTTTGGGGATATTCAGGGCAGCCCTGAGAGCATTATTCTGGATGACTTGTAGTTTATTAAGGTTCTGTGAAGAGGTGCCTGCAGAAAGGGTGTTACAGTAGTCAAGCCTGGACCCTATAAGTGCCTGTGCGATACTAAGGCAACTGTCCAATGACAGGAAGGGTCTACAGGCATTGATCAACTTCGTGGTGTGTGGCGAGGCAGATGCAATAGCGTTGACCTGTCTATTTATGGACAGTGTGGAGTCAAAATAGACGCCTAGGGTTTTGACAGAGTTTTAAACAGGTATGGTGATCCTGTCGATGGTGAAAGATTTGTATTTGGGGTCAAGTTTATTGATAGTGGTTTGTGATCCTATTAAAAGAATTTCCGTCTTTTCATCGTTAAGGCATAATGAATTGGCGGCCATCCAGACTTGGATAGTTAGGTAGATAGAGTGCAGTGCATTGAATTCCAGGGTGTAGGTGCAAGTGAGGGGCAGGAGTATTTGCGTATCATCTGCGTAATTCATGTAGGAGATGCCCAAGCCATCTAGGGTGTCAAATAGGGGATTAGTGAATATGTTTTAGAGCGTGGGAGGGATGCAAGAACCTTAGGGGATGCCACATAAAATGGGTGCTAGGGGGAATGTGGCAATGTCAGAGAAGAGTCTGGAGCGTCTATTGAATAAGAAGGATGAGATCCAAGTGGTGGCCCGCTCTGAGAAATGGGCTGCTGAAGTCAGACGTCATCATAGGGTTTGATGGTCCATGAGGTCAAAGCCTGCTGACAGGTCCAGCAGGAGTAGCAAGGATTCCTTGCCGGCGCCTTTGAATTTTTAAGTCTAAGAGGGTGGTTTCAGTGCTGTGGCCTGGTCTAAAACCAGACTGTTGTAAGCCTAGTGGGTTGCATGTTTCCAGGAATCATTGGATTTGGGTATATGCAGCCCTGTCGAGAACTTTTAACAGAAAGGGAACAGTATTGATGGGGCGTAAGTTTGTGGGTGTGTCAGTGTCAAGTGTCGTTTTTTTTAGCAAGGGTAGGACCCGGGCCTCTTTCAGGTTAGTTTGGACCAGGCTCGATGTGAAGGAGGCATTTATTAAGGAAGTTATAAAGGGAGACAGAGCATCAGCGCAGTCTTTGACTACAGTTGCTAGGCAGATGTCACCTTGGCATCCTGACGATTTTAAACCATTGATTATTTGTAGAGTATCAACTTTGTGCAGAGGTTTGATGTTGAAGATGGCATGGGGTGGAAAGGCAGGGGCTTGCTTTTGTGCAGGGGTTCTGATCAAGGTGTTTTTTTTTAATGGAGATCTTTTTCTGGAGCAAGACCAATTTGTCTAGTTGTGCGTTCTGGAAATTAGTGCACCATGTACTGTCTTTCGGGCAGCAGTGGGTGGCTGGCGGTGGCATTTCTAGTTTCCGGAGGATGATGAATAATTCACGCGAGCTTGAGCTAGCCTTGTCAATTCTATCATTGTACGTAGATTTTTTTGGCTGAGAGGAGGACTTTCTTGTAGGCTTTTGCGGAGATAACAATGTCTTCCTTAGTAGTCTCTGATGGGGAGTTTCTCCAAGTAGTTTCTGCCTCATATTTTTTTAGACATAAGGTTTTGAGATCAGGAGTGAACCAGGAGTTGCAGTGTGATGAGGGTTTGCTTTACGCAAGGTAAGAAGAGCTACAGTGTCAATAGCTTCAGCCATCATGGTGGGGTTATCTGTACCGGTCAAAAGAGAGGGGATCTTGTCCAGCAGAGGTAGAATGCTGGAAGCAGTCATGTTTTTTTTTTTACTCTGAGTAAGTGTAAGAGGCTTATATTTATCAAAAGTGGGAGATGGTCTGGCTACAAGGATGGTGAAAGTGATCATATTATGGTCCGACCAGAAGCAAGATACGTAATAATATCATGGTCCGACCAGAAGTAAGATACATTGTGTGTGTCTGAAATGTTGCAGTTAGAGTCTTCTAGCAGTCAAGAGTTCTACCCTTAGAATGTGTGGGGTTCATGATTTGTAAGGTAAAGCCTGAGGTGGTCAGGGCATTGGCTAGTGACTGGGTATTGGAGTCCTTTTCATCATTCAGGCCAAGGTTTAGATCTCCTAAAATGATAGTCTTTGACGAAGGTTTGGTGTTTGTGGAGATGATGTGCATGATAGAAGGGTGAAGTAAAAGGGTGCAAGAGCTCTCTGCCGCTCCACTGTGCCGTGGGTACACCCTGAGATCCCCAAGACCTCTCTACTACCATTGGATCCCTGCAGCACAAAGCACAGCAAGAACAGTCAGACCCATGGTAAGATGGCCGCTGCCGAAATGGACACACACACACAGCCCACAACAAGCCAGCCGATTGGTCAACGAATTGACATATTTTCAGCAGCCCACCCTGAGACCAAAGGCAAAGGCGAAGTGGCCAGATTGGTGGAGGAGTTGATACCGAAGGCCTTGTGTCGATTAAACGAATGTAAGTAGACTAAGGGAACTGGCAATATAAAGGGGCGGGATTGTGAAGAGAGGTAGGTAGATTTTCTGACAGATTCGTAGTTGGCAGAAGAAGGAGGAACTAACTAACTGTGGATTCACTGACAGCTAAAACCAAGATTGTGCAGTGTTTCTGGATTTGAAGGAAAGACATCCCTGTGCTTTGCCAAAGCTGCTTAGAGCACTGGCCCGCCCCACTCCCAGACCCCGCTCAAGACGTTCAGCTTTCTCTGCAATTAGTTTCAGTCAGTTTGAATTCATCCAACTGCTACTGCATTCATTAAGCTGGTGAAACGGACAGGCAAATGCCATCGGGGGTAGCTCTGACGCCCTAGAGTTATTGGAGCCTGCCAATGGGCCTAATGGTTAATGAGCACTGGGCATGTGGACGTGACAAAAGTAACGCCAGCAGTTGCCCGGGATCCAGCCCTGGAACCAGAACCAGTGCATGGCAACCTGGCACTAGCCCTACCATTGCAAGATGGAGCACATGGCAGGCAATTCTGCTAGTCCAACGCCATGGTCCCTGCTCTGAGTCGGGGTGGAGGGAGTACAATTTGCAAACCTCGTGGTTTTTGAGTCAGCCTACCGAATTTCCTTTTCTGCCTCCCAACTTCACTTCATATATTTGACTCTCACAAGCCAGCCTTGGAAACCAGCCTTAAAGGAGAATGCTGCAACACTGGCAATCTAATTTCATTGGTCATGAGATGGCTGTCTACAGCCAATCACAGCTGGCTCAAAACGCACAAGTTTGACCTTTATCCGTCGGAAGTGCTACAGATAGTGTGGCCCTCAGTATCAGAGAGTCTGAAACACTAAACAATCGATCTTGGAATGTATCGGCGCCACTGTGAGCAGCTGCCAGTAACGGTGGACTGACCTCATGGGCTACAGGGTTTTTCCCGGTAGGCTGGTGGGGTTCGAGCCAGTGTCGTGTGGCTGATGCAGAAGCAGCCCCCAACCAAATATATCAAACTTGCACCTAACTTTCTATCGTGCATTTTTTACAATGAGGGTTACAGGCCGCGCTCTATTGTAGCTTTATGGGAAAGTAGGTTTGTGAATGCAGGACTCCATCATTTTATCAATGCGTGAGGTTTATTTTGACAACTCCAGGATCAGAGGTAACCCATGGCTTCTAGTCTAGACTGGGAAGTTGTCAAGGAGCTGCGACTCAACTGTTTCTGTAGTGCCGGTGGGGGCAGGACCATAGGCGACAACTACATGGTGGAAAAGGGGGGGGGGTAGCAAAGGGGGCAGGAACCTCACTTTGTCATCCTAGAGACGTTTAACAATGTTCAGTTTCTGGCTGTATGCCCTAATTGACCTGTGTGACGTGGAGATAAAATACTCATATGCATTAACTGCCTGTAATGCTGTGATTTTGAGCAGCATCAGCGATCCAGTGCCTGTTGAGTGACAAGTGCAAATGGCACAGCTGAAAAGGTAGCGGAGCAAGTTGAGTGACTGTTGCAGAGACGTGATATCTTCAGTGCTGCTTGTAGGTTCTTGGGCTTTTCCCCAATTAATTCTGTAAAAAAAGAAAAATGCACCCTTTCGATCTGGGTAGGGGTCATGCGCTCTTGGTGCATTTTGGTCCTTGCTTGTTCTACCTCTCTAGTGAAAGCCAAAGGCCGCCATCCATGGGCAGGGCCATATGTGCCGAATCACTCTCTGCAGCCTTCACCGATAAGGGACTGCTCTGCTCCTCCAGCCCCAGGGATGGAGCATCACCTGTCACAACTTCCCACACCCACATGCAAAATGCACATGTCCAATTTAACTCCAGTGGGGCAAAATGTTACAGATCTGCAAATTAACACAACAATCTTAATGTTCACCACGAATTGCTGTTGATGTTAATCGACCCCTGGCTTTTAATCTGAGCTCTAGTTTTGAATTAATTCAATTTCGAGAGATGTGAGCACACAACTTTTTAATATCTTGATAGAAATCTCTCTTTTAGCTGTGATCTTACAGGTGTTTACTGATGTCACATAATTTGCCAGAAGACCTAAGGAGAAAGAAAAAGAGAATTCTGGAGACTAAGGGCCTCATTACGAGAGTGGCGGAATGGGTTGACGGGTGCCGCAAAAGGATGCGGACCCGTTAACACCATTCCGCCACATTACGAGGTCCCCTCACGGGACCCGCTCTGCACGTCTGGTGAAACCAGACGTGCAGAGCGGGTCCCGTGAGGGAAAGACGGAGCTAACAACGGGCCCGTCGTAATCGGCCGTTGTTAGCTCCCTCCCCCATTCCCATTCAGCACTATGGGGGCCCATATGGGAATGGGGAAGGTCCGGGCCCGGGTTCCTGGAGGGAGGGATTACGGGCCCTCGGAACTCAGAATGTCCCGGTAATTCCCCATTCTGGGAACCCAGACCCGATTTTGGTGGCAGCCATGCCGCCAATAGCGGCATGGCTACCGCCAAAATCGTAATGAGGCCCTAAATGTGTGCCTGGCTTTGTCACAGTGACCAGCTTTCTGAAGACTATTTGGGTAAATCGTTCCTGGACGTATCTCCATTCTTTATCTCCCACTATCTCTCCCTCTTATCCCATTACTGCCCTCTCTTCATCTACACCTGCAGGGTCATTACAGTTTTGCCAGTGCGGTAAAATGCTGGTACAATTGCCGGTTAATCTGGCACCGGCAAAACACTACTTTGCCGGTGGGGGCACTGGTTTTCCACCAGCTTTGAGCTAGTGGTAAATCAGGGCCCTACTGGCAAGTAAAACGCCAGTGTTACTGGCAGCGGAACTACCAGTGCCAGTAACACCGGCAATCCCCTCCATGGAGTCCAAATTGACTCCATGGAATTGGGATTTACTGGTGTTTGCGCCACCTGGAATATCCTGGTAATATCGGGCTATCAGGAGGCGGAAACGTAAGTGAGTTGGTCAGTATCCCACCAGAATTACCGGCGGGATACCGGCAAACTGATAATGAGGGCCTTGGACATTTCTGAGCTCCCATCTTCCTCGTCTTCCAATCCTGAGCTCCCTCCTTCTCGCTCTCCCCTTCGCCAATTGTGCATGTCACTCCTCTCTCAATTCATGCTCACTCTTCTCCGCTCCACTCCTGCACTTTCGCTTTCTGCACTTCCCTCACTCCAGCTCACTGTATCCCGCTCTTCAATATTGCGCTCCTCCTTTGCATTTCTGACCGCTTCCGCTTTTGCTTCTATTCGCCGGATGGCACGGAGTGGTTCTACTGCCACCCCCAGGACACTTACCAGATCACCTGCATGTCTGACACTGACAAGAATTGTAAATCCTCAGCGCGGCTGCCGCAGATGTTAGGCCACGGTATGTACGCACTGGTCTCAGACTGGCCAAACGCCGCGGCCAGTAGCGCCGTTGCAATGTTGCTGTGCTTGATATTAACGTCACTGGAGCAGAAAACGCAGTCTGGGGTCAGGAATTCTGCTCTAAACCAACTGCATTTGTATTCAGTATATTTGCAAAAAAATGCACTGGGTACAATTTTCTTTCGAAGAATAAATTGCACGAAGGGGACCATTTCCATTTGAACTTAAGTGCAGAAAAGTCCTCTGTGTGCAGTTTTGAAATGTCCCCCCTTATAGCGGACAAGTGAACAGTGAAACAGTAAACCACAGGCGACTCTGCATGTATTCTTGACTTTTCATTTTGTTTGTGGCCACCTGTAAATGCCTCACACAATAAACCATGGCGGGATGAATTTACAACGGATGCCTATGGAATCCAACTGCTTTTACCAGGTGGTCATTTCAGTTGGAATCTATAGGAATCTATTACATTACCACACTCATGAAAATACTTGCTGGCGGTTATGCAGCCACATTCCTTAAGCTGAGTGGGAATTGCAGGTAGACGTGGTATGTTATTTCCCATTTCCCTGTGAAAAAAGCTAGGGGCTTCCAAAAAGTGCTGGTAAACATTTTTACCATCACTTTTTCCGATCCACTAGAGGCGGAAAATGCGCCACGTTTAAGCTTCCCTTTCCTGCTCGGTAGCGCTCTCTATGAGCTGCAATTCGCTTGGTGTGATATGGGGCTTCTATGATAACATGTTCGGGGCCTCCTTTTGCTTCTCTGCGAGCTCCAGCTGTCAGGGGAGTCATCGCATGCCACAGGTCACACTCTTGTTAGATCAGCATCAGGAAAAGGCTACACCAACAAGAAAAACGTGAGACAACAGAGAAAAGGCACGTTTAGACACTTGTCTAGTGAAGACTTTAGGCCTTATCATGGAACTTTTAGCAGTGACTTTCCACTGCCACCAAACACTCTGATTCAAAGAGCGGTGCAAAGTGTATTTTTGCAGCGCAAAGTCACTTTGCACTGCAAAAGTACTCTTTGCACCACCCATTTAGCACTAAAAGTTCCATGAATTAGGCCCTTAATCTACAATGCCTGGAAGCATTGAAACGCAACAGTAGAAATCAACACACTTGTATCTCACAGTCACAGAGGAATGCCCTGCTGTTTTGGTGTTGGCAGTTGACTCCTGCATGTTACACCCAGAAGGCTAAATCAGCCAAATTATTCATGTATTAATTTGTTAATGTATTTATTACATTTGTTAATTAACCTCTCGAGCTAACCTGGCTGGATTTTCTGGTCTTTGGAGGAAAGCCATTGATCTGCAGAGACACTTCAACACCATGGGCTATCTTAGCTAAATTGCTACCTGCACTGATTTAGTTTGACTTGATTTTGTTTGGTATTTTAACATTCTGATATTACTCAGATTTTTTTTCTACCCATTCATTAACTATTCCATACTTACCACAACTTTTTTTCACATAGATTTTTCTCCCTTTCATGGTTGGTACAGTTTGTATTACACAGCTCGACCATGTCTTTACGGCCACTCCTTTAGTAAAATTGGTAAAAGTTTTATATAGGTTTAGTAGCTACTGGGGTGTAGACTAGGTCTTAGTCTACACCCCAAAAAAATTGTTGTTTGTGATGTTCTAGGCTCCAACCCCCCACCCCCGGTTTTTCATTCCAATTAAAGCCCAGAATCCACAGCAGAGGTAGTTCTCCTTTCAGCGCCACAATGCCTAAGGGATGTTTCTGCGCTTTATAAATGTAAATAAATAAATAAATAAAAATAAGTCGCTATTCCCCCGTGGGCAATGGCATACAATTCCTTTCATTGCCCTCCGGTGATTGTAGCCCTGGGTTTTACAATGTCGGAACTCCAGGACTGCAAGTCCCTCAATGCACTGTGTCATAATCTGTGCTTGGGGCCTGATTATGTGATTATGCTTATGGCTCGTTATGAGAGTGTGATGTCACCGTGGAACCTGGGGGGTGTCAAGGGATTCTAAGATTGGCAGTTAGTCCTGCTGCTCTGGGTGGGAAAGGATGTCCCGGTATTTTCTCTAGCATCTTATCCACTTATGATCTTGGATGTGGCAATAAACTCACATACATATGACTTACCTGGCTCAGGTATCTTCAGTTATATCACTGGTGACAAGGATGGGATGCTGCTGGGAAGGAGCAGCTGTTTGAGAGATACCGCCTTCCAGTGGTCACATCTGTTCCCATAGTCCAGATCCGGGCGGTGGTAGAGGGCAGCAAAGGAGCGGCATCGGCGTAATGGAAAAGTGCTGTGGTGGTATAAGGATCAACGGCGGTCCAGTGATCCTTATCTTGCCAGGCAGGAAAGCAAGGATCGCCATCCCAGGAGGGCTGTCACAAGGCTGAGGTTGCCGCTGCTGGTGAGGCCAAGGTGGGCCTGTGCGGAGTGTTGGTGGCCCATATGATCACTGGTGTGGAAGGGGCCGGTCTGGTATTGCAAAAGGCTGAGGTGATGGTGGTTGCAGAGCGCCAGTCTTGTGTGGTGCGGTTGCGATGGCCACGCTCAGGAGGCAACAGTGGTTGCTCCATAACGTCCTGGATGCGGGCTGTGTTTTTTTGTTAAGTTTCAGGCCCGTTGTGGTCAAGTTGGACTTTGTGGCGCAGCCCAGGGGGCTATGATGGTGGTTCGGGAGCAGCGATTGGGAGGCCGTAACCACACTGCACCAGAATGGCGCTCTAGTACCCAGTGAGGCCCAAAAAAGCATTCACCTGGGTCTGAGTAGAGGGAGTTTCCCAGTCCTGTACAGCTTGTACTTTTCTAGGGAGGCGTTGGATTTGACCCCCTCCTACCTCATGACCAAGGTAGGTACCGTCCCCTGTGCAATCTGGCACTTGGTTGCCTTGATAGTGAGGTTGGCCCTTTTCATGGCCTGCAACAGCTTATCCAATTGTATCAAACGCTCTTCCCAGGTAGAAAGCAATGTCATCCAGGTAGGCCACACAAAAGGCCTCCAGTGCACTGAGAGCATGATTGACCAACCTTTGGAAGGTGACAGGGGCATTCTTCAACCCAAAAGGCATAAATCTAAACTGGTAAAGCCCTTCTGATGTTGAGAAAACTGTTTTCTCCTTGGCCTGGCGAGTCAGAGCTATTTGCCAATAGCCTGATGTGAGGTCAAAGATGCTCACAAACCTGGCAGAACCTATCTTGTCCAGAAGCTCATCAGCCCTGGGCAATGGGTTTGCAACATTCTTGGTGACTGCATTGACTTATCTGTAGTCCACACAGAATCTCCAATCCTTGGTACCTGCCTGGGAACTTGCCTTGGTGACAGGGACCACTGGGCTGGACCATGGGCTGGTTGAGGGCTCAATTACACCCAAGTCAAACATCTTGGCAACCTCTGCCTGGATGTGGTTCTTAACAGTGTCTGACATCCTGTAGCATCTTTTTTGACAGGTACACTGTCACCAGTGTTGATATCATGCCTACACCCTAGCGTGAGGCCTGGCGTCAGTGATAAGAGAGGGGCATACTGCTGAAGCAAAGTCCTACAGTTCATCTGCTGCGCTGGTGTCAGATCTGGAGAGAGTTGAACTCCCTCCACTGAGCCATCCTGAGGGTTGCTATTCAGCAGGTCAGGAAGGGGCTTACTCTCATCCTCTTCTTGCTCTGAAGCTATCAAGAGGCATGAGACTTCTCCTTAACAACCTATTCGTTATTTTACAAAAATGCTGCTGAGAACACGGCTGTATATGAACACTTTCATATACACCACAAAGTAAGCAGCTACAAAGTTGAAGCTGCTTACTTTGGTGTACATGACAGTACATTCCTCCAAAGCAGATAGTAATCTCTGGAGACCTCTCAGTGTCTTTGACAGTAGAACAAGATCGTCTGCATATAGCTGCCAAGCCACAGATGATGAGCGTAGTCAGGGAGAGACTGCTAAAATTGAGGCAAAAGTGTTTCACATGTCAGCAATAAAAAAGCTGAATAGAGTGGATGCTAGGACGCATCCCTGTTTTAGCCCATAATAGATAAGTATTGGGACAGATGTTAGGGAGAATTCTCATAAATGGCTGATATCCCTTACCTAATGAGTCCCTCAGCAGCTTTGCTGGATTTCTAGGATTTTATTTTTCACCTGGTAAGAGTGTGAGCCTTTTTCCGACTCTTACATGTGTTTTGCTGTGTGCGTTTTTACCATTTGTGTGTTCTTGGGCTCTGGAGCCTCAACTACTCAATGAGCACCACTTTTTGTGTGTGTCACACAGCACCTTCAGTGACACAGGGTTGTCTTTTAGACTTCTCACTGACTCAATTTTAATGGGGCTTAGTACTGTCCCCCAGAAACATGTAAAGTTGCCATTAACCTTAGGTAGTCTCTTTAAACCACAGACCCAGTACACCCCATCTTACATGGAGTATTGGAAGGGTTAACTCTTATCCCTTTTTGTCTGTGCCTCTTGGAGCATTGTTTCGCTCCCTTTACATTAAGACTTGGCTGGTGGTAGTGGTAACTACCTTAACATTTGTACCGTTATTATCTTGTATAAACGTGGTATTGTTTTAGGCTATTATATTAGCCCCGAACATAAACCCGCTTGACCAAATCCATTTTATTTTTGCTCTGGGTGGGTTTATTCACCATTTCTTTTTGTTAAAGTCTTTCTCGTGTTTTTCTCTGCACGCCAAACCCGGGATGATTCCTTTGTTCGCTGTATTTTCGCGGGCTTCTGCACAGAAGCCATCCTTAAGGCGCCTGAAATTCTAGGTAGGCAGGATGTGAGGCAGGGGTCTTCGGACCTCTGCCATGAGTTCCCTTGGTAACCCAAGTCACACACCTGTTTGATTGGCTAAGGGGACTGACCTTGCAAGTACAGCCACCCAGCTGTGTTATTGACAGCCAGGCTGTATAAATGGGGGAAAACGCATAAAAAGCAGGTCTCTAGGACTGGAAAGGCAGAGTCACCACTGAAACAAAATAATCAACGAGGCACTGGAAGAAGAGGACCCCTACAACGACTGAATGGCCCGGTGAAGCCCTGCTGCAGGTCCGAATCTTCCAAATCCAACGACAGAGAAGATCCTCCAGGAAACTTCTTCCCTTGAGCTGGTGGGACCAACCAGTTCGCCCAAACTACAAGCTAGGAACCCTCCTCTGGTCGAATTCGCTGTACAGAGCTCCAGTGGGCTGGATATCCAGGAAGGTCGGACCCTGCTTGGGGTTAAGGAGCGCATCTTTTATTTGTTGTTTTGCTCTGCTGCTGGTTTTTTCCCTGAGTGGCGCAGGACACTTCAGTCTTCCTATGTCGTTTCAGTCCGACAGTCGCTTCAGGAATAGTGAGCCTGCAGGAACCACAAGGAACATCCGCCTCAGCTCCCTCTCTATTTAAGGTACTGTGCAAATCCGGTTGGCCGGTTCGTTGAACAGCGGTAAAAGTATTTTAAATCTTTTGCCAATCTGAGGGCTTCTCCTTCTCTTCTCTTTGAACTTACCTTTTCTATCAACCAACCTCATCCGGAATCTGTGCCACGAAACTACCCTGAACTGTGTGATCTAGAGCAAAAGACGTTTGACCCATTGACTTTGGCCCTAAGCCTTTTCTAGCTGATCTCCGCACTGAAGTTCCTCTTGTTCAATTGCCCTGAGTACTTACCTGTTGGTTTGCCTGATTTCTAATAACTTTGTCTTTCCCTCCCTTTTAAATTGCTGGAGTGCCATTTTGCTCCCACTTCATTTTGTGAGCTTAACTTGCCTGGAATTTAAGGGAAGTGGTGTGGTGTATTTATGATAGTGATTTCTTAACTTGCTTATAATAGTGAAATGTTATACAACTGTTGAGTAAATAAATATATATTCTTTTACTTAGAAACCTCGAGTCAGTGTTTGCCTGAATCATAGTAATTGCTGTCCTTTGTGTAACTATTTGATACTGCTCACTTACTCTTGAGATAAGTCTGGCTGTTCTGCTACTGCTACCACTTTAACTGTGTAGTACAGGCCTGTACTAAAGGTGAAATTGTACTGTCACTTGTAGTCTTAATTGTGTGTGGTGTTCCCAAAGGGTACTGCATATAATTCTGCCTAACAGCAGAGAGCTTCCCTTCCATTGTCAATTTGAACGTAGTTGGGTGATCAAAGCTAAAAGAGATGGATGGCAGGATGCACTGCTCAGTTTTGCCAGCAATAAAGACCTACTGACACGACAGAGTCGAAGGCGGACTTAAAATCCACAACCACAGGTAAATGGGTTGGTTAGAACTTCTGATTTGTTGCTGGATTGCTGTTATTATGGTTAAGTTGATTGCCATGCCAATGCCAGGAATGAAGCCCATCTAATATGGATCATATAACTTATTCTGGATGATCCACTGATTGAGATCCCTCAACATCAGCCTAGAGAAAGCTTTCCCTGGAATGTCTAGCAGTATAATTGGATGGTAGCTGCCAGGCAGTTGCCGGTTATCATTTTTTAATATGGGGACTATCGTTGACTTACGCCAGGGTGCTGGGACCTGTTGGGAGTCAATAACCTTGCTAAAGATTCGATGTAATATCTGCGCCGAAGATTCAGGATTGGCCTTAAAGATGTAATTAGTTAGGCCATCGGGGCCTGGGGCTTTCAATCCACTTAATTTAGAAATATAGGGGGTAAATCATAGAATTCAGTGCACAAGTGGCGCACAGTGTGCGCGTGCGACTTTCTATGCCAGCCGCGTGCGCTAAAATCCATTTCCGCGCACAGCGTATTCATGGATTTTAACATCCAAAACCAGCTGTGGTGCAGAGTGGCGCAGCGACCCTGCAGCAGCGCCAGTTACGCCCCCAACCCCTCCCCGTACGCCATGTACAGCGCACAAATCCCGTACATGGCGCACAGGCCCACAACCACGAAAACACCTGTAAAACTCCCTGCGCACCCCTCCGAATACACGTACCCCGCTGCGTGGGTAGTCTCACACGCGATTGGTCCTGTGCGTGCGGGGTACGTGGATTTGGGGGGTGCGCGGGAAGTTTCACATGCGGCAGGCCCTGTGCGTGCGGGCTAGATGGATTACTGGGGTGTACAGAAGTTTCACACGCGATTGGCCCTGTGCGAGCGGGGTACATGTATTACTGGGGTGTGCGGGAAGTTTCACACGCGATTGGTCCTGTGCGTGCGTGGTACGTGGATTTGGGGGGTGCGCGGGAAGTTTCACATGCGGCAGGCCCTGTGCGTGCAGGCTACATGGATTACTGGGGTGCGCGGGAAGTTTCACACGCGATTGGGCCTGTGCGAGCAGGGTACGTGGATTACTGGAGTGCACGTGAAGTTTCACACGCGATTGGCCCAGTGCGAGCGCGGTACGTGTATTACTGGGGTGCATGGGAAGTTTCACACGCGATTGGCCCTGTGCGTGCAGGGTACGTGGATTTGGGGGGTGTGCGTGAAGTTTCACATGCGATTGGCCCTGTGCGTGTGGGGTACATGGATTACTGGGGTGCGCTAGAAGTTTCACACGCGTTTGGGCCTGTGCGAGTGGGGTACATGTATTACTGAGGTGCGCGTGAAGTTTCACATGCGATTGGGCCTGTGCGAGCGGGGTACATGTATAACACGGTACGGGGTAAGTTCCACACGTGCTTTCGCTGTCAGAGCGGGGTACGTGTATCCAGGGGGGTGCGCGGGGAGTCCCACACGTCAATTGGCAGTGTGGGTTCTCACAGGTGTGCCCTCTACCCCCTCCACGGACCCTGCAGGCAACCCACACCACAGGGGACTACCCAGCACCCCTGGTCATGTTCCGCAGGCAGTCCATCCACCATGGGCATGCCCCCAGCCAGGCCACATGTCACCTTGCACTAGTGATCACCAACTCATGTCCCCCAGCACCCCCAACCCCCAGCAGTGAGCGGCACCTGCCAGCAGGCCCCCACTCATGTCCCACAGCACCCCCACCCCCCAGCAGTGAGGGGCACCTGCCAGCAGGCCCCCACTCATGTCCCACTCATGTCCCGAGCACCCCCACCCCCCAGCAGTGAGGGGCACCTGCCAGTAGGCCCCCACTCATGTGCACACACATCACCGGAGGGTCATGCATCATGGCTTGTACACCACAGACACAGTGGATAGACACAGTGCATACAACGTTGACCGCACTGCATGAGTGAATCTACACATCATCACGGACATGGCATTTCAAAGTCACACACCCACTTCTCAGACACACACACATGTGCACCATACATGTACATGACAGAAGCACCCATCCCTCACACCCCCTCCATGTTCAAGAACAGAGACTGGAGTGCTTTCATGTGTGCATTTGGCATACAGCTCCCATGTTGCATTGTAACACATGCACCAACCATGTGGTTCACACATTACTGGTCTCACATGCATGACCATGATGTCCATGCACACACACATCCATACATGGACTATGTCACACATACAGGCAAGTATCAGACTACCAGCACACTGCAACATGCCCTGTCTCACACACCAATGCTTGGTCACTTACCGCTCAACACCAGACAGGTCTTCCTCTGAAGGATCTGGGCGTGGAGCGCTGGGCATACGCGTTCCAGGACCCTCATCTGTATATCACTCATGCTGACCCAGCCCCCCTTCGCGAGGCACCGGGCCTTTTAGAGGGTCCTGGACCTGAAGTCCTCCCAGCGCTTCTTGACGTGCTTGATGTCGAGGGTTGCCACCCCCTCCGCATTGATGGCAACCACTACGTCGTCCCAGCTCCTCTCCCGTCCTTCCTTGTTGGCACGTGATGTTCCGAAGAGGGAATCAAAATTCCCCAGGACATGCTCCACCAGGACACCAACTTCCTTCACACTGAAGCTGGTGGCCCTCTGGCTCTCTGGCTGGGGGTCGCCAGTGGTCTCAGATGGTGTTTGCCCCGACATGGCAACCCCCGAGGCAGGCGTGGGTGGGAAACTGGGTCTTGGGGCTGGGCTGTGGAGCGATGGAATCCCATTCGGGAGTCTTCTGTTCCAGCAGAGGTGGACACAGCAACTGGAACCCTGGCTGACGTGCAGGCACCAAAAAGCAGGACACGTGGGCAGCAGGCAGGAAGGCAGCCGCAGATAGCAGGTGGGAGCATGCTCGGGGCTCTGGGGGGCAGTCATTTGGCCTTCTGGGCAGGAGCGTGGTCTTCCGTGTGATGTTGCGTGGCCAGTTTGATACAGAGTGATTTGGCACGTGAAAATCTTGCACGTCTGCGTGTAATTCGAGGAAAGGCCCTTAGCGCGTAAGCGTGTCTGTGCCTTTTTCACGTTCTTTTTCCAGGTATACGGTGAGTTGCGCACGTATTTACCAACTGTGCTTGCCCCGTGTGTCGCGTACCCCTTCAGAGGTCATTGTAGGCTGCGTGTATTATGCGTATGCTCATTTGTGTGTTTCTGGGTGCCACAGCGTAGTGCGGGTTCATTTTTCCACGCACGTGGTCTACGAGGAGTTGCGTGCACGTTCATTTTTGTTTTCGGGGTGCCTGTGCATTGCATGACCTGTCTTCTTCCCCCAGGGGTCACAGATAGCCTTGCTAGAGCACTAGGGTACGAATTCCATGTAGTACCTTACCCCTTTCACCCCAAATTGCCCAGGACAATAGTTTACTGCTACTCCCATACTCACAACAACATCAGTGCCATGGTTGGGAGGCGACCAAGCGGTAAGGGAGGCAAAGGTGGCCGACCTTCAAAAGGTGGGCATGGTGGGCGCGGTAGGGGACGTGGCCAGGATTTGCAGGGTGCTCCTAGAACCCCATGGTTGGGGTCCAATCAAGGACACCCATGCCCCACCCCCCCATGGTTGTGGGAAACGTAGCTGACACCATCCCAGTTCAGCCCTTGTTGGACCGGCCTACTGTGGCACCTGAAACGGCACAGGAAGACTCCCAGGCTGACTTCCAGGTCAGCAAGTCTAAGCCACATGTGGCGGTGGAATTTGTTGTCACCAGGCCACGTGGATCTGGGGCAGCAATGTCATCTGCTGCCCCAAGTATGCAGGGTGGGGGGGCTTCAGGGGCAGCTGCAGCTCTATCCACCCCAGCTCTGAGTCTCCCAGCCGGGACAATGTCGGTCCAGGTCCATCAGACTGACGTTGCCCCTGCCAACATCACCCTGCAGCCAATGCCTGCACCAAGACCTATGGTCATTGTGCCTTCGCACACTCCTAGTACACAGTCCACCGGCGCTTCTGCCCCTACTGACCAGAGCGGCGTAAGCCACTCGGGATCCGAACCACCTTTCAAAAAGAAGAAGAAGGGTGCTCTGGCACTACAGGCTGAGACCCCAGACATGGCTACACACTCCGGCACGTTGAGGAAGCCTAGCTTTAATGACGCTGAACTTGATGCACTTGTAGCCTATGTGTCGGAACATTTCCACGAAATGGTGGTGACTGCAGGGTGCAAGACTACACCTGGTCAACGTAGGGCACACTGGCAGACCATCGCGGACCACATTAGTGCCCTTGGATTTGTGAGGCGCACAGCTGATGATTGCTGCAAGCGGTGGAATGACCTGAAACACAGAGCAAAGAACAAGCTGGCCTCAAATCATGCCTCTACTCTGGTGACTGGCAGTGGGTCTAAACCAGAGGACAACCAACTCACTGAACATGAGTCTGTTGCTGGAACCTTCGTCACAGAGGAACAGATCCAAGGCATGGGAAACCTACCTGATTACGACGCATTGTCCGGTGAGTGCCCATACATGTGTGTGTAATCCATGTGTATGTTGTTTGGGTGAAGGGTTCTGATTGAGTGCCAGGTTAGGGTGTGTACTCCAGAGTGGTATGGGTCACCCATGTGCTTCCTCCAATACATTCACGTGCCTTGGATTTGGGTATGACAGTATCCCTTCTGCCCACAGAAGCCAATTAGAGCCACATTACTGCAGTTGCCCTTGACCTGTCATCTTGCAACAACATTGTTCAGATTTTTTCAGTGTTCATTCTGGCTGATTGTTTCAATTCTCCCATTTTTGCTATGCATTTTTCAGCCCTAATGCCACATTGTGACATGCTTCTGTCATTGATTACACCCCACATTGGCCCACATTTGTTGCCTTGTTATGTGAATGTTTAGACCATTCGGGCCGATTGAGTATTGGCCTGCTCACATTCATTTTTAGGGCCTGTTTGAATGTGGAACATGATAGTTGTTTGCTGTCATGTTAAAGTGACCAACCATTGATGTGTACATCTGCCTACAATCACTGTATTATTGTACACTGGATGTGTTTCAGTGTGTGGCACATGCATCTTTTGCCACACTATTTAGCATGTTTCATCTCATCATGTCCATCTCACATGGATGGGTGACAGTACTCATTCACTGAAATATCGCTGTAGTTGTGTAATGTACATGGCTATGCTACATGCCATCTGTGTGCTGGCATGTGTCATGTATGTGTATTGGACATACCACTCACAGGCTAATGTGTGATGCTGCCAGTTCTACCCACCATGCAGCAAGTGTGTTGCTTTTCCATCTTGGTGTCCTCAGTGTCTGCTTTTTGCCTCCCCTTCCAACTCATTGACAGTGCATGCATGCCAGGGTTATAGTCATGTGGGACATGTGTAAATCATGTACAGGATATCTGTCTTGTCAGGCCTATGTGTGTGCTATGGTGCTCATGCCTGTTTGCATTTGTTGTATTTCATGTTTTTGCAGGTGATGACACACTTGATGCTGGTGAGGTTGAGGAGATGGTGCAGACCCAGGAGGGATCTCAGCCATGACCGAGCACCAGTGGAGGACGTGGTGTGGTGGTGGGTGAAAACCCTTTGTTACTGCAGACCATATTGTCCAGGGGTGCCTCTGGGTGCACCTCCCCAGACCTCTATTCAGGTGCTGAATCGGATGATGAGACTTATGTGCTGTCGCAGGTGAGTGCTTCTGGCAGGGATTCTGTTCTGTCCAACCCACCTGCACCAAGGGTAGAACCCTTTATGGGGATGTCAGTGTTGGTAGGTCCGCCTTTGGTGGTTACGGATGCAGGGTCACACGCCACAACATCTGATCCTGTTCCTGGGCCAGCAGATCAGAGGGGGAATGCAGTCCTGCAGCCTCAGGCAGTGCCAGCACAGCAAGGTGCAGATTGCCTTGCCCCAAACAGGTGTGGTGCCCGCCGACGTGGTGGCCGTGCGCCACCAGGCAATACTGTATGGGAAAACTCCATGTGCGGTATGGCAACCCAACAGGCAGGATCAGTTGAAATGATGGCTCAGGCAATGGAGAGGGTGGCCACTTCCATTATCCCACCTGAAAGGCAGATGAGCAACATCAGGCAACAGACTCCATTTGCCAATCACACAGGGAAGACATGTTGGCGTCCAACAGGGACCGACGGGCGGCACTGGAGACTCTGCGCAAAGCCATATCAATAGAGTCACAGGGCCACAGGGAAGCCCTGAGGGTAGAACTTCATAATATCAGGGAGACTCTGCTTGAACTTGAGGCTTCCCAAAATTCTAGGGCAGAACAGCAGCTGGAGCAGCTCAGACGTTCGCTCTCAGCTGAGCTGCAGGCAACCCGTGAGGAGATCTGGGCATCACGCGAGGCCAGGTGTGCAGAAATGCAGGCAACCTGTAACGTGCTGCATGGGGATCTCTGCAATATCATCCTCCAGAATAAGACCTTCCAGACCTGCATGCTTGCTGCCATGGAGGACCATACCAGGGCTTTGTGTGGGCTGCCTCCCATTGCACCACCACCTCCTGATGCAGCAGCAGAGGATGAAGAGACTGACAGCAGTTCTCCAACAATGGCATAGCCGTGCAGGCCATGAACCCCTGGAGGTATTTTTTTTTCCCCAACATCCACGCAGGTGGGTGTTGGTGTGTACCCTGTCCTCAAACCTCCTGGGTTGCCTGACCCCCCGCTGCCCCCACATGGCCATTTTTGATTTCTTTTTTTATTTTTTATTTTTTTTTTACAGTGTGTTGCCTTGTGTGGCTCCCGTGGGCATCCACTGTGTATTCCGGCTGGGCACATGCAGGCTTGTCCTGAGTTTGGGTTAGATGCCTGGATTCGTGACACACACACCCCTCCTGCTTCCCGTTTCCATGGGCTTGCAAATGGTGTGACCAAGTGACAGTGACTTACACGGTGACATTGGGCTCCCATGAGCTGTGTGGGCAGTCTGTAGTCAATACTGTGTGGACATCCCTAGTGGGTATTGTTGTTGTATTGAACACTGCATGGTGTATTGATATGTGCTTGTGCATCCTCAAAATTTGCAGGTACCTTCTTCATGTCTTCACAAGGCCGTCTCCTTTGCAGATGGAGTTCATGTTGTATGCAGTACACTGACACATTTGCGTGGCAGCAACACTCTGCAGTTGGAAGGGGTCAATGTGTTGGCTTATTCAGGTTGTAAGACTGCCACTACTTTGACTTTGCACTGTCATGTTTTTGCAATGTTTCATGCTGTGCTGCTGTATTGTGTTTGTGGTAAGTATTTGGTCATGTGTGCTGTTTGTTATTGATTACTGGGAGCATATTGTCTGTGGGCTGTTTTCATTTGGGACAGTGCACTTTGTGACACTTGTGTCAGGTCTTGTGCATTGCTTTGTTTGCTTTCACATTGCATGACATGCCATGGTGTGTTGGGTGGTGGAGATGGGGAGGGGTTGGGTGACATTGCACTATTTTCATGTTGTATTTTGCTAGGGGGTAGTCATTCATGCAGCATGAATGTATGTCTTTTAATGACACAGCATTGGTTGTCTTTGGTAGGTAGGGATGCACACAATGTAACACTTTCAGGTGACCAATCTCAGGCGGTATGGTTGTGACAGTTGACTGTTCTTTATGTCATCATCATTGATTGTCAGCTGGTATGTGCCAGGGCTGTGTGCACTCCACAGGGGTGTGATTTTAGGTGAAGTAATTAGCCACCAGCTGCGTACGGGCTGCTGCCCACGTGCCCTTTCCCCTCCCATGCGCAGCGGCCGTGCATATGGTTGGGGATGTGGGGGCACCACCATGTCCACCGGCAGGCCAAGGCGTGTTGCAACGTTGTGCAGGACACATGCTGCCACTATGATCCTGCACACTACTGGGGGAGCGTATAGCAGCTGCCCGCCAGAACGGTGAAGTGAGCGAAAGCGTGACTTGAGCACTCTGAATGTGCGCTCCACTATGCCACGGGTTGCAATATGGGCTGTGTTGTATCTTACCTCAGGTGGTGTGGTGGGGTTCCGATTTGGCATCATCATATGGGTGCTCAGAGGGTAGGCACTGTCCCCTAGGGAGGCGATGATGGGTATCATTAGTGGGGCTGTGACATTACTCAGTTTCTGACATGCATGCATGTGCAGTGGCATTTATACTCACCAAGCAGCCATGTATGGCCATGCCGCCCAGCTTCTAGGTCCCAGATTAGGGTTGACATTCTGTATATGAAACTGTCATGAGTGGACCCTGGATAGTTGGCATATACTGAGGTGATGATTCCCTTGGCATCACATACTACCTGCATGTTGATGGAATGCCAGTGCTTGCGGTTTCTATAGATGTGCTCTGATGCCCTGGGAGGACGTAGAGCCACATGGGTGCAATCAATGACACCTAGCACTTTGGGGAAGTGTGCCACCCCGTAAAAATCCTGGACAACAGCCTGACTTTCTGCAGGTGTTCTGGGCAGGTTTATGTGCCTGTGGACTGAGGGGCGTGCAGTCATGATGGCCAAGACCTGGTGTAGGCAGCGTGACTGTGTGGCCTGTGACACCCCCCCACTATGGCACTTGTCTGCTGAAATGACCCAGTAGCCAAGAAGTGCAGTACATTGAGCACCTTTTCCAAGGGGCTCAGTGCTTGGGAGCACAGGGTGGGTGATGTGAGGTCATCCTCCCACTCACTCACCAGGTCGAGTATTATGTGAGGTGGAAACCTGTACCTCCCATACACCTGGTCATCAGGCATCCCAAAAATGCTGGTTCTGGGTGTAAAAATTCTGGCCCTGACTATCCTCCTCCTTCTGGGGTATCCCACGACCACTGCTGCGAGGAATGGTATATTCATTGTAGCATCTGTGCTTGTTTGTTGTTTGCGCGCACTTTTATGCTGTGCGGGTCCATGTACGCCTGGTTCCTGCTGGCGTACGTGTTTCCGGATTAGCGCGTCTTTTTCAGCGCACGCGTTAGCCCCGTTCGATTCCATGAATACGTGTTGTAGGCGCGCATGTGGGTGTTCCGCACATTTGCCTCCTGTACTTCCCCCGTAACGCCCACATTTTCACGCGTTGTTCGCAATTCCGCGTGGTACACCCTGTGGTCCGCCTCCTTTTGTTGTGTGCGCTGCGCTAAGTGCGCTTTCGCTGTGCGCGTAGCGCATGCTGTTTGATGACGTGTGCGCCCGCGTGCGCCATGCAGGATTTTAGCGCACATCCCTGGATTTACACGCGCACGGACTTCCATGAATCGCTGTGCGCGGGTTTCACTGCAATTTTTGCACTTGCGCTGCGATTCGCATGCTTTTGCACGCTTGCGCAGAAATTTTCAGCGCACATTAATTCCATGAATCGGCCTGATAGTGTTTGATGTCTTCACGATCAAAATCTAGGGAAACCTCGGTTAGTGATGTACCAACCGTTTCCACAGCAGCCTGGTCCTGGAAGGCATAGAGTTTTGAAAAGTGCTCAATCCAGGTCTGTTCAGTGACAGCATTTATCTGCAACGAGGGCTGGAATGTAAGTGTGGTCTGATTGAGTAGTTGCCATATGGCTCCCAAGTTCTTAGGTGCAAGTGCTCGTAGCATGACTTCTCCATCTTGTTGGTACATGTAGGATTCCCTAGACTTTACCCAATTTTTGTATTCTAACTTCAGTCGTCTTACTCGTGCATGCTGGTCTAGTGGGTGCAGATTTTAATGAACCTAATATCTTTACGAAGGATGGTTTTTTGTTGTCTAACGTCTGGATCAAAAACTTGTCTATGCTTGAACATCGGTTTGTTTCCTCTTGTCTGAACCTCAGTGAAAAGTTGAAGAGCTGCAACAAAAAGCCCATCAGTGGCAGTCACCACTGACTTCTCAGGTGCTTTGGATCTTAGGCAGTTATAAAGATCATGAAGTTGATCCGAAGACCATCGCAATTGGTTGTGGCCATTAGTCACAATCAATCGAGTGCTCGGGTGTTCATCCAGCTGAGGGAAGTCCAAGACAAGGATAAGATTAACTGTTCATGATCACTGGCAAGTTGTTTTTGAATGCTAAAGTTGTTGACAAGTGAGAACATAGCACAATCAGTGTATATGTAATCAATGGTGGCTTGCTGATTTTGACGACGCCAAGTTAGTTTTGCAGGAAAATCCCCCTCTATCGCTCCGTTAAGCATTGTTAATTGTCTGTTCGCCATAATCTTGGACCACCTGCGTACTAAAATCATGTCATGTTCATTTTTATTAGATAGGCAGTGTATGTTCAGGTTGCCTACAACAATAATATTTGTCACTGATGAATCAGAAGTGATTAAGTCAAGCAATAATTCAATATCTGTGAGGAAGGCATTGACAGAGATGGGCGCATGATTCCAGTAAATATTTTCTAAAGCTATGGTGTGGAAATTAATAGAGATTCTAACGCGCTGGATGAAGTGGTTTGGTTCAGCCCATCTGATCAAGCTTAGGCCGAACGAATTTTAGAGGCCACAAGTAGGCCTGCCATTGGTCTACCCTTGGATTGCTGTATTGCTGGTATAGTTCGAATGTTATATGATATAATATGATATGATATGATATGGCATTTGTAACGCGCCTATACACAAGTGTCATTCCAAACTGGAATGTCTACTAACCAAGTTTCTTGCAATGCTATGATGTCGAATTGAACAAGGTCATGAAATTCATTGTTAACTAAGTGGCTATGGCCACGACTAACAGCTAATTGGTTTCAATCTACAAGGGCGATCAGTTTTTAATAGTTATGAGTCAGAAGTTAATCATCTGCGGTCATCTCCTCTGTTAACAACAGAATTAATTTCAGAGCCTTCATAAGCAGGATTTTAAGTGTGAATTATTTTAGAGTCTTGCATTTGACCCACAGAATGGATGTTTTTAGGGTACACAGTTTGTTTCTTTATGACAACTCCTTTGTCTGAAACGATTCGTAATAGATGCTAAATCCCAGATCAGAAATGGATTGTCTGGCTTACCATATCAGGTTCCGGACTTTGCCAGACTAAATCCACGGTCTTGCGCAAGAGAGATTTGAGTCATGGAGAAATTCTACTTGATCTATATCAGAGGATGATAAGTCCTTTAAACTCGGTATATAAGAAAAGATGTTAAGTATAGAAGTTGGATTAAGAGGATATACCTCATAAGGTCCCAATCTACATTGCATTATTAGAGTGTCAAAAAGTGGGCCAGAGCTGGGTCCATTGATGTCTTTAATAGCGTCTTTAGTAGCTTTATTAGACACCTTCTGTTGGCCATTATCTTTGGTTGTGGATTGCAAGGATTGCATCTGTACTTGAGTGGGCAGCTGGGTAATCAGTGCAGATTGTACACTAGAAGGTGTATGGGCAGGTGCAGTATTTGAAAAATAATGATACGCTACCTTTTCTATTTCAATTATTCTCTCTTACAAAGGGGAAAGTTCTTCCTCTCGAGGATGATTTTCTTGGAGGTGTGATTGCACACCACTATTTTCAAAACATGAGTTTTTTGGGAGTTCTTTAGATTGACTTTTTGACTTTCGTTCTCAATTAGGAGCTCATCTAAAGGCTCTTGTGTAATTTTGAGTGGTAAGTAATTGGCTTTTGGTTTTATAAGAGGAATCATTAAGCCTAGCAATATTAGTGTACTTTTTGGTGATAGCAGCACTCACATCTGTCACTCGGTTTTTTGATTTGGCTAGGTTTTGGAAAATGTTTGGGAAATTGGCTGTTCTGATAAAGAAGTAGACTTTATATTTTTGCTTTTCTTTTTCTATGGTGGAAGTGCTGAAATGTTAGCAGGAGGGCTAATGGGCTTGCAGAAAATGGTGATGTCCTCTCTATCCTTTTTTTGCGGGTGCTTATTTTTCTTTTGGACATCTCCTGGGACTTGTTTAAAGAAGAAGTTGGACCGACCTTGGCATCATTAAGTACACCGACTCCATCAGTAGTCGCGGGAACAGGTCGTGCTACTAGTTCAGAATCGATCACAACGTTGGGAACTAGTGTAGGGGCATCAGCGACCATTGATGTACCAAGGGCAGAAATCATCACCGGGTGATTAAGGTTCTCGGGAGTATATATTCTGGTTATGGGCTTTCCCAAAGTACAAATTGCTGAAGTTACTGTTACGCTCACCTGCTATCCACAGGGACGCCACCCAGCTGTAGGGACACCGGTAGCCTTCTCTGCGGATCCCGGGTGTGGCCAGCGGAGAAGTTCTGCCTGTAATATAGGAGGGCTAGGTTCAAGACTGGCCAACCGGGGTAATCAGCCCCCCACCACCATGTATGCCTTCAGCCCCTCTGGAGCTTCTCCTCACCTTATTGTTTATTCAGGTGTGCTCTGCGTCCTGCCTTCTTGGCAGGGGCACGTTGTCCTCTGTGGGCGGATGCGATCTAGTTACTTCACTGATGCCGGCCCGTTTAGAGTCTTTCGGGTAGGTCTTATTGCTGTTGTATATTGTTGTTATTCTTGCATGCCTTTCTTGGTTTAATAAATGTCTCTTTCTCTTCCTTAGGTGTGCAGAAGTCCACTGAGATGCTTTGGCTGAACTGAGTCTCGCCGGTATAAGATGGTGTGTAACAAGCGCTATGATGCGTTAAGGAGGCGCTATGCGCAGCGCCGGAATGTCTTGCCTTCTCTAACCTGTTGTCTTTTCCCTCCCATAGGTTGCGGTGTTCACCCAGAATGTAGAATTCTGAGACAGTGCTGGTCGAGAGGTGACTTGCCAGGTAAGCGTTTCAGCAGAGTTCGTTGTGTTGTGAAGTCTCTCATATCTGGTTTCTTTCCCCTTTGCAGGTCTGTCGGTCCGGGAGGCGTGCCAATCCAAGGAAGCTGTTTGCAGGAGCGGTGGGCAGCTAACTATGAGATCACAGGAAGCTGCTGCTGCTAAGCAAGTTTCTTTTGTCTCTTTGCAGGTGCTGTCTTTCCGAGGTTCGCCGGCAGATCTGGACACAGTGAACATCACGTTGCAGAATTGCAAAGTAACGCAAAGCGTGTTATCCAAGTCGGGTGTGGTTTAAATAGCTTCAAGAAAGTAGTCCAGGTAAAGTAGTTCCTAGGCTACCACACCCAAAACACTATACCGCATAGCTTGGTTCCAAGGAGCCAAGCTATGTGGATGCCTCCATGTTGGCTGGCACTTGAAATAAAGTAGTTCCCAAAACACAAGTCTTCCTTAAGTATGAGCCTGGCGCCAAAGGCACCAGGACCTGCCCCAAGAGGGCCTAGGCAATGGATGCCTAAGTTTGTAGGAGACCCGAGCCAATACCCCTCCTGGCCCATGGGCTTGCCAGAGGGGTTTCTGGATGTGGGTCGTGACAGTTACCAGAAGTTATGTCAGTTTGGTGGTGAAGAATATTTTCCAATAAACCGGTCTGGGTATTTATTCTAGAGTCGAGAGTTTCACAAAGTTTAGAAAGAGAAGAGAAAGCCAAATGCATGGCTGTTAAGGTAGATTGAAGTAAAAGAAATGAAGGTGAAGAGACAGGGGATAAGTGAGGGTTGTCATGACTTGGGTCCTTCAAAGGTGAAGGGTGAGAGAGGGATATAGATAGAGCAGACGAATTATGTGCAGTGTTTCCAAACATTATTGGCGACTGCGACAGATTCGAAGGGTGGGTCAAATTTGATTGAGCATGCTGGGGTGCAGAAGGACTGTATGTCAGTGAAAGGGTGATGTAAGAATCTCCATGGGAATGTTCACAGAGTTTGAGTTCTCGGCCATAGGGTCAAAGTGTTTTGCTTTAGTGGGTGAGTCAATAATAATCAAGTCATCAGTGACAGCAGGGGACAAATCAATGTTGTGTATCAAGGCAGTGGTTAAAGACCTGCACAATTGATTCGGCTCAAGGCCAGTAGTTCTTAAATGCACCTCTTCACGATTTGTTTGTGGGAGACTTGCCGTCAAAAGAAAGGATTCCATGGTAGTGTCTGTCACTAACAATTGGGGTGATCGGAATAATGTTGCCTAAAGTTTGAAGGGGCGGCACACCGCAAGGCAAATCATTTTCACGTGGTTTGGATGAGTACAATGGATAAAACAAACATATATCCGCTGACATGGAATGTGCTCTCGATCGGGTCGGGGGGGGGCAGTCTTTATGAAGGCGAGGTTCTTACGCAGCTTTGAGAGTTCTTTTCAGCCGTTCAACAAGTTTTAATATTTCCAGTTTCGACGGCATATCCGTCTTTAGTGTATACTTAATATACCACAAATTCTTCCGCATACAAAGCGGCAAGGAAACAAATTAATCCGGTAATACACAAATAGTTTGAATCCTCATGTTCAATATGTACGAACAGTCAAGTTTCAATAACGGTGCGGCTTGTATTATCGCAGATGCTGAGGACAAAGAGAGCAATAAAGCTTACCAGAGAGTGAATAGAGATTTCGGCCGACACCCATCCACCTCAGCCCTAAACAGCCACAACAGCTCTTGCCAAAGCTCTTGCGCAAATGCGTACCCGTTCAGAATAAATAGAATGCTGCGTAATGGAGGCGGAGCTTGGTCTTAGCAAGTATAATGTATCAGAATATCACCTATAAGTAAAAAGAAAAGAACGTAGTAAGTACTATAGTACAATAATATATATATAAAATCAAGTCCATAAGCATGCAACGCTCTCCCATCTCCAGTCGTACCAATATATTGTTGATCCTGTGCTCAGAGTCCTGGATTCAGCCAGCCACAACAGCTCTTGCCGAAGCTCTTACCTAAATGCACACGTGCAAATGCACATGCGTTCAGAGTAAATAGAACACTGGGTAATGGAGGTGGAGCTTTGTTTTAGCAAGAATAATTTATCAAAATATCACCAATATATTGTTGATCCTGTGCTCAGTGTCCTGGATTCAGTCAGCCACAACATCTCCTACCAAAGTTCTTACCCAAAAATTGTATTCATTTATAACACGCTTAATGCCATCGAGTGGTTTCACAGGATCGGGTTTCGAACCTGTGTTGCGCTGCGTTGCCCCTGAGCTATCCTTCCTCCCCCTAACAGAACCCACTTAAATGTAACCTCATCTTAATACAAATGTCTCATGTACGCACACATACCTGAGTATGTGCAGCAGATAAGGAAACGCAGATTTTTTTCATTAGGCATATTTAGCCACCTTTTCAGTTTTGACTGGGTATTGAGTCCTCCTTGGGACAAAATATTCCTGTGGTGTGAGGTTTTCAATTCTTGTAAGGATACCGGGACTTTGGCTGGCTGTTTCCTACCTGTGGAGCATTAATCTTATAAGGATGTGGCTGAAACTATTATTTCTGCTCCAAGGATATCCTGATTGGATTAATACTCCTGTCACTCCATTCCTATAGCCACCTTTCATCCCTCCTCCCACTCCCAACCGAATGTCTTAAAGTCCACATTCCGACAAAGCAATCTTCTCTTCTCTGCTCCCCAACCTCACCCTCCTCCGCCGTGGTTCCCTCCTCCCTCTCTCATGTTCTCATACTCCCTTTGATGCACACATGGTGTCATACTCCATCCAAGTGTACCTCTCCTCTGCCAGCTCCAACCAGAGCTGACAGCCTCTACAGCGACTTGGAGTCTTGTGTATTATGTGCGAGCCCCCCCCGGTTCCAGGGATTGTCATCTGAGTGAGCCAGGGGTGTGATCAGGCAGGCCGACATTCCAATGGGTGTGGGTCTAGGAGCACCCTAAACAAAGTGCTGGTGTTGATCCAGATATCCCAGATCCAGCAAAAAATGTCTTTTGAGAACTTCAAAAATACATTTGCACCCCTCTATAAAAAAAACTGTACATAGCAAAAGAGAAGCAAGGAAAATGGTGTTGCAACATCAATCTACCTAGCTTCCCTTCCCATCTGCCCTGCCCTTTCTGTTATATCTGATCCTCCTTCACCTTTCACCGTCCAGTCACCTTCCTTCATTTTCCCTAACCACTGTTCCCATTTACTTCCCCTCCCACCTATTCACACCAGCACCCAGCATTCCTTTCCTGGACTGGTTTGAGAGAATTGAGGGCGATGTCTCCTCCTCTTCCTCTGAGAGGCCTAAGCAGTGAGGCTCCCAGTTTTTGTACCATCTCAGGTGGTGTCTGTCAAACAATACCTTCCTGAGCACCGTGGCTACTCCCAGCAAGCCACGGAGGAGATGCTTGTGTTCCATCCATCTTGTTGTGAAAGATAGACCGTCCCCACCCAGAATACTGAAGCAAGGAATAGATGTTGTTTGCTACAAAATTACATTTTTTCAAAGTTCTTTAAATTTCAAGTACAGAACATACCATGTCCAATCAATACAGGTAGTCTTGTTAACAATATTTTGATAACAGCAACATATCCAGCAATAACATACACATGTATACAATCCTCCCTTTACCCACCTATTGCACAACCCCCCCTCCTTTCCAACTGAACCCCATCCAGTAGTACCATTCTGTTTGTCTCCCATCAATGGGTCATGTCCAAAATTATATTTTAAACACAAAATGCTATTTTTTGTTGCATTTCTGTAGCAAATTTTAATTGAGATGAGAGTGCAAGGGAGTGGTAGGGCTGTAAGGGCTGCATCTGTCATAAATCTCCCCTCGTCTCACCTGTGATCGGGATCTCCCTTGTTCGGCCGCAGGACTTTTCCTGTGGGTGGTTCGGGACTTGAATAGGCTCGCCTGAGCCTCGTCAGTTTGCAGAGCGCGTTCAGAGTTCCGGGAAGTTCGTGGTTCCAGGGTGTCCAGGATTAGCGATAAACAAGAAATGTAGGGGGGAAGTCCAGGAACAGGAAAAAAGGCAAGGAAGGAACTATGAGGATCAAGGAAGCAAATGTAGAGAGCAAACACACGTCGGGTCACTATCGAAGATAGCGTTGAGACGCGCGGACCCGCAGGGGCGTGACCAATTTATAGTACGTGCTACGACGTGAAAGCTAGTGCGTAGCACAGAGCTTGGTATGGCCATGTTGGGAGGAACAAGGAGTACACGCCCTTCGTGACAATGACCATGAGGTCCAGAAGGGGCAATTTTGCTGGGTCATGACAGCATGCCCCCTCCGAAGACTGGTTCCTCCAGGCTTCCCTGGGTGAATAAGATGGAATCTTCTGAGCAAACGAGGGGTCTTTAAATTAGAAACTGGTTCCCATGTTCTCTCGCTAGGGGGGTAGCCTTTCCACTCGACCAGATATTGTAATCGACCCCTTCTATACCTGGAATCACATATCCTGGACACCTCATATTCCAACTGGTCGTCCACAACAACAGGTGTGGGTTTGAAGGGTTTTTGAGTAGAACTAACGTAGGGTTTCAACAGGGAAGTATGGAAGACTGGATGTATCTTCTTCCAGGAATCCGGGAGCTTAAGTCGGAAGGAGACAGGATTGATGATCTCATTTATAGAAAATGGACCATAATAGCGAGGAGCCAATTTGTTTGGTCCTAGATGTCGAGGTAACAGTTTCGAGGCTAGCCAGACTTGATCGCCAACTGAATAGGAAGGTGATGGTCTTCTCTTAGAGTCTGCATATCTTTTGGTTCGAGTCTGGGCCTGTTCTAACTGATCCTTGGCCTCTCTTTGTAAGTCAATCAGCGTCTGAATCCAAGAGTCAAGGGTAGGTACCGGAGTAGATTCTGGAAGAACTGATGGTAAAACAGACAGATGATAACCTGGACTGCAATAGAAAGGGCTGATCTTGAGAGCTGAATGATCTGAGTTATTGTAGGAGAATTCGGCTAAAGGTATAAGGAGAGACCAATCGTCTTGAACCTTGGTGGCAAAACAACGAAGATATTGTTCCAGGGTTTGATTTACTCGTTCCGTTGCCCCATTGGTTTGTGGATGATAGCCTGAAGAAAGGGCACGTTGGATTCCTAGAACACGACAGAGATGTTTCCAGAATTGTGAAATATATTGAGGTCCCCGATCCGAAATAATCTTGGAAGGGAGGCCATGAAGATGAAAAATATGTTCCAGGCAAATTACAGCAAGTTCTGAGGAAGATGGTAGTTTATACAATGGTGTAAAATGAGCTAGATGAGTGAACAAGTCAATGGTTACCATGATGGTTGTATATCCTCGGGAAGGTGGTAATTCAACAATGAAGTCAGTGGCAATAACTTCCCAGGGTCTGGTTAGCAATGTAGGTTGTAGAAGCAGACCCGCCGGCCTCTGATTATCGTATTTGTTCTGACTACAAATTGCACAGGTCTTGATGTATTGAACTACACTGGACTTTATCCCTGGCCACCAGAACTGTCTTTGTATAAGACGGAAGGTGTTGGTTACCCCTCGATGGCCGGAGTGAAGAGTATCATGGCATAGATTCATTACCTTTTGTTGAAGTTCTTTTGTCGGAATGACCACTGAATTGTTCTTGAATAAATATCCTTCCTTGATTGTCAAACGCCAGGGATTTTTCTCGGATATGTCCTACGAGAGTTCAGATGATTGAGTCTGTACTCTGATTTCTTCCAGGAGATTGATCGCTTGAGCTACAAAGATTGTAGGTAGAAACATTTTAGGATAGATCTTATCCTCCAAGGGAACGTAGTCGGGACGCCGAGAAAGGGCATCAGCAATCATGTTTTGCGGTCCAGGAACATGTGAGATTTGAAATTGATATTGAGCAAAGAAGTAGGCCCATCGAGCTTGTCTACTGTTCCTGCACTCCATGGATTGTAGGACCTGAAGATTTCGATGATCAGTACGGACTTGAACTGGATATTTAGCACCCAGGAGTAGATGTCTCCATTCAGTGAAGGCATGACGAATGGCCAGTAACTCCTTCTCCAGAACTGAGTAGTGAGTCTCACTGGTAGTCAGGGTCTGTGAAAAGTAAGCAATGGGATGTTCCAACTTATCATCGGATTCTTGTTTTAAAACTGCTCCTATGGCGTAATTGGAGGCATCTGTTTCCACTAGAAAAGGACGATTTATGTCAGGTTGGGCCAGGATTGGGGCCTGAGTGAATTCTTTTTTCAAGCGTTGGAATGCCTTGTCTTGCGGTATAGACCAGTTGAATGGAACGTCTTTCTTCAGGAGATTAACAATGGGTTGAACAATCTCGGAAAAGGTGGGAATTAATTTCCGCTAGAAGTTGGCAAGCCCCAGGAAGCACTGTATTTGCTTTACAGATGTTGGGGCGGGCCGAGCCAGTATGGCCTTCACCTTTGAAGGATCCATACTAATTCCTTCTGAACTAAGGACAAACCCCAGATAGTGAACTGATGTAGCATGAAACAAACATTTTTCTGGTTTGGCTAAGAGTTGATTTTCACGGAGACGTTGAAGTACTGCCTTTACATGTTCTTCATGTTTCAAGGAATCCTTTGAGAAGATCAATATGTCATCCAGGTAGACGATAACATTTTGAAATAACATGTCAGAGAACACCCTATCCATAAAACGCTGGAAGACTGCGGGAGCATTAGTCAGACGAAAGGGCATGACTAGGTATTCAAAGTGACCAACGGGTGTTCTAAAGGCTGTTTTCCATTCGTCTCCTTCCCGGATACGGATCAAATGGTAAGCACCTCGGAGATCCAGTTATGTGAATATCACTGCACCTCTCACAGCTTCAAGGATATCCGAGATCAGGGATAGTGGGTATCTGTCTTTCAGGGTGTGTTGATTTAGGCCCCGATAGTCCAGGCAAGGTCTGAGCTCTTTGGTATCCTTTTTAGGAACAAAGAACAATGAAGCACCAACTGGTGATTTTGAAGGTCTTATGGTGCCATTCTCAAGATTAGTGTCTAGGTATTCCCGGAGGGATCTCTTTTCTGGTTCTGAAAGGATAAACATCCTGCCAAAGGGAATCACTGCTGAGGGTTCAGTATCTATGGCACAGTCTTCGGGTCTATGTGGAGGTAAGGCTTGAACGATGGCAGTAGAGAATACATCAGCATACCCTTGATAGATCTCTGGAACTTGTACAATATTGGAAACCATGAGTGGTGTCTCTGGACACCTTGGTGGACTTTTAGGGGCTGTGACTGAGGTATCCGGGTTTAAACAATGGTTCATACAGAACTCCGAGCCCAGGAATAAGGATCCGGCCGTCCAGTTGATATATGGATTGTGCCTTTGTAACCAGGGCATGCCCAAAACCAAGGGATAATGGGCTGATTTTATAATGTCAAACACAATTCGTTCTTGATGATGATTTATGGAAAGATGGATCTCCCTTGTTTGCAGACTTATGGGTCCTGAGGAAAGAGGTCTTCCGTCAATCGCTTCCACTGGCTGTGAAAAACTTCTTGCTTCATACGGAATGTTATGACTTCTGACCCAATCTTGATCAATGAAGACTCCCATTGCTCCGCAATCCACCAAGGCCAGTATGGGGTAGACCTTGTCCTTGGATGGTGATAAAAAGGCCTGTAATATCACCAATTTGTTTTGGCCAGGAGAGTTCAAGGATGGAATTGATGTGGAGTAAACATCGCTCTCCGGAAACATTGCTCCATTTAGGATCGGGAGCTGGCGTTTCCCGAGCGTCTGGGAGGAGCCAGAGGACATTCTTTAACTAGATGTTTATCCGAGGCACAATACATGCATAAGCCTGTGTGTATTCTTCTTAACTTTTCCTGCAGGGAAATTGGTCCACGAAAGGCTCCAAGTTGCATGGGTTCAGAATCAGTGCTCGGACTCTTGGCAGATCCTGTCCTTGTAGTATTCTCTAGGGAGTATCTTTGAATTGATAATTTATTTTTATTCTTTTCGGCCTTTCTTTCTCGGATTCTAAAGTCTATTTGCATAGAGAAGTCCAGGAGGGCCTGCCATGAACTAGGACGTGCCACCCTGGCTAGCTCGTCCTTAATCTCTTCATTTAGACCGCTGCGAAACAAAGTAAAACTGGCTTCCAGGGGCAAGTCCGCCTCTTTGGCTAGCTGTTTGAATCTGGTAACATAGGTCAACATGTCTTGGGATCCTTGTTGGAAGTCAAGTAGCTTTTCTTGAGCACTGTGAACCAGCTCTGGTCGTTCGAACATGGTCTTGAGTTCCGCGATGAACCCTTCATAATCATGCAGGAGAGCATCCCCTGAATTGAGTAATGGAGAGGCCCATGTAAGGGCATTACCGGAAAGATGCGATATTATGAAGCCCACCTTAGCCCTAGGAGTTGTGAAATAGGAGGGCTTAAAGGTAAAACGTACCCAACAAGAATCCATGAATCCACGTAAGGTCTTTGTTGAACCTTCGTATTTATCAACCACTCCTCCCAATAATACGCTGTCCTTGTTCGCGGAGTCGCGTGACAGCACGAGCTGTTTTAGCGCCGCATTCTCAGCTTTTATATTCTGCATCTCTGTGGAAAGTTCTTGCATTCCGCGCATCAGGTCCTGAATAGCATTCTCCATGGTAGAATCCGTATTGATCGTTCGCGTCTCAAACTGTCATAAATCTCACCCCGTCTCACCTGTGATCAGGATCTCCCTTGTTCGGCCGCAGGACTCTTCATGTGGGTGGTTCGGGTCTTGAATAGGCTCGCCCAAGCCTCGTCAGGTTGCAGAGCGCGTTCAGAGTTCCGGGAAGTTTGTGGTTCCAGGGTGTCCAGGATTAGCGATAAACAAGCAATGTAGGGGGGGAAGTCCAGGAACAGGAAAAAAGGCAAGGAAGGAACTATGAGGATCAAGGAAGAAATGTAGAGAGCAAACACACGTCGGGTCACTATCGAAGATAGCGTTGAGACGCGCGGACCCGCAGGGGCGTGACCAATTTATAGTACGTGCTACGATGTGAAAGCTAGTGCGTAGCACAGAGCTTGGTACGGCCATGTTGGGAGGAACAAGGAGTACAAGCCCTTCGTGACAATGACCATGAGGTCCAGAAGGGGCAATTTTGCCGGGTCATTTATTTATTATTTATTTATTCAGATTTATTTAAAGCGCACATCAGCCCGGGGGCATCGTGGCGCTGTTACATGAATACATACATAGTCTGGTTACAATGGAAGGAAGATGGTTACAAAGCAATTTTCATTACAGGAAGCATTTCGTATCGAACACTTTTCGTATCAGATGTGTGCGAGCTGAGGTGGGTGAAGGGAAGGTGGAGTTAGTTGAATAGCGTGGTTTTGAGGGATTTGCGAAAGAGATACAGAGATGGTTCTGCTCTAAGCGCGTTGGGGAGGGCATTCCATAGCTTAGGTGCTATGTGAGGGAAGCCAATGCCGCCGGCTTTGGCTCTTCTTACAGTGGGTACTTGGAGTTGGTTGGCGTGGTGACTTCTTCTGGGGCGGATGGAGGAGTTCTTGGTTATAGTCTCAGATAGGTAGGGGGGTGCTGTGTGGTTAATGCATTTGTGTGTGAGGGTGAGGATTTTAAAGTTGATCCTTTCCTTGACTGGGAGCCAATGGACGCGTCTTCTGGCCTGTGAGATATGGTCAGTTTTGGGCATGTGTAGTGCAGCACGGAGGGCATTGTTTTGCACTATTTGGAGCTTGTTTAGGTTTTTTGATGAGGTGCCTGCCAGGAGGGCGTTACAGTAGTCCAGTCTGGCTCCTATAGTAGCTCTGGCTATGGAGAGGCAGTTGGGTGTGGTGAGGTAGGGTTTTATGGCGTAGATGAGTTTGGTAGTCAGAGCAGAAGCTGAGGCAATGGCGCTGGTTTGTCTTGTCATTGAGAGTGTCGCGTCAATGTAGACTCCTAAGGTCTTGACGGCAGAGGAGACAGGTATGCTAATACTGTCGATGATCAAGTGCGAGTAATTGGGGCTGAGTTTGGTTAGAGTTTCGTTAGGGGCTAGGATGATGATTTCGGTTTTGTCTCCGTTTAGGCAGAGGCCATTGATAGCCATCCATGTTTGGATAGTTGAGTAGATTTTGAGGAGGGCTTCTGAGTCAAGGTCGTAGTCTCCAGAGAGGGGGAGGAGGACCTGCGTGTCATCAGCGTAGTTGGTGTACGCTATGTTGAGGGAGTCCAGTAGGTCAAAGAGGGGTTTGGTGAATCGGTTGTAGAGGGTCGTTGCGGTGCAGGACCCCTGTGGGACTCCACAATTGATAGTGGTGGGGGGGCGCTATCCTGGTCAGAGTACACTTTCATGGCCCTGCCTTCAAGGAAGGATGTGATCCATGTGGTAGCCTTGTGAGAGAAGTGTGCAGCATTGGAGAGGTGCGTTGTGAGAATGCTGTGGTCGACCAAATCGAATGCTGCAGAAAGGTCGAGTAGGAGGAGGAGGGCAGGTTTGCCTGTGTCCATTATTTTAGTAATCTGATTTTTTAAATCTAGAAGAGCAGTTTCAGTCCCATGGCCTTTGCGGAAACCTGACTGTCTTTTGCCTAGGATGGTGTTTGTTTCCAGGTAGTGTTGGATTTGATTGTGTGCAGCTTTGTCCAAGATTTTAAGGAGAAAGGGGACGGTGGTGATGGGGCGGTAGTTGTTAGGGGAGGAAGGATCAAGGGAGGGTTTTTTTAGGAGCGGGCGGACCCAGGCTTCTTTTAGGCATTGTGGTACACTTCCAGATGTGAAAGAGGCATTGATAAAAGCCGTGATGATGGGGGTGAGGTATTCTGCGCTCTCTTTGATTACGGAGGGTGGGCAGATATCCCCTTTGCAAGTGGAGGGTTTGATTTTTTTAAGGAGGTCATTGACTTCCGTCTCCGAGACTTCTCTGAAGGCAATAAGGGGTGTTTGTGATGGGGAGTTGTTGGTGTGAGGTATGGGCAGGCAGGTGGGGGTGTTGAGAGCTTTGCGTTGGGAGGCTATTTTGTCTTGGGGTGATTTAACTTTGTTGAAGAGAGCAGCCTGGATGCCTGTACACCATGCTTCATCCTTGATGATTTTGTCTGGGCTAGAGGCTGGTGTGGTGAGTTCTTTGAATATGGAGAAAATTTCTCTTGATTTGGAACTGGCATTAGTGATTCTCTGGTTGTAGGATTCGGATTTAGCAAGGAATATGGCTTTTTTGTAGGTCAGAGAAATCTCTTTAAAGTCTTTAAGCGAGGATTGATTAGGCGCTGCTTGCCACCTGGTTAGGGCTTTGCGTTTCTTGGTGCGTAGGACGGATAGTTCTTCATTGAACCAGGAGTTGCAGTGCATAGATTTTTTCCCTTTTTTTTCTTCTAGCGGGGCAATGAGATCGATGGCTTGAGTGAGTGTGCTGGAATAGATGTTGGCTAGAGATGTAGGGTCAGTGGGGAATGGATGCTTGAGTTGTGAGGTATCAAGGAGAGGGGCGAGGTTGGCAGCAGTGAGTTTTTTGGAGCTTCTTACTTTAGCGGGTGGGGCATGGGTTAAGGTTTTATGAGTAGGCGTGGTAGGAATGGTAAATTGGATGAGGTGATGGTCCGAATGGAAGGGCTGAGATGGAGGTAATTGCCGATGAGCAGTTGTGATCAGCTAGCCAGTCAATGGATCTGCCTTTGCTGTGAGTGGGTGCAGTAACTTTGTGTTCGAACCCCATGTTAGATAATTCTTTGGCTAATGGCTCATGACAGCATCAGGAGGCAGAAAGTGCTGGTTGAGGGGTTTGTGGTCTCCTGGCATCGCTCCTGTTTGGGCGTGCCCCTGTACATCATTGTCTGTTACATACTGGTTATAATATGCAATTAACCATGATGACACTTTGTTTGATGTGTTTAGTCTGATTTGCTATTGAATGACACAATTGTGTTCAATAAGGGGCCGATTCATGGAACAAATGTGTGCCAAGAATCTAGGCGCAAGCCGGCACAAGCTTGAAAAAGCAAGCCCACCTGCACATGTGCGATTCATGGAAGGGCCTGTGCGTGTTTACAGCGGGATGTGCGCCAAATCGGAGCGTGGCGCGCACGGGCGCACATGTCACAGCAACATCCCAAACGCCGTGCGCGACGCGCAGAGCAAAAGCGCACAACGTCGGCACACACACCAAAAAGTGGGTGGGACATGGGGCGTAACATGCGGAATGGGGAACAATGCATGAAAAAGAAGGCGTAACTGGGGAAATACTGCAGGGAAATACACGGAACGCCCACACGCACGCGAACAACACGTATTCATGGAATCGAATACGGGAAACCCGTGCATGCTAAAAGACGCACACAGGTGTCAACACGTCCGCCACACGAAGGCAGGCAGAAGTGTCCTCACGCACAGTATAAAAGTGCGCGCAACAACAAACATGTATACACAGCTACGATGAATGCCCCATTTGTCGCAGCACTGATCGTGGGACACCGCAGGAGGAGGAGAATAGCCAGGCACTGCATTTTCTTGCTCTGGATCAGCCTTTTTGGGATGCCTGACAACCAGGTCTATGGCAGGTATAGGTTTTCCAAACACTGAAAAGTGCAGGGTAACTCTAGCCTCTGGAACAGAGTATTATAATAACATCAGAAAACAGAAAAAATATGTCCAGAGCAAAGTATGTTTAGAAAAAATGTATCAAAATTTATTTCAAGTGATACAAAAATTGCAAACTGGTGAATAAATCACAAAATTATTATACACTGATCATTTTAACATAGCAAAACAGCAGCAACAATATGCCAAAAATCGGCTAAACTTCATCACTCATACTCAACATGCATGGTGCATTCATACACACACAACTCATCATACCGTGGCATACATCCAAAGTACTAAAAGACACAAAAAACATGCTAAGAACCAATGGGGAAGAGGAATTCATAACTAGTCCCCATAATGATACACATTATTGCGTTGTATACAAACAATAGAAATAATTCACAAACTATCTAATGTCAGAGTGGATAGGAATAACAGATGCAAAGATCACATCCCTGTAGAATTTATCTCTAGACCGGTTTCGACGTGTAGTGGTGGTTAACTGAACATCTTCCTCAGGAGGTGGGTGTTACCATTCTGAAAAACAAGTACGCAAAAGCGACTATAAGCTACTACATGAAAAAGTCTTTGCCGACTGCCTGCAACATACAATTGAAAAAGAGAATAAGGACTGCTGCTAGCAGCCTGAGTTATTAAAAACAATTAGGAACCGTTTATACCATAGTGAAAATAAGCATATACGGCCCCGCTACAACAGCTGTGTAAACCAGAACAAGAGGGTAAGTGACTCCCAAAAGAGAACCGTGCAAAATGAAAAGGAACCTTCAGGACCATGGTGGATCGGCAACAAGAATATATATATATATATAATAATGTATATCTTAATATCAGAATAGCCTGACCAATGGCAATGTCTGTGTCTAAAAAGGACCTGTAGTGAACTAACCTGATGAATACCTAACTGCTGTAACAACCTATGCAGTGTAGTGTGGCCAGTCACGCCAGACAATTCAGGACTAAAACATAACCTGAAACAAGAAACAAGACCAGAATGCACTAGGTCAGGTAAATAAAAGACCTAGGTTCAAAGTGGAGTGCCTATAACTAAGGCAAACATAATAATAGCTCACTTGGAGGGTGCCCGATGCAGTTTAAGGAGATCCAGAGCTGCATGTATTTGAAAAGTGAAGAAGCAGCACAACTTAGCCTGAACCTTCAACGCTGTCTGCAAATCACTGAAAAAGTGGCAAAAGAGCTCCATTACAATGTTAAATGGCAAGCAGCGACCCACGGCTTACCAGACTACAAGGGCACTCCATGAAATGCATCTAAAGATCTCCAATAAAATGGGAGGAAGCCTACAGACAACCACACCGTTCTGGGGGATCCAAGAGGTGTTTGAATGTAAATACACGAAAAGCCCAATAAATCAAATGGAGCTGCGAGCACAATTGAAATGAGAATGTAAACTTCAGGGCAAATGGAAGCAGTCTAAAATAAACGGTGCTTTGTTTAAATGTAAACACACGAAGTGCCAAATAAATCAATTGGAGCAGCTCGCACAATTGAAATGTGAAAGTGAGCTCAAAGGCAACTAGCAGCAGTCTAAAAGGCGGCACTACGAAGTTAATTGTGCAGAGGACTGTAGCTTAAAAGCTATTAACATTGCAGGAAGGCTGGCCACACGCTTTCCTGCAGAACGGTTGCTGTATAATGAAATTGACCAGCAAAGAGGGAGAACAGATGGTAATCTCTTTGTTCCAAACTAATTGTAAATTCGAAATGCTACGCATGCGTTTAGGGACCTGCATGGAGTGCTGGCTACAGCCAATAGTACACAAAAGCCAAAGCTGAAGACTGACTGCGCATGTCAGCAAGTGTTGCCTGTAAAGACATTCCACAAGCAGAACAAGGCGCAAATATTGCAGCCCAAATTAAAAGAAAATAATGATGAAGAACGCCGCTGCTGCTAGAAAATAATAATAAGTAAACACTGAAACTGGATGTACATCAGACTGAAAAGCAGCGTAAATAAATTATGGGCTGCCAGCACCGCACCAAGTGAATTCTGGAAGTTGTAGTCCAGCTTAGGCGCAGTGTACAGTCCAACAGTTTACTAGTTGGTTCTGAAATATTACAGAACC
Source organism: Ambystoma mexicanum (assembly GCF_040938575.1). Classification (NCBI taxonomy): domain Eukaryota; kingdom Metazoa; phylum Chordata; class Amphibia; order Caudata; family Ambystomatidae; genus Ambystoma; species Ambystoma mexicanum. Next base: position 251,204,615 of record NC_090922.1, on the reverse strand, counting down.
ATGTAACAGGCACCATATCTCTAACCCATTCTGGAGCTACTATACAATGACTCAAAGAGTGTTTATAGACCATAGATAGGCAAGAAAGATGGTAAGAAAGCTTTTGCTGAAAAGGTAATAATCTAATGTAAATTATGTTAAATTGTGTCAACTAGACTAAATAGCTAAACAGTCATAATAGCCATGGAGGGCAAATAGAGAAATGCAGAACAAGCTCGCTAGCGACTATTAAAGTCCCACGACTCCAATGTGTTAAGGCCTTTGTGGAGTGTTTTTAAATTAAAAATCCACATTTGTTCCTTGTAGGACAATTTATTAGCCAGTTGTATTGTGTTATTGGCAAAACATTTTTCCAAACAAAACCAGATTAAAGAGTCTGGGTTGTGTCCCATTTCTACGCAGTGAATCACTAGTGGAGCCGAAAGGTTGTGTGTTCTGATTTTAGACCGGTGCTCATTGATACGTAAGTGGACTTCCCTAGAGGTTTTTCCTATGTACAAAAGCAGACACGGGCACTGGATGGCATAAATAACATTCTTACTTTTGCAAGTAGTGAATGTACGTAGTGCCCAAGATCTACCATTGAAAGAAAAGTCTGTCATTTTTTTAGAAAATTTACAATAACTCAGGCTGCTAGCAGCAGTCCTTTTTCTCTTTTTCAATTGTATGTTGCAGGCAGTCGGCAAAGACTTTTTCATGTAGTAGCTTATAGTCGCTTTTGCGTACTTGTTTTTCAGAATGGTAACACCCACCTCCTGAAAAAAAACGTTCAGTTAACCACCACTACACGTCGAAACCGGTCGAGAGATAAATTCTACAGGGATGTGATCTTTGCATCTGTTATTGCTATCCACCCTGACAATAGATTGCTTGTGAATTATTTCTATTGTTTGTAAACATCGCAATAATGTGTGTCATTATGCGGACTAGTTATGAATTCCTCTTCCCCATTGGTTCTTAGCATGTTTTTTGTGTCTTTTAGTACTTTGAATGTATGCCACGGTATGATGAGTTGTGTGTGTATGAATGCACCATGTATGTTGAGTATGAGTGATGAAGTTTTAGCCGATTTTCGGCATATTGTTGCTGCTGTTTTGCTATGTTAAAATGATCAGTGTATAATAATTTTTTGTGATTTATTCACTAGTTTGCAATTTTTGTATCACTTTAAATACATTTTGATACATTTTTTCTAAACATACTTCGCTCTGGACATATCTTTTCTGTTTTTTGAGGTATAGGTTCGCACCTCATATCATCCTAGACCTGGTCAGGGAGTGGGAAGATGACCTTACATCACCCACCCTGTGCTCCCAAGCATTGAGCTCCTTGGAGAAGGTGCTCAATGTCCTGCATTTTTTGGCCACTGGGTCATTTCAGCGGACAACTGCCATAATGGGGGGGGGTCTCACAGCCCACGCAGTCACGCTGCCTACACCAGGTGTTGGCAATCATGACTGTGCGCCCCTCAGTCCGCAGGCACATATACATGCCCAGAACACCCACAGAAAGGCAGGCCGTGGTCCAGGACTTCTACAGGGTGGCACACTTCCCCAAAGTGCTCAGTGCCATAGATTTCCCCCATGTGGCCCTACGTCCACCTAGGGCCACTAAGCACATCTATCGAAACCGCAAGCACTGGCATTCCATCAACGTGCAGGTTGTATGCGATGCAAAGGGAATCATCACCTCTGTCTAATCAAACTACCCTGGCTCAACCCATGACAGTTTCATATACAGAATGTCTGCCCTGGGCCGGGCCCTGGAAGCTGAGAAGCATGGCGACACATGGCTCCTAGGTGAGTACAAATGCCTGTGTACATGCATGCATGTCACACACAGACACATACACAAACCCAACTAATCACAACCATTATCACCTCCCCAGGGGAAAGTGCCTACCCTCTGAGCAACCACATGATGATGCCAATCCGGAACCCCACCACACCACCCCAGGTAAGATATAACGCTGCCCACATTGCAACCAGGGCCATAGTGGAGCGCTCATTCGGAGTGCTCAAGTCACGCTTCCGCTCCTTTGACCGCTCTGGTGGACAGCTACTATATGCACCCCCAGTAGTGTGCAGGATCATTGTGGCAGAATGTGTCCTGCACGATGTTGCACACGGCAGGGCGTACCGGTGGACATGGTGGTGCCCCCACATCCCCAACCACACGCACAGGCGCTACCCATGGGAGGGGAAAAGGCAAGTGGCGAGGCAGCCCGGGCCCAGCTTGTGGCCACATTTTTCACCTAAACTCCCACCCCCGCGGAATGCACACAGGCCTGGCACATACCAAGTCACAACCGATGATGACAAAGAGACAGTCAACTGTCACAACCTCACTACCCTAAGGATGTTTCCATGGAAGTGCTACATTGTGTGCATCCCTAGCTACTTAAACATAACCAATACCGTGTGATCAGAAGGAACACATGCAAGGTGTGTATCACCCCCCCGCAAAACAGGCCATGACAATCTCTAGTATGTCACCCAAACCCTCCCAAACCACATCACCCTTGTCTGCCACACCATGAGATGGCATGCAACAGCAAAAGACAAACACATGACCAACAAGATACGGAGTGACATGTGAGAAATGGAAAGTGGCCCGAGACAATGATGCCTGGCACGGAATCAGATGAAATGACTGACCAACAACCTCCCACACATACCAAGTCATACACAAATGCCTTCCACCAGTGGTAGCTTCAACACAGCACTGAATGCCTGTTCACATGCACATTAGGCAAGGCAAAATCGCTACTCCCCAACCACTGTGCTGTGTGTCTCTCCCACTACACCTTGAGCATCACATGAAAAGGACAAAGAAAAAAATAACCTATTGACGCGTGTACAGGATCCCCAAATGGTAATTGATCATGCGCTGCAGGGACACAGCGCGCCCGAGAAGGCAATATGTGTGCTCCTGTGGGCATGGAAGGGTGGTAGTACGTGAGGTGTAGCATTGTGCAACTGTGTGTGTTAGTAGGGACATGCACTCAATATATGCATGTGAAATCAAGTGACCCTCAGTGTCCTGTACACATCACATGTGAACACTGCCCATGTGTACACCCCAGCATGTCAAAGCATAGCAATCCCCTGACACCTGAAAAGTAAATACAACACAGGAACAGCCATTGACCAGCACAACACATCATGTACATAGAACCCCACAATGACATTGTCAGAGAGTGCCCAAACACTGTAGGCCAGGCTTACTGTCCAACAACAAAAGGCCCTCCCTCATGTACACATCACCATGACCTTCTGAACAACTGTGTCTGGGGTATGTAGCCTACTCCCTTTTAGTCTACCGGGCTACAGGATCCTCCTACCCCCTGGTCTTCATGTCCCACCTTGCGTGTAAATAGGGTGTAGCCCACTCAGAGGCCTTCTTGACTGGTAAACATATAAAACTGCAGAGAACTCAAAGGACCCAAACCCCAAAACCATGGAACAAGGCTCTAGGCACCAAAAAACCCTGGAAGAGTCCCCAGTAGATTACTTGAAGTGGAAAAATGAGACCAGGCAAATGTACAAGCAGAATGATACAACTACCAACAAAGGTAGCACAGTTGAACAATGGTTCAACAGGATGGGTACCTTTTTCTGGAAACAACATACAATGAGGATGCAACTACTGATGGGTAGTATCACAGCTCTGGTCTCCTGGCGGAGGAGTGGCATGAACCAACCACCCCCTCCGTGGTCTGGCCGCCTGCAGGGTAAAACTTACAAAGGTCTCTGAGACCCCGGTGGGGAAAGAGGGTCAGGGATCCATTGGTTGGACAGGCATTGGTATTCAGGATAACCGGAAAGAGGGGCAGGAGACGGGAGTTGGACTGGGAAGGGAAAGTAGGCAAAATACAAATTACAACTATTGACAATAACACATACTCAGTCAGAGAAACCATGTTCTACATGCACATTGTAATAAATGAGCCAAATGCAAGACAAAGAGAGACTTATCTCTGGGGTGAGTGCTGGCCTCCTGTCTGCGCACTCTCAGGACCGGTAACAGGATCAGTTCCATGCTGCAAAGAGAGCGTGAGTCACTAATCTGTTTATGTTTACAACACACACACAACACCATTCATGCCCCAAAGTGAGTGATTTCTACACAAACAAACACTCTTCTCTGATGCCATGTATGTATACATTAGCTTGCCCCTGTGATGGTTCATACACTGTCAATGCAGTAAGGCCGGCGCATGTGGGTGCACGGTAAATGGAAGACCAATGCCTCAAGAATAACACATGATAGAATGGTCCCTGGGTGAGCTGCTAGACGCGTATAGCGAGGTGCGACTTCAGTACAAGTTGTGTTCTACCAGCTGTGGATTACAATATGTAGTGCAAGTGGCAATTTGCACATGCAAATGATATGCACTGCACACAAGTCTGTGCCTCGCTGGGTGTCCCTGTGTGCTGTATATGTATCTGGCTAGGAACGCTACTGCGCTAATAACTCAGCTTCAATGGAGCAGGGTGGACCGGAGGATATGTGTGATGGCCCCTGCGTGGGCCCCTGACAACTTGTAAAGCAACTTGCCACTTATCCCCCAACACATCTTAGCTGTACTGCACGCTTCTGCAACAATATCTGTCCAAGCTCCCCATCAATGATGCTACTTAGCATGCATGTGCAAGTGGCCTGGTGGAAGGTTGGCTGCGGTGTGGCCCCCTTGTGCTGCTCACCTTGCTTGGAGAGCCTGGAAACACGTCTGCTTCTGTTGGACGTCTGAGCACAAGCCCTGTGCTACTGCTTGCGCACACATGCGCACATCTGCACCACCGAACGTGGCCAGGCTTCTGTAGTACTTCGCCCTGTGTCTGCTGGCAAAGGTGGTCTGGTGGCTCATTTTCCTGCAGAAAGGGCACAAAACATAAATAACGCTGGAAAGTTCCCTTTGTGTGTGTCTTCATGCTGGTTGTCACTGGGCCATGTTAGAGACCTACATCAGAGCTCCTCCCACCATCAGTGTGACTTTGACAGGCAAAGGGTGAAGGCTACTGTCTACAGCATGAAGTGCATCAAGCACATATACAGCAAAGAAAATAACATACATCACAATCTATATCAATTAATGGGCACATCAATCATGAACCCACCCAAATTGATTACAGACATGCTGTGGATAAAACCCCCACAATCCCCACTAGGGGTGTTAACACAAGTAGTACAGCAGCAGACAGGCCACAGATATGACAGTCAAACGCCCTTGTGTGAATGTTTGTTACACCGAACCATCCTTGTGAGCCCATGGATAAGGGAAGCAGGAGTGGCGTATGTGAGCCAGGACCCCATGCTGCAAACACATATATGAGACAAGCTTGAAGGGCCCAGCTGGAACAGACAGTGGATGCTTTCAAAGCCACAAAGCACCACACTGTCACATGAATGCACAATAGACAAGCATTTTTAAACTATATTAACTGATTAAACGAACTATAAAAAACCTACATTACCTAATTAAAATAACTATCAAAAACCATATGAACTAACTAAAATAAGAAGAAAAATTAGAAATGGCCACATACGACCCGGGGGAGGGGGCAAAGCACCCAGGAGGGGGGAGGTACAGGGTGCACCTCAACACCCACATGCGATGATTTTGAGACAAAAAAAACCTCCATGGGCTCAACGCCTGCACAGCTCGACCTGTGTGGGAGATATCTTGTCGTCTGAATCAACCTCTGGCTGAAAAGGTTGGCGTGGCATAGTACCCTGACCACACCTAGGCGCAGCTTTCCCCTCGTTGGCAGCAAGTCTGCCGGATGAGTGAGCCTGGTTCTGTGCGGCGATGACACATAAGTCAGCATGTAAAACCTTGCGTGATACGCGTGCTTGCTCTTGCGAGTTAGCACGTGTAACACGGAGTTCTTCCTGCATGGCCTGGCTGGACAACTGGTATAACTCCCGGCAAGCAAGTAGCTCAGCCGAGATGGTACTCTCTAGCTGCTCCAACCTCTCCTCTGACTGCTTCCTCTGGGACATCAAGAGCACACCCAGAGTAGATCTGAGGGAATCATCCTCAACCCTCATGGCCTCCATGTGTGCCTGTGCTTGAGCAGCAATTGCTTGACGCAAAGACACCATTTCAGCCTGGCGTGCCCTGTCTGAGGCCGCCATACCCAGCCTGAGCGAGTGGGCCGTGGACTGTGCCACTCGCTGCTGGAGTTCCACCTGCCTAGCAGGGGGTAGCACGGATTGGGCCACACGTTCCATGCTCTCAACGATGTTATCAATTGCTGCCCCCTGGTGTTCTGAATTGGCAACCATGGCTTGCTCCCATTAAGTATACCCCAGTGGCGCAGGGCCACCATGTTGCTTGGCTTGACACCTGCGGGGCCCAAGGAGCCGACGTCCTTGTTGGGTTGACACCGCCCGCGGCTGCAGGACTACATTCCTCCGTCGACCTGATGTCCCAGGCACATCAGCAACTTGAGTGGAGGGTGACCCTGCGTCCCGATCCACCACAGGCGTAGGTCCCACAACCGTCTGGCCCCTCAGTGCAGGTGTCGTGGACAGAGGAGCGTCCACATCAGAATCACTCACCCCTGACAAATGGACCCGATGCACATCCATCTCGACATTGTCATCAGAGTGATAATCCGAGCTAGACTCATTGCCAGCCCTAGTAAGATGGTCTGGAACACAAGTGGGTTCTCGTGGCCTACCACCCCATGACCCCCACTTGTGCTGGATTGCTGGAGTGATAGCAACCCTGTGTCTGGCATGACAACACCATCCTCTGGCTCCATTGCGTCATCATCTGGAAAGGGGAGAAAAGATGAAAATTAGTACACATGTCAGAAGCACATGAAACACACACACATAGATATCACATACACAGCCAACACATGAAGCAGACATGTCACACACAAATGAGAACCTGGTATGCATCCAGTGGCCTTGATATGCAAACACATCCCAAAATCAGAAATGGTTATGTGTAAATAGCAAAGCCTACACTATTACAAAAGGTAGTATATGAGCACCATCAGACACCACCTCTGTCAGGAACATGTCACAGGCAGAAAAGACATATGCCAACTAAGATATGCGACACACCATAAGCATGACTGACCTGCTAATTGACCACTGCTGCAAGTGAATCCAAACACACAATGCCACAGGTAACATGCATGTAGCCATGCATCATTGAAGCATCATCAATATAGCTACATCCATCTGCAGCTCGCCCGTACCAGGTGGCATGGGCCATGTAGAAATAGTGAATGTCATAAGCAAAGCAAGGGCCTGCAACCAGGCATGAGGGACCATAATGCCCTGTAGCGTCCGAGCTGCAGGACATGAGGCCTCCACAACACCCCTCAGGGCCTGATTGTCCACATTGGGCTATGAATGTGCCCTATTACATCATTCCCTGTGGAAATGTACACGCCCAGGACCCACCATAGTAGCTAAGTGGGCCTGGGCATGCACATACTGCACAAAAGTGAACTTTCGGGATCATGCCAGTTCCACATAACGTGCGCAATGCAGAAATCTCACCAGCATAAACTTCTATCAACTATATATTAGTCAGTCAATAATAAAGCTGCGGAAGACACATGTGTAAATTGACACCTTCACAAACACATAAGTGAGTACTGGCAATGTTGCACCACACAACGTTGAAGCTGCTTGCATATGTACATGTGAAAGCGTTCAAAAACACACATTTCCCCATACACCTGTATTGTGAACATGACCAGCATCCAATACACCAAAGCAAGCAGCTATAACGCTGCTTGCCTTGATGTATGTGGAAGTGCACACATGCACATGTGAATGGTGCTCCACAGTCATCACAACCCAATTGGCAGGCTACATCCTATCAGTGCCTTATGCCAGATGGCATAGGCCACACATTGACCAATAAACTCATCTAAACAACCACTATGTAGTCCTAACACTGAGTACATGTGTCACAGGATGCACCTGTGCCCGTCGCAAAAATGACAGAAAAGGGATGAAAAACAGTCCATACATGCCAGGTGACTTTGACATAGCATCAGTGAGTAGTCATGTAGAAGGGTGTAACCCCGCTCAGAAGTGGGTTGATGCAGCGCAGAACATGTGTACTTGACCCACTATCTACATGAACAAGTATATTATGAAGTCCACCAATACATATGTAGGCAGTGCAAGGGCAAGTTCAGGCATCACGTGAAATGTGCATGCAATTGGTTGCATGGTTACAGGCAAACCCCCCCAAGCCTCCTAAGTGAAAATGCAGGGAGGCATTGCAGCGAAAGGGTGACCAGAGACCTGTGTATTGCCAGACAGTGTTGACTAGCGTCAATTGCATCATCAGAGTCAACTGACAACAAGGCAGATGATGATGGGACAGTAAGCAGGACACATGATGAACCCTCAGTAGTACACCCATGTGTGCAGAAGCCACTACACCAGTAGAACAGAGTCAGTGGGCCAGAAACAGCGTGAGGCCTGTGCCCCACACAGACTGTGACACCCTAAACCTGTGTGTGATGCTGGCCTGAGCCAGAGTGAGCATGGAATTGTTCATCAAATGCCATGAAATGTAGGTCAGCCTGGACATGTACTACTATGATAAACCGATCAAGGACACATAGGGGCATGCATGGAATGCACATGGAGCATGAATGGGCACTCATGTCCCTGCAGAGCATCTGCCATCTTCACAGTCCAAGTGAGATACCCTGCATCAAGGACAGAGAATGCACCCCACTGCATGTGTCGGGCAGGTTGGCTGGTGGAAGTTTGCATGTACACCGGAGCCTTGAACAGGCCATTGCAGTACGCCAACATGATGCACACCATTTCCATGGTGAAATGGTGGTGCGGAGGGAGGGGCAAGGGAGCATTCCTACGTGGAGTACCCGCATGCATGCCGAAGACACATGCATGTCAGTCATGCAATGACATAGTCCCAGTGCTGAGAGGAAAGACACCCTAGGCTACATGCAGAAGGACCAGTGAGCTGGAACATGGACCAGAGGGGCAGCCGGGTGAATAGGATGTGAGTAGGGTGCAAGTGTGGTGATGAGGACAGTCCCTGTCTGCTCTACATGTCCACTATCCTGCACAGCTGGCACACATCAGTGAAGCATTGCATGACTTGCACATGAGAACAATGTACACATGACATGCAGTGGCAGTCAAGCACAACACATCACACAAGCAAAACACACATGGCCTCGACAAACACGCGACAACACTCACTGGATGGGGCATCAAAGTCCAGCATCTCTCCCACTCATTCGACCATTCCGTCAGTATGAACTCCGCAACAACTGACTCGTGCGGAGTGAGGTCTTCCTCCTCAGGTGGTGGGCCACTGCCAGTCACCAGAGTCATGTTGTAATTAGAGGCACGCCTCACCTTAGTGCTGCGTTTGAGGTCAATCCAACGCTTTTTGCACTCTTGAGCTGTGCGTACCTCATGGCCGAATGCACTCACATGATCCACAACTTGCTTCCAGTGGGTATTACGATGGGCAGTTTGGCCCCACTAGCATGTCACGGTTGTGTTCCCGCACGTAGTCCACAAGGAAGTCCAGTTCTTGCACGCAGAAAGGCTTCTTCCTCGATGTGACGGAGGCCATAGCTGTGTCTGGGGGTCCCAGCCTGTACTGCAGGTGCAACCTTCCTCCTCTTGGACGCGGGTCCGGACCCTGGCTGGCAAATGCTGCCCTGATCAGTATGGGCAGTGGCGCTGGTGGAATGAGCCCAGGGAGTGGCAGGTGGAACATGGACAGAAGCCCTGACTTTCGTCAGTGGCTGCTGGATGCCCTGGAATGGACCCTGCGCAGCAACATCCGCTGTGCCAGGGTCATTGACCGGGACTGTCGTGGTTGGTAGACTCACAACCGGGATGGTGTTGGCTGCATCTGCCCATGCACTTGTAAACACCTGGCTGGTCGGGGCAGCAGATGACATTACTGCCCGAGGGAAATGTGCCTCGGTCAGGGCAGTGAGTAGGGCAGCCATGCGTCCACCTACGGTGTGCCTCTTGACCTCCTGGAAATCTTCCATGTACTCTTCAAGTGCCAACGCTGCCTGCGCTGGCAGACCCTGGGCCTAGGTGGTGGTGCCCACAGCTGCACCTGCAGCAACTACTACCCTTGGGCCCGTGGCAGTCGATGAAACAGACTGCCGGGTGACATGGGCGCCAATGCCAGATGCAAGAACTGCATCTCCCGGAGCCCCAGCGGTGGTGGCATGACTGCACCAGTATGTGGCACAACATCGTGCCCAGCTGGCACACCCCTGTTTCTTCCCCCTCTGCAGCCACCCTGGACACCCTGGTGTCCGCCTACTCCCTGGTCACACCGGCCACATTCCTGACCATGCCCGCCACGTGGAGTACGCCAAGCTGAGGCACCTCTCACCTTTCGTGGCCTCGCAGCCATGGCACAGATGGAGTAGTGCCGGCACAGATGGAGTAGTGCCGGCACAGATATAGTAGTGCCAATGGGATGCATACACGACAATTGTCTTGGGCAATTGGGGTGAAGGGTATGGGATACAAGATGTTCGCAGCACCCCTGCACCTGCAAGGCTGTATGTGACCCCTGTGATAAAGTGACAGGTCACGCAACACTCAGGCACTCCAAAACTGCAGTAAAACCGTGCAAGCAACCCCCGGTAGCCCACATGTGTGGAATTAACCTCCCGCAGTACGTGGTGGCACCCAGGGACATGAAAAACATGTACGCATGGGAGGCATAGGCTACTATGACCTCAAAAACGGGTACGCAATACACAGGGGCACCCGCAGTGGGAAAAATAGCGTGCGCGACTCACCATCAGACTAGCGTGATAATGAAAAACACACGTTTCCAATACCCCCGCCAAAAGAAGAGAAACGTCCTTGATCCACTGTGAAGTTGGGATGGCGCGCAAAACATCATGAAGTAGCAACACACAGGTCGATCTCCACGAAAGGCACATACAGTAAACTGCTGGCCCCGCTCACCTTTAACCCGTGCTGAGGGAAACACCCGCCCGCGTCATGTCACTTACGCGCTAAGGCCCTTTCCTCGGATTACACGCATTAACAGGCGGACATGCTGTTTTTTCACATGCTGAATCACTATGCATACGTCACGAGGGAAGCGCCCGCGCGCGTAACATCACAGATGAGCTTACACGCTAAGGGCCTTTCCTCGAATTACACGCTGATGTGCAGTTTTTTCACGTGCCAAATCACTCCGTATCAAGCTGGCCACGCGACAACACACGGAAGACCACGCTCCTGCCCAGAAGTCCATTTTTCTGCCCCCAGAGACCCGAGCACACTCCCACCTGCCATCTGCTGCTGCCTGCCTGCCTGCTGTTCACATGCCCTGCTGTTTGGTGCCTGCAAGTGAGCCATCTGCAGTGGTCCAGTTGCTCTGACCACCCCTGCTGGAACAGAAGACTCCCAACTGGGATTCCATCGCTCCACAGACCAGCCCCAGGACCCAGTTGCGCACCCACACCTTCCTCGGGGGTTGCCATGTCTGACACAACACCATCTGGCACCAGTGGCAACCCCCCAGCAGAGAGGCAGAGGGCTGCCAGCTTCAGTGCTAATGAAGTTGGCATCCTGGTGGAGCAAGTCCTGGGGCAGTATGATGCCCTCTTTGGAAGTTCACGCGCCGACAATGAAGGACGGAAGAGGATCTGGATGGACATTGTGGCTGCCATCCACGTGAGGGGGTGGCAGCCCGCGACATTCAACACGTCCGGAAGCGCTGGGAGGACTTCAGGTCCAGGACCCTCATCAAGGCCTGGTACCCCTTGAAGGCAGCGGATGCTGAGGGGTGCCGGGTCCGCCTTACCAACAACCAGATGAGGGTCCTGGAATGTATACACCCAGTGCTCCACCTCCAGGTCCTTGAGAGGCAGACCCATCCGGAGTCGAGTGGTAAAAGTGTACATGAGTACTGATTGGACGCTGTGCATGTTGAGCTGTGCCAGGAGTGTGCAGGTTGGACATATCTCTTGGTAGGCTCATGTATGGATGTGTATGTACAGGGACATGAGCCTGCCACATGTGTGAGGCACATCAATGGTGTATGTGTTAAAATGCATGGTGGCCGAATGCCTGTGTGGGTGCACACATGTTTAAATTTCTGTGTATGTACTGTGGCATGGTTGTGGTGTCACACATGGATGCTGGTTCCACCTTCATGTATCTGCACTATGTACATGTGCATGTGTGTTTATTTGACAAGTGTGCAACTGTGATACACCATGGATGCATGTGACACTAACATGTAGGAGGCTGATTTTCAGATGTGACATGGATGGTGATGATATCACTGTGACAGGTGGTGGAGATGTACAGATGCATGTATGTCTGGTGGCATGTGTGCACGTGTTCTGCACTCCCCTTGTTGCATGTGACATCAGGCTAACCTTCGGATGCTCATGCTGTTGTATTTGTATGGATGGTGCTGCCTGCTGCAACATTCCTGTTGACTTGCGCATGTGTGTGTGAGCTCAAATGATATGTGTGTTTGGGAGTGTGATGCCAATTTTGAGTTTTACACTGCCACTCATGTGCAACTGTCATCTGTGTGTCAGACCATGTACAGTGCCCTTATGCCTGTGTTCTGTCTCTCCCTTTCTGCAGCGTCAAATGATGAAGATGGCGGAGACGGTGCTGTGGAGCACAGCGGCAGGGATCGCACCGCCAGCCGGAGACGCAAGGCCCAGCTCCCCTCCCGGGTTGTCATGTCATCTCGTCGGAGAGTGAGGAGTCCGTGGCCGCAGCTGCCGAGGGTATGTCCAAGAGGCGGAGGTCAGAGGTGGACTCCTCAGCAGCAGAAGGGGCAGATGAGACTCCACAGGGACCTATGGAGGAAGATGGCATGGTGTCATCCAGGTTGGTGGTGGGTTTGGTTGAGGAGGAGGCCGTGGAAGGGCCACACATGGGGTCTGGAGGGAGGATTCCACTGGTGCTAGTGGTGCAGTCCAGGGGCAGAGACAGGAGGGAGTGCAGGCCGCCGTGGTGGTGCCTGTGTGTAATCCTGTCCCTGATCTTGTGACTGCATCATCCTGCACCAGCAGGGATGCCTTCGTCCAGACCCGTTCTCAGGGAGGGAATGCACGAACAACTGACTTCCTCTCCCTGCAGACGTGGCAATCCGGGACTGTGTTGAGCCTGTCCTATCTGGGGTGGCGTTGCATCAACCGGGCATCCGGGGTGACGTGCAGGATTTTCGTGAGGACTCTGCACGTTATTTTGGATGCCTCATTGACCGCGTCAACCTACTGGGACGGATCACCACTGCTGGGTTCCTCCGTCTGCTGGACCTTGTACCGACCCCCTCCTCAACTGAACCCCCTATGCGCCAGTCGTCCTCCGTGCCATCTTGCGGCCCAAGTATCACCTGGGTACCCTGTGGAGCTGCCTCTGACCCAGCGGCCAGGCTGGTGGAGGACACATCCCTGCCACAGTCGGGAGTCGGAGGTCCAGCAGGGGTGGCCACCCCAACAACTGGACCCCAGCAGGAGGATGTGCAGGCATCAAGAGGCAGGGCACATGCATGGCAGAAGCAGGCTCAAGGTGGGAGCGATGATGGCTCAGGCCATCAACATCAGAGGGGCAGGCATCAGCCGGAGGGCAGGAGGACCCTGGATTGGGAGTGTCTTCCGTGTGGCAGCAGTTGGGCCAGCAAATAGATGCGGAGCGGCGGCGGGTGGAAGAGGCACGGCTCACTATGGTCAGGGCGGAGAACTCCATGCGCAGGGTGCTGAGGCGGGCTGAGTGCCTCGAGGAAATTCGCAGGGAGTTGGAAGTGGACATGGCGTTATCTTTGCAAAACCTCAGGGCCATTGAACAGGCCAGCCTCCATGACGTAGAACAGTAGTTCGATGATGCCCTGGGGAAATCAACAAGTGAGCCATAGGACTTGCCCTCCGCCATTGTATATAGTTAATTAGTGTTAGGTTTCATTTCTATTTTTCTTTCATTTGGGGTGCATGGACTATGCCCCACCTTTTTGTATATAGTTGTTAGGATCATGGACCCTGGATTGGGACATTGTATATAGTTGAAGACTGGATTAGACTTCATTGTTTACCATGGAGCAATGGATTTTAATTTTTGTTTCCTTTGGATTTTTTTTTAAGGACGAACCCTTTGGAACCATTTTCATTTGGATTAATTTGGATTTGGCATTCGTATATTTTTTTTCATTTATTTTGGACATGCAGCATTTTGATTATTATTTCTATTATTGTGTGATTATCTTTCATTCCTTTGCCTTTATGTTTAATACATTTTGGTTTCATACTTCATTTGTGTGGCATTGTCTCATTGGTTTCATGCATGTCACAATGTGGGTTTTCTCATTCACTTGCATCCATTGTGTGTGTGTGACGGACATGTATATACTTGAAACTCCCTGCACATCCCCGAAATACACGTACCTCACTCGCACAGGGCCTATCGAGGGGTGCGTGGGGAGTTTTACACGCAATTTCATGTTTGGGGGGCTCTATGCTGGTCCACTGGCCTTTGCGCCATGTACTGGATTTGTGCGCTGTTCATGGAGCACAGGGCGGGGTTGGGGGCGTGACTGGCGCTGCAGCAGGGTCGCTGCACCACTCTGCGCCACGGCTGGTTATGGATGTTAGAATCCATGAATACACTTTGTGCTGAAATGCGTTTTGGCGCATGCAGCTGGCGCAGACTGCCGCACGCGCACACTGTGCAGCAGCTGCGTGCGCCACTTGTGCACTGAATTCTATGAATGACCCCCTAAATGTGGCCCGGATATTTTCAACATTAGATGTGTGTATGTCCTAATCCCTCAGCTGCCCATCTATTGAACCATGAGGGTTTATAGTGATAAATTGGAATTACATTATGTCGAAAGACATAATGTCGAAAAAAAAAGGTCAACATTTTTTTTCGAATGTCATTTTTTGTTTGGTTTTTGTTCGAAATGGGGGGGTTCCCCCCTAACGCCCCCTTTTTTTTGTTTTACCCATTTTTTTTACTTACGGCACCCCCCAAAAAACATAAATAAAAAACTAAAACATTCGGGAAAAATAATTTGACATTTTTTTTCGACATTATGTCTTTCGACATAATGTTTTCAACTTTTTAACTGCACACCAACCATGAGTGAGGCTTTTTGGAATAGCTTATAATACAAACTGAATAACGTCTAGGAGCACCTAATTTTAACAGGTAAGGCATAGTGAAATTAAAATATATGCTCAGGATCTCACACTTTGGTCAAGTGGTAAAGCCATAATTTGAACCTAGCCTGAAATTTGGATACTTGACCACACATCTTCTGAGCTCAAAATGGTAGAAATATGTGTTGAAGTTTGGCTTTGAATGCCTAAAATAATACTAAATTCTATACATATTACTTTAAAAATACACAAGTCACATGATAAATGTACCTGAAAATATAGTCATCATTGTAGAAACATGTTGATGAAAAGATTAATGGGGGCATTTTCTTTTGAATCCTAACTTGCACAGATTGGAATTCTCCTGTTTGCACCTTTTTTGCAAAAGGGGCCATTCATTAATTTTAATAGTTTTCACCAAATACCGGAAAAGTAAAGAGTAAAACACAGGCGAAAATCACCTTTGACCTTTACTTCACCACTACATGTCTGGAAAAGTGTAAATTACTTTCACAATTAATGATTGTGGGAGCCATCCACAATGGATTCCTTTGGACTCTGCCCACTTTTTCCAGGTGTAAAAGTCAGGGAGGTCCCATAGGAATCTATTGGTTTTCCACCAACATAAAAATACATGCTGGTGGAATACCAATCGGATTTGGCTGGGAGACCTTGTTAAGTCTGATCTGTTCTCCAACTTCACCTGTCAAATCATACAACACCCTGCAGCTCATAAAAAGTGGAGCTACATGCATTTAGCGCCACTTCTTCCACTCCACTTAACCTGGAAAATTATCCCTTTATTTTCCCCATCCTGAATGGAAGCCTACCAGCTCCAGCATAGCAATTAATGAGAACTTACAAACAATCTCATACAGACACAAAGTTAAATGAAATGCATGACAAGGTTATAGTTTCACACAGCTTTTTCTGTATCCCTTACTTACTAATCACCCAACAATCACACTTAAATAGCTTTCTTAAAACCCCATATAATTTGTTTTAAAGTGCCACAGCAATGGGCACTGCCTTTTTACCATTTCTCATCTGTAATCACTTCCTTCTGTAAATAATCTGCCTCTGAGACACGTTAATAATATAAGACCTCACTGGGAGTTCCTGTGCAGCCCTGCTGTTTGTATTTGAGGGGAGAAAGTAGAGCGGGGGGAGGGGGGATTGGCAATTGTCTCTTATCCAAATGTTAAATCCACCTCTGATTGCACTCTTTAGAAAATATTGAGAAACTGCTTTTTAGTTATAAAAGATGTAGCCCTTTTATACTTTGCCTGCAACATTATAGAAAACGCTCTTCTTTTTTGTTATTTTACGAGTGTTCATATTTCCTTTCCGCCACTGCTAAACACCCAGCACCCAGGATTTGCATCATACTTTCCAAACAAATCCCACAACACACATGACATATTCTGTTCAAACTCTGTAAATGTACTCAAACAGAATGAGGGTATCAAGTCAGTACTTATCAGTTTGAATCATGAAACATTCTGTCAGATTTGACTAGGCTTCCAAACAAAGATACATTCTATTTGGGTCGGAGCCCCTCTGGTAAGAATGCATGAGAAAATCTGAAACTGGTCAAAACCTGCCAACCTCGCCTTATCATTTTCAGGTAAGCCTTGATGGACCAGCTCAGTGAGGTGCAGCTTGATTCTCTATGCGTAGCAAGCAAGACACCCACATCTGGGCATATACACGTTCACTTAGGGAGATAAATGGAAGCCAACATGCATTGGCAAAACCAACAGGTTGGGCTTTTGATTAGGCATGGATAGACATTTGCCAGGCACTACCGTAAGGGTACCACCTGGCCATAAATTGAGAACAGCTGGAAAATGGTGCCGGTAACTGGGCACATTATGGCATTGCCTGGCAAATCTCTGCTAATACCTATACAAAAGCCAAAACTGCTGGCTATGTGATTGCTTGTTTAAGACAGGACCTCAAGGAAAGTCACAGAGGCATTGACAAATATATTGCTTATAAAATCAACTGGCTGAAGACACACATTAAGAGAATTGTACTACAACAGGAGCTCATTTACAGAGTCAATTAAGTAATTAAACACTCAAAATAATGCTTAGATATAACACTGGCAGGCCCTATACAGCAACACGTTTGGTGTTACATTGTGATGAAGCTTGCTCAAAGAGTTCTAGAAAGGTTAGGTTTTGGTGGTGAGGCATTAACATAGCCATGGCTAGTCGTTAGGTGGGTAAATGGCCAGACACACCCACAGGATGTTTTTCTCCCTCCTCACATTTTATTTCCATCCTATCTGTGTTCCATAGCATGCGTTCTGGTGGTACCTAATAGAGAGAAAGTCTCTGAAGCAATTAGAAACACCGCCATTGTTCTGGCCAGCCTTCCATACCATTGTTTGCATATCAGCCTTGGCCCTGTCACTAATGCCAGAAGCCCTTCCCAAACTGCTAGACCAAAGGGCCTAAACATTCATATGGTTGCTTGTGTTCCAATGCAGATGGAACACAGCCTAGCAATTGAGATTGAACTGCACCTTTTGGTGGCAGCACCAAAAGTAATTTGCTAATGGCTTGTCCCCTTCTCTAACCGCACAGACATACTACAACATTATGGCATGGAATTTTGCGCAGAGCAACGGTAGCAGTAATGTTTAATTCAAACCCTAGCATTTATCACTTTTTGATTTTACTACACTCTCCCCTTCAGAATTACATTTTTGTTATTACCAACCTTATATTTTCACTTAAACCCAAGCAGTTAATATATACTTTGAATGTCATTTGTAAGGGCCCCAGTCAGTTGGCGCACCTTCTGCAGAAATCTGGGTTCAAGCAACATTACCTGTCATTTATTGTTTGATATAGTTAACCATTTTATTAAGCATGATGTGAAAAACTACTATATTCCCTAAAAAAATAAACATAGTTTAAATTACAGAAAACAAAATTTTGATTTTAGGTTTGAGAAAATAGTTGTTGGCAGCCTGTTTGAATAAGTGTGCTACCTCACTTAGAGGTGTGACTGGTCCTGCATCTCCCTGGTCATTTGTACTTTTATGGCTGTGGGGCATAAATCATTGTTTAGGTCAAGACAACAAATCCTGGTCAGGCCTCCTGCAATTCAGGCTCACAGAATGATGTCTCTGAGATGGCTGCTGAATATATAGAGTGAAAACCACCCTCCATGCTGGAGCCAGGCATGTGTGCAAGCCTGAAGCTGGTGTCGTATTTGCCAAGGTCTACACATATGAACATGCAGTGGGACTGGTGCTAAAACAGCTGACATGAGAAAGCATGGTTGATGGGACATTTTCCGTTAAGTTAATTCATTGACATGGCAATGAATCATGCAAGTGAAAGGAGGGCATTGGAACATGAGTCCAGCATGAATCAGGCTTAATTGTACCTTCCTGACACTGCTTGATTTGTCTATCGGCTAATTTACAAAGAAGCAATCTGTTTTCTTGATTTCAGAGTTCTGCATTCTAAAGGGATTTTTGTGTTGTGATGACATTAGCTGCACGAGATCTTTTCTACTCAAACTACACAAAGGCCTTGATACTTTGCTCATTGTTGCCAATTGGTCCCATGTGATGCCTTCTGGCAGCTCCTGCTTTTGAACATTGTGTAATGGTTTATTGAGAGACCACCCTCAACAAGGGGAGTTCCTTCTTTCCCCAATCAAGGTGTCGCGCAACAAACTATTTAACCGATTATTTTCGTCTGCTCTACTTCAGACTCATATCATGCCCGTTGGATCCCTCTCCCCTGAGGTAGCAATGAGCCAAGAACCAGGCCGGTGTATGTGTAATAGATTGCTATTTATTTAAATAAAAGTAATACAAATTAGCAAGAAAATGTCAAACACCACTTCATCTGTGGCGCAACACAATCAACTTCTCTCAGCATAAATAAATCACAAAACTGGGTTGAAAAGAACACAATCACAATTCTTCAACATCTGCCAATTTCACTTCAAGAAATGATTACACTGATTAATAATGAAAGCAGTTATCATGTAGTGTTGTGCAATTTTGATTTTCCGGCGGGCTTTCAAGGGCTAGCAGTAGGATTTTCAAGATTGGTGCAAATACATATAGCAGTTACGATTATGCCCACAATTTTGGTTTAAAAGAAACGCAGGGTGATTTAATGGTTTGTTTTTCAGACCCCTCCTTACTATGGTCTGTGTTGGGGAAGTTGGAGAGAAAAATGTTAATGATTTGGGGAAATTTGGTTTTCAGACCCCCGTCCACTGAAAGTCCTGCGTTGGGGAAGCTGGATAAAAAAGTTGGACTGATTTATGAACAAAGACACCCCTCTTCCTTGTCCTTGAAGAAGTGTGAGCAGGACAAAAAGGATTAACCAATTAAATTATAGATTATAGTTTTCAGCGCACACTGCGAAGTGAGCTTTATTCATTTCGAATTTTAACATAATTTGCCCTGTAGTGTTCTGCCAAATGGGAATCTCATTAAATACATTTTTTTAGTAGTTAAATAGGCAAAGATTTGACACAGTTTTGCTCCCTCCGACCCCATAACACACTATAAAGGGAAAGGATTCAAGGCAAGCAGACTCCCCCACCTTTTCATTTCCGAGGGCTCAGATCTACTTACATAGAAAGCCTCTGTTTAAATTTCATGAAAGCCAGCTGCATCTCAGGATACTCTGGAAGGATAGGGCTGGGGTCAGTCACTCCACTCTCAAAGATGGCCTCCCGCTCTCCACCATAGCACCCAGTCAGCAATGAACCCTTTCTAGAAATAGACAGCTCCACCCAGGTGCACTCTCAGCAATCTTCTCTGGTACTTCCTTACAGCTGTCAGATGGTAAGTTTCAGCAGCCCTCTCTGTCTATCTTTTTCTGTGTCCCCTCCTCCTAGTGCAGTCCCCCTTATATAGCAGCGATGACATCACCAATTTTACAATCTTGGGGAAGTACCCTGCAATAATTCCCGCAAATTAGAATTGGACAGTTACCTTTCTCTCTCCTCCCAAACCCAGCCTCCAAGTCAGGATTAGTTTAGGGGTCTGGAGAAACATAGGGCAATTCCCTTTGTAATCGCCATTTGTTCTCCTTTCAAATGTTTGGCAAAAACTAGTTATGTATCACAACTGCATAATTTTACTAGCAACTGCCATACTATATACATGTTCTGATTCAGCTAATCATGGGGAATGTTATAAGCCGACCACCAGGTCTGTACCATATTGCATGGCCCTGTGGCACATTTCTGGTGTTTCCATAAAAAGCATAAGAGTTATGAATATGTAAGTTATTACCCATATCCTTAATTGTATTATTCACCCACTCACCAACTCTCACATTTGGAAGAAGTTCAGATCAGCCAGAAACACATGTTAAGATAGCCATTACAGTTCCATGAGTCGCAGTTAGATGTGTTTTATATCTCCAAAATTGCCTGCAAATTACCTAAAAAGTGGTACATAGATGAAATCAATCCTCCTTATGGTTGTTGGGAAAAAAGTCTAAATGATAATAGTCCTTCTAAATTAATTTTGAATCTTCATGTTGGACAAATTGCCCCTCTCCTGCCTTGCAGCCGTTCTTTTTCACTGGGTCAGACTGTACTTGTCTCCAGAGCCCTGGTTCTCTCCAGACTTGACTATTGCAACAGTCTCTTTCTCAATCTTCCTACTTCCACACTTTGCCCTCTTCAACTTATTCAGAACAGCACCGCAAGAATTATCCTTGGCCTCAAGCCCAGGAACGTCATCTCTCCGGTGATAAATCTCTCCACTGGTGTAAAGACTGGAGGGGGGTGTCTGTACTTCTGCTCTCTATATGGTAGCGATGAGGCACAGAGAACCCCAGCCAACATTCTCTATAAGGTAGCAATGGACGAGCAATCAAGGCCTAGCTTCTCAGAGGTGATGCAGCTGGTTCTTAAATACAGTGTAAACCCCATATTTTGTAAGTGGCACGGTTATACACTGATTCTTAATACCATAAACATCCCACCACTGCCACCAGTGTAAAGACTGGAGGGGGGTGTCTGTACTTCTGCTCTCTATATGGTAGAGCAGAGGCACAGAGGACCCCAGCCAAGATTCTCTATAAGGTAGCAATGGACGAGCAATCAAAGCCTAGCTTCTCAGGAGGTGATGCAGGCTGGTTCTTAAGTACAGTGTAGTCCCCAAACCCCCACAAAGGAATGTCCACACACTGTATTACTGAAAACACAGTCTTTATATAATAAATATTCAAAAGTATGTACACTATCACAATAACTCACTTTGTACTCAGAAATCAACAATGGCAAATATATACAGTTCTAAAGTGGTGCCGCCAATATTATCACATCTCATTAAAGTGCATCAACTATACTGCTAAAATGTCACACAGATCAATAAAAATGAAACCAGCAATAGAGAGAGGAAGGAAAGCAAGATGGTTGAAACAATAGGCGGATTACTGGCCCAGCTACCTAGACACAGTTCTGTGTGGAGATCCCCACACCTGGGCAACCTGTAAACTAAAGATATAGCACAAGCCCAGTCCATATATTGCTCAATAGTCTTATTTCCTGCTATAATGTTTAACCTCCCCAATGTACCTGGTGGAGCAGAGATCTTCGAAGAAGTGTTGATGGATCCTTCTTGAGTGACCCCCTTTCAATCAGGAGTCACGGATCGTCCAGAGGCATCATAGAAGGTGAACTTGGCGTTGACGGCGTCGATGAGAAGTTCGAGGGTGCCAAGACCACGGCGTCGATCCAGGCGGTGCTCGTCGGCGACGTCCTTCGAGGATGAGGTGTGCGGGGCACCTCGGCGATTGATTGTTCAGGATCGCAAAAAGTTTTGAAGAACTGTGGCCCAGCAAGGGCGTTGAGTTGTCAAAGTCTTTATGGCCTTCAGGTGGCAGGAGACCCACCGGCGGATTCTCCTCGGCGCGTCGGCGTCCTCAACTTTCTCCGGCAGGATAAAGCGGTCATCGGTGCGGACAAGGGAGTCCTTCGATTCAAATGTTCTTAGGCAAAGGAGCGGGCGGCTCTGGTCATCGGTGGCATGGCGTCAAGCGGTCCCCTCTTCTGGGGCAACACAACTTCCACGGGCCTCCAGCGGTTACAC
This sequence comes from Ambystoma mexicanum, assembly GCF_040938575.1. Classification (NCBI taxonomy): domain Eukaryota; kingdom Metazoa; phylum Chordata; class Amphibia; order Caudata; family Ambystomatidae; genus Ambystoma; species Ambystoma mexicanum. The sequence continues at coordinate 251,182,382 of NC_090922.1, read as the reverse complement.
AACCCTGCAAACCCTGGTCGACGGCAATGCACTTCGACAGCGGCAAAGTCCGAGTGCTTCACTTCGTTCTCCTCAGCGGTCCCCATCTCCGGTCGACAGCCTTTCGAGGGTCTGACTTCCAGGGAGCTTCGGCGAAGGTTTAGCTGTGCTCAATGGTCCCTCGGAGCATGGGAAGAGGGCGCCTTATCAGGTCCTCTCTCGGATCAGTCTTCGATGAATTTGGCAGCTTTCAGATCAGGTCGAAGCAAATGCAACAGCAAGTCTTTTTCTTCCAGCTGGGCATCGAGGATCAGCAGTTCCAGTTACTCTTCAAGTGTAGACACAGCTTCTGAACAATTCCAGTGGTGAGAGGTCCCCAGATATACTATCCTATCTCTCACCCACACTGCTGGGCCACAGTCAGTCAGCCAATCAGGCACACAGTGCATTCAGGCTATCCTCCTCTCTCTCAGACACTCACAACAAGGAATGTGGATTAGGCCAAGTACCCAGCGATTCAACACTACATACTGCATTCAGGCTAGGTTCGTGCAGGGCTATCTCAGTCTTTGTCTCTCATAGCAGAAACCAGACAGCCACAACAAGAAGTGCATATTGGTCACAGACTCCATTCACCCAGGTCCCATCCACAGGGATGGGACCTGGGAAGGCTCCAGCCAGTGTGGACTGGACTTCACAACAACACCATATATGGAACTTCCACCCAACAGCCAATCAGGGGGAAGGGACAGAGTCAGGGCTTCCCAGGACTTTGGGAAAACAAGGTAACAGGCAATAGAAAGCAAGAGGCCACAGGGCCCATCTTGTTTTCTATTAGGAATCAACTGATTCCAATGGCAGGGCATGGGTATCCCAAAATGGAGGATACTCAGAGCACCTGTCAAATTCACCATGGAGCTGCCACCAGCCCATACCATGCTCTGTGGGCCACCCACAGGTGCCCAAAAACATACACTAGGGGCACATGGTTGTACCCCCACCCATGGGTGCCATAAGGGTATCCCATGGGTCTGTACACCAAACCAACAACAGGAAGAGCGGCACTGCCAGGAGTCCTACACGGACTCCTGGGCAGAAAACAACACAGAACACAATGCAAAAGGACTACAGGACGAGAACAGGGAGGCCCTGTCCCTCCAATGCATTCCCAGCATCACAACTGGCTCCCCATGGCTGCAAGGATCAAGTTCAAGACCCTCTATATTGTCCACAAGGCTTTCTGGGACCAGGGACCTCACTATCTACAACGCTCTCTGTCCAAATACTCTCCTTCTAGAGCCCTCCGCTCAGCCTCCTCCAACTCTCTGTGAGTGAGCTGTTTTTCCAAAAAGAGATTTGGGGGTAGATCTCTATCCTCTCTGCAGGTCCCTCCCTCTGGAACAGCCTTCCAACCTGTCTCAATCTTAAGCCAGACCTGCTCAATTTCCGGATACTCCTCAAGACCTTCCTCTTCTCTTCCTCTCCCCTGCTAATCTCCTTTTCTTTGCTTGTTTCCCTGCCTCTTTCTCTTCCCCAACCTGCTCAGTTAGCTGACTGGTCACCTGGTGCACCTCCATAGCCTCACAAGTCCCAGCTCTCCTGGCAGTCCTACACTTGCCTCTGGGTTTATGCACTCTGCCTGGCACTAGTGCAATATGTTCCATGATAGGGGCAACCGCTCTGCCCTTAACCCTGGCCCCTGCTGCACTGGGCGCACTTTCCCCCTCCCCTTCCCTCGCACTTCCTGTTCTGTTCTGCGCACGTACACAATCTTGAATGTTCTAGACCTAGCAAGTCTGTCTGTCCAGTCCTCCCTCTGTCTCCCCTCCCTAGCCTGGTTGTTCTTCAAATACTCATGCATAGGTGCACTGGTTGACCAAACAACAAGCAATCTGAAATGTTCGCCAGACCAGTACTGTTATTTATTGATCTGTATGTTCTTTTCCCTCTTCCCTTGTCCCCCTCTTTCTCTCCTCGCCATTTGTCAAGCACTTCACTAGTATATATGCCTCTGGTCTAGTATGCTACCTATTGTTGTTAGATCATTCGGATTCTTCGAGGCCTAAGAATGATGACTGTATTCCTGTGTTCCCTTCCCGCATTGAAGTGCTTTGAAGCACTTCACTTGTATAAGTGCTATACAAATAAACAATTACAATTACCCAGAGGTTTTTTATCAGTCTTTTTTGTGTTGGAAGCTTGCTCTTTGAAGTTGTTGCCTCCATTTTCACACATATCAGTCATGCTCCAGCCAAGGGGATCTCCTCCTGCAGTCAATGCCTTCAGAGCCAGCAGGTCTGAAGAACACTGAATTTCGATACCTTTAGCAGGACACTTTATTGCAGTTGGTAATTCGATGGGAGATGTGACATCCAGACTGGTAGTGGGAGATTTCCTCGTGAAGTTTGCCCATAGCCAGCAAAAGGGTTTGTCTTGGGCTGACATTTTTCTGTTAGCAGTGATACATTTTCACATTTAAACTGTTTTTATTTGCACACACCTGTGCAAGCAGTTTTTGTGTCACTGTTGGAACATCCTGTTTTCCATGTGAAAGATATCTTTGATTCCTCCTTCTTTTGTGAATTAAAATGCTGCTTTTCCTTTGGTAATGGCAGTTAGGCCCCTTTTCCACATGGATATTCATGGTATTTGTTTCAGTGTTTGAAATCCTGCTGTTCATGTAAAAGGGACTTCTGTTTGGGGCCTTTGAATGCACCACACAATTTCAAGCTGGGGCTTGTAGTTTCATATTCCCATTGAAAATATGAGGGTACAAATCCCAGCATGCAATGTGCAAAACCAGGGCTGACTAAGGGTGTAACGCACGGCAATGGCCACTTGGCTGCTAAGTGCAATATTATGCCCAAACATACAGAACTTGGTATCCCTGCCTATGTTTACAAACCACTAAAAAAATTTGCTTCACTTTAACTTTCGTTCTTCTACTCCACGGTTTCTTATTCCTTATTCTCGTTTTCCTAAAAATTCTATGTGTGCACCCTTTCTCTGATTTTCCTTTCTTGTCCACCTTTTCAATGCAACATCATTGGTGACACGTGATTAGTGCTATCTGCACACCTCTTTCATGTTTATGATGTGTGTTGGGCTAGCCTATTGTTTTTTGTTTGTGGGTATCAAATTCTACAAGGGGAGTGGAGACTGTCAGAGATTATATATTATATTCAATGAAAAAACTTTGTTAAAGCGACGTTATGGTAACGTTGCGCTACTAAAAACCTATGAAATCCAGTAAAAAAAACATTGTTAAAAGGACGTTATGGTTACAAGTAAAATCGAAAACCCCCTGAAATTCGCCAGTTATGGTAAACTAAGCAACCATAAATCGCGCCACCACCGTGCACTGCTAAGTCTAACACCCAGGACATCAAAGATGACATCATAAATATCATTGATGACATCACTGATGAAATCACATGTCTAGCCCCTTCTTTTTTGTTCACTGCCATATCTAGGCCAGGTGGTTTTATTTACTGACAGTCATAAACTTAACATTCAAACGGTATTACATTTAAAGATGTTGCTATTCTCACATATTCTTACACTACTTTCCTTAGAATTTAATCGCATCTTAGGATGTACATATATAGGGGGAGAAGCAGGCCTGAAACACAGCAATCATTTTTGTGCGTGAATACAATCATGTAGAATATACACAGTTGCTAATGATACTGCCTCTTGTTTGCTTACTTTACTCTCCATATATAAGCACCATATTTGTATGCATTGTAGTCTATTTATGTTTTGTGTGTATTAGTAGAAATATGTAGTAAGTGATGCATTAATAGCTACTTAGTACATGTTTAACAGTACGGAAAAGACTGATACAGAAACCTTCACCGTTTTATTATATAGCTTTGGAAAATTACAACTATTGTACCTCTATGGTGTATGCTGCAGCCAATACCTACATTTCTCTATGAGTAGGTTCCTGTACTAGAAAGAACACTACAATGGAATGTTCTTTAGAACACTACATTGCGTATAGAAGTATGGAGTTTATTACACATCTCCAGATAATCCCTGATATTTTTTGCCAGCATTACATTCACAAATCCTTGTATGAAAAGTAAATGCACATGTGATGTCATCAGTGATGTCATCAATGATATTTGTGATGTCATCTTTGATGTCCTGGGTGTTAGTCTTAGCAGTGCACGGTGGTGGCGCGAGTTATGGTTGCTTAGTTTACCATAACTGGCGAATTTCAGGTTTGTTTTTATGTTACTTGTAACCATAATGTCCTTTTAACAATATCTTTTGACTGAATTTCATAGGTTTTTAGTAGCACAACTTAACCATAACGTCCCTTTATCAACATTTTTTCATTGAATATCATGGGTTTTTACCATTGCATGCTATTTTCCTACAACTTACTAATATCATACTTACCCAATATAGCAATATGTGTGTCCAATTTACAAAGTGTCACCTTAAAAATCTGCCATTTCCCACCTTCTAATATCATTTTTAACACTTCTATGCACTTTTTGCAACTATTTCAGCTAGTTTTGCATCCGTGGACGTCTACGAACATCTGACTTCATAGCGGACCTTCCGGACAGTGCCACATGACCATACGCTGGCGCGTGGCATGATGACGTGTCCGAGAACCTGTCCACACTTCACGATAAGATCTCTGCTTCGCGGACAGTTCAGAACTGCATTTTCTATCTAGGAACTTTCAACTACAAAATTTCCCTTGCACAGCTACAACTATTCATACTCATTATCCATTAACAATCTAGTACACAGTACATACTTTTAGCAAAACTGCTATTTATGGCATTAGCTAATGCCATCCCTCCTCCCCAAAAGCCACTGCTGTAATCAAGGAGCATGAGAAACTCTGCCCCCTACCTTAAAAATAACACACGCACAACATTTTCCCTTGTCCACCTGTGTGTGGTTCCTCTTCCCTCATTTCACTCTCCAACTTTCGTTCTCAGATCTCCTGCCAAAAGAGATACATCGAAAAACAAAAAAAGACATATTCCTTTAGGAACCACCTTTCACAGTTAAAAAATAGAACTGAAAACCCATGTATAGACTCCATCTACTTTATATTTCTCAGTAAAGTACATAGACTCAATAAGATTTTCTAACATTTCCATTTGCATTTTGTGTTATTCTAATGGGAATATTGTGGCGTTCATCCTCCGTTCCAGGGACTGGAACGGGGGTTACCGGCCCAGCAGCCGAAGTTATCAGCCCAAGCGAAGTGAGGGTGGAAAACGAGGTCTCTGGAATATTATCCCCCCATTCCAGCCCTTGAAATGGGGGATGAAGGCCATTAGCACCCTAGGTCCCAAAGCGGGAACCCGATGTGCTAAAAAATAGGATTTTTCTTCCTACACCGGGACGCCTGCGGCATCCCGGTGTAGGAAGGAAAATCATTTTCCAAGATGGCCCCCATGGAAAGGGAAGGTGAGGGTTCCATACAGGGCCCCTCTTCGTGAAAAAGAGAACCCTATGACCATATTACCACGAGCACATTTTTCTTCCCTTTCAGAACTATTCTAATTTCGAATAACTTTACCACAAAGCAAGTCCCAGGTGGACATGGCCACTTTAATCCTATGTTTTGTACCTTGTGGTCATGGCCAGTAGCCAGATTGTCCGGATCATGACCTTATTTCATGGCCCAGACAATCTGACCACTGCCCATCGCCACAGGCTACCGCTCAGTCACTAAAGGTATACTGCAATTTTTTGTAGCTACATTATTACACTTGTCAAATAATAAAACACTGGCACATTTGCAAAACCATGCTTGTAGGTCCTTGCCAATGCTCCTTACGCAAGTTTGCTGGAAATCCACCCATGTTTTATTTTTTCAAAAGTGTCAAATGTATGCACATACAATCGTCATATAACCTAGCCCCCTCACTTGACAAAATCCATTCACACTTTACGAAAACATCTAAATCTAGATCTATAATCTTTTTGCAACCCTTTGTGTAGATTTCTCAAATGGCACCACATTTATAACCCTTTACAATATTTTGGGCCCCCCCTACTAATTTTGCTCCCTCTTGACACAATCCCACCAAATGTCACAAAAACGTGTATATCTTGATCTATTATCAATTTGCCAAACGAAGTGTAGATTCATCAAAGGGCACCTCATTTATAAGCCTTTACATTATTTTGGGACCCCCCTCTAATTTTGCCCCCTCTTCACAATATCCCACCAAACTTCAGAAAAAACATTCATTTCTAAATGTATTATCAGTTTCCCAAATTAAGTGTAGATTTGTCAAATGGGACCTCATTTATAAGCCTTTACATTATTTTGGGACCCCCCTCTAATTTTGCCCCGTATGGCAGAATCCCACCAAATATTGCATACTCACTCAGAATCAGCTCAGATGTATACATGCAAAATTTCATGCAGTTCCATTAAGTAGCGCCACAGTTGTAAGCCATCCAAGAACTTAATTTCACCAACCCTGTAATGCTGAGGTGTTCGCAAACTTTTCAGGACTGTTCGCGAACATCCAGCCTGTTCGTGGACTTTCGTGGCAAAAATCACCTGTTTTTCTGCTTCTTGCGGCCATATCCCATCCCATCCTCAACACCCCTCACCTCCCCAGAGATTATTTGATAAGTTTGACAAGTGCAATGTTGTGTTGTTTTAAATGTTCTTACCGCGATGTTCGCGGACACCGGCAGATGTCTGCGAATCCAAGATGGTGGGCGTTTCCAAAAATCTGACACACTTCACGCTCTTCACCGTCCAATCAGTGAACACGCTGCATGTCCGCGGACATGATGAAAGCCGATTAGCCAATCAGGAGCGTCTGTGGAGCGAACAGGGAAGTGTGCCCACGGAGTGGACATAGATATCACACATTTTTTGTGACCTACTTTTTGGTCATTTTAAAAAAAAACTACTGGACAGATTTTCACCAAATTTACAACCAAGCCGCTGCTCCTGACGCAAATTTGGTGAAAATCCATCCAGCGGTTTGGGCTGTAGGCATGAGCAAAGTTTTTTCCCCATTCAGTCTATGGGAAAAAAAGACATACAGGGACCCCACCCTATAACTTTGCCCCCCCTGGACCAAACATCACCAATCTTTGCAAATAAATTCAGAATGGACCATATACTTTTTATGCAAAGTTTGTTGTGGATTCGTCCAGGGGAAGAGAAGTTATAAACCACCCAAAAAGTGCTCTTTTCACCAAATTTGGACCAGGAGCAGTAGCTTGGTCCTGAAAGCGTGCTTTTGTAAATTTGGTGAAAATCCATCCAGTAGTTTTTTTTAAATGACCAAAAAGTAGGTGACAAAAAACTAGTGATATCTATGTCCAGTCCGCGGACACACTTCCCTGTTCGGTCCGCGGTCAGTGTCCTGATTGGCTAATCGGCTTGCATCATGTCTGCGGACATGCAACGTGTTCGCTGATGGGATGGTGAAGAGCGTGAAGTGCATCAGATTTTTGGAAATGCCTGCCATCTTGGATTCGCGGACTTCACCGCTGTCCGCAGACATCGCAGTAAAAACATATTAAAAAACACAACATTGCAGTTGTTAAAAACTTATGAAATAATCTCTGGGGAGGTGAGGACTGATGTGGATGGGATGGGGTATGGCTGGATGAAGCAAAAAAACAGGTGATTTTTGCCACGAAAGTCCGCAAACAGTCCTGATGTTCGCGAACAGTCCTGTGAAAGTTTGCGGACACCTCAGCATTAAAGGGTTGGTGAAATGCAGTACTTGGATGGCTTATAAATTTTGCGCCACTTAATGGAACCGCGTGAAATTTTGCATGTATATTCCTGCCCTGATTCTGAGAGAGTATGCCAAGTTTTGTGCGATTGTGTCATGAGGGGGAAAAATTGGAGGGGGGTCCCAAAATAATGTAAAGGATTATAAATGATGTGCCATTTGACGAATCTACACTTAATTTGGGAAATTGATAATATATTTAGATATAATTGGTTTTGCAAAGTTTGGTGGGATTTTGTGAAGAGGGGGCAAAATTAGAGGGGGTTCCCAAAATATTGTAAAGGCTAATAAATGAGGTGCCATCTGACGAATCTACACTTCATTTGGCAAACTGATAATAGATCAGGATATACATGTTTTTGCAAAGTTTGGTGGGATTCTGTCAAGAAGGAGCAAAATTATAGGGTGGTCCCAAAATATTGCAAAGGCTTATAAATGTGGTGTCATTTGACAAATCTACACAAAGGTTTGCAAAACGATTATAGATCTAGATATAGATGTTTTGGTAAAGTCTGAATGGATTTTGTCAAGTGGGGGGGCTAGGTTATATGACGATTCTATGTGCATACATTTGACACTTTGGAAAAAATAAAACATGGGTGGATTTCCAACAAACTTGTGTAAAGCGCATTGGCAAGGACCTACAAGCATGGTTTTGCAAATGTGCCAGTGTTTTATTATTTGACAAGTGTCATAATGTAGCTACAAAAAATAGCGGTATACCTTTAGTGACTGAGGGGTAGCCTGTGGCCATGGGCAGTGGCCAGATTGTCCGGGTCATGAAATAAGGTCATGATCCAGACAATATAGCTTCTGGCCATGACCACAAGGGACAAAACATAGGATTCAAGTGGCCATGTCCACCTGGAACTGGCTTTGTGGTGAAGTTATTTGAAATTAGGATAGATCTGAAAGGGAAGAAAAATGTGCTTGTGTTAATTTGGTCATAGGGTTCTCTTTTTGGCTTCTGCAGGCTGCAATGGAAAGCGAAGATGGGCCATGTATGGAACCCTTGCCTTCCCTTTCCATGGTGGCCATCTTGGAAAGGGATTTTCTTTCCTACACCGGGACATCGCAGCGATCCCGGTGTGGGAAGAAAAATCCACTTTTTAGCACCCCGGGTTCCCGCTTTGGGAACCTGGGGTACTAGTGGCCTTCATCCCCCATTTCAGGGATGGAATGGGGGGATAATGGTCCAGAAACCTTGTTATCCACCCTCACTTCGCTTGGGCTGATAACTTGGGCTGCTGGGCTGGTATCCACCAATCCAGTCCCTGGAATGGAGGATGAACGCCACAATATTTCCATTAGCATAACACAAAATGCAAATGGAAATGTTGGAAAATCTTATTGAGTCTATGTACTTTACTGAGAAATATAAAATAGATGGAATCTATACATGTTTTTTTAGTTCTATTTTTTAACTATGAAAGGTGGTTCCTAAAGGAATATATCTTTTGTTGTTTTTAGATGTATTTTTTTGGCAGGAGAGCTGAGAATGAAAGGTGGGGAGGGAAATGAGGGAAGAGGAAACAAACACTAATATGGAGGGGTAGGTGGACAAGGGAAAATGTTGTGCATGTGTTATTTCTAAGGTAGGGGGCAGTGTTTCTCATGCACCTTGATTACAGTAGTGGTGGTGGCTCTTGGGGAGGAGGGATGGCATTACCTGATGCCATTTTAAGATAAATAGCAGTTTTGCTAAAAGTATGTACTGTGTACTAGATTAGGAATAGGTGTTGGAGCTGTGCAAGGGAAATTTTAAAATTGAAAGTTCCTAGATCAGGAGAAAATGCAGTTCTGAACTATCCGCGAAGCAGAGATCTTATCGTGAAGTGTGGATGGGTTCTCGGACACGTCAACATGCCGCGCGCCAGCATATGGTCATGTGGCACTGTCCGGAAGGTCCGCTACAAAGTCAGATGTTCGTAGACGTTTACGGATGCAAAACTAGTTGAATTCTTTGCAAAAAGTATATAGAAGTGTTAAAAATGATTCCGGAAGGTGGGAAATGGCAGAGTTTTAAGGTGGCACTTTGTAAATGGGACACAAATATTACTATATTGGCTAAGTATGATTTTACTAAGTTGTAGGAAAATAGCATGCACTGGTAAAAACCCATGAAATTCACTGAAAAATACTTTGTTAAAGGGACGTTATGGTTAAGTTGCACTAATAAAAACCTATGAAATTCAATTCAAAAACTTTGTTAAGGGGACGTTATGGTTAAGTTGCACTAATAAAAACCTATGAAATTCAATGAAAAAACTTTGTTCAAGGGACTTTATGGTTACGTTGTGCTACTAAAAACCTATGAAATTCAGTGAAAAAACTTTGTTAAAGGGACGGTATGGTTCCAAGTAAAACCGAAAAAACCCTAAAATTCGCCAGTTATGGTAAGCTAAGCAACCATAACTCGCCCCACCACGGTGCACTGCTAAGACTAACACCCAGGACATCAAAGATGACATCACAAATGTCTGTGATGACATCACTGATGACATCACATGTGCATTTACTTTTCATGAAAACTCTGTAGGAGGGATTCTTAGAATGTTGACCAAAAAGTGTGAAGGATCATTTCAATAAATATCATGAGCTAATTAGTGCATTAAGCAATGCATTGATATAAATAGCATTCTATTATGAAGTTCTATCCAGTATACTAAGCAACTCATGCAGAAACTTAGGCAGTGTGTGCAGTATACATGATGAAGGTGCAATATTCATAATCTAACATGTAATAAGTAGCTCATAAAACCCACTTAATACATAATTACACTTAAAACAGACAAAACACAAAGAGACAACAACACATACAAATATGAGTGTATAAAGGGACAGAGAAGTAAGCAAAAAAGCAAAAGTAGTAGCAGAAAGAGTTCATAACCTAACTGATTATCTTTATGCAGAGAAATGATTGCTCTGTTTCAAAGGTGCTACTTACTGTATGTATGTGTATCAAATGATGTCAGTGAAACCTAAGGAAAGGAGTGTGAGTACAATGTATACAAATATGAGAATATACAGGAAAGATATAGTAATAAAAATAAAACTATGAGAAAGTGCTGATAACTCTAATGATTATCTTCATGCACAGAAAGGATTGCTCTCTTTCAACAGAGATATCACAAATTTGTTTGCCTTACATTTTGGTCATTTTAAAAAAACCACTGGACGGATTTACACCACATTTGCAAAAGCACGCTTTCGGGACCAAGCCCCCACTCCTGCCGCAAATTTGGTGTAAATCCGTCCAGCGGTTTGGGCTGTAGACGTGCGCAAAGTTTTTTCCCCATTATGTATATGGGAAAAACAAAAAGTTTTGGGACCCCCCCTATAACTTTGCCCCCCCTGGACCAAACCTCTCCAAACTTTGCAAAAAGATTCAGAGTGGGCAAAGTTTGGTGAGGATTCGGCCAGAGGGAGCGAAGTTATAAACCACCGAAAAAATGCTCTTCCTATGGAAACACCAACTTAACCATAACTACATGGACGCTACCGCGTCCATGTAATATATATATATTTATTCAGTGAAAAAACTTTGTTAAAGGGACGTTATGTTTAAGTTGCGCTGCTAAAAACCTTTCAAATTCAGTGAAAAAACGTTGTTAAAGGGACGTTATGGTTCCAAGTAAAACCGAAAAACCCTTGAAATTCGCCAGTTATGGTAAGCTAAGCAACCATAACTTGCGCTACCACCCTGCACTGCTAAGCCTAACACCCAGGACATCAAAGATGACATCACTGATAACATCACAGGTCTGGCTCCCCCTTTTTTCCTTTCCTGACATATCTAGGCCACATGATTTTCTTCAGTAACAGTCAGGAACTAAAAATTGTAAATGTACTATATTCGTAGACTTATCCTTCAAGTATGTTCTTACAATAATTCCCTTATGGTCCAGTCATATCATATGAAACATATACATAGGGGAAGACACAACCTTGAAAGACAGCAATCCTTTTTGTGCATTAAAATTATCAGTAGATTTATTAGCACTTTCTGTTAGTTTTGATGTTTTTTTTATTACTGTACTTTTCCTGTATATACTCATATTTTTATATGTTGTACTCACACTATTCTCCTTAGGGTCCAGACACATCATGTGATATATATAGATAGGGTAAGTAACAGCTTTGAAACAGAGCAGTCATTTCTCTGCATAAAGGTAATCAGTTAGGTTATGAACACTTTCTGCTACTATTGCTGTTTTTTTTCTTACTTCAATTCCCTTGTATATATTCATATTTGTATGTGGTGTTGTCTCTTTGTGATTTGTCTATAATAATGCAATTATGTAGTAAGTGGGTTTTATTACCTACTTATCACAAGTTTCACTGTATGCAAAACTGTAATATGAAAACAGTTATCATTTCACTATTCAACATGGCAAGCTTATGAATATTGAACCTCCATCGTGTATGCTGCACACAATGCCTATGTTTCTACATGAGTACCTTAGTATACTGGATGGAACTTCATAATAGAATGCTATTTATATCAATGCATTGCTTAATACAATGATTAGCACTTGATATTTATTCCAATAATCTTTGACACTTCTTTTTTTATTAACATTACACTGAGAATCCCTTAAATGCACATGTGATGTCATCAGTGATGTCATCAATGACATTTGTGATGTCATCTTTGATGTCCTGGGTGTTAGGCTTAGCAGTGCACGGTGGTGGCGCGAGTTATGGTTGATTAGCTTACCATAACTGGCGAATTTCAAGGGTTTTTCAGTTTTACTTGGAACCATAACATCCCTTTAACAAAGTTTTTTCACTGAATTTGAAAGGTTTTTAGCAGCGCAACTTAACCATAACGTCCCTTTAACAAAGTTTTTTCACTGAATTTCATAGGTTTTTAGCAGCGCAATTTAACCATAACATCCCTTTAACAAAGTTTTTTCACTGAATTTCTTAGATTTTTAGCAGCGCAATTTAACCATAACGTCCCTTTAACAAAGTTTTTTCACTGAATTTCTTAGGTTTTTAGTAGTGCAACTTAACCATAACATCCATTTAACAAAGTTGTTTCACTGAATTTCATAGGTTTTTAGTAGTGCAACTTAACAATAATGACTTTGACTTTATATACATGTCATATGGAACTGACTGAATCTCTTCTACTGTACTTGATGTTCGCGAACTCATTTAATGTTTGCGGACATTTTCGAAGAACAGTACCACTTCCTAAAAACTCTGGGGGGGTACGTTTGATTGTTATATCATAACATAGGAACATTTAACAAATTCAAAAAGGAGCACACAAACACATTATATGTACTAATACATAAGAAATGTAACCCATATATACAACACACTAACCATTCATTTAAATGCACTATGTTCTAAAATGGAATATACCACAAGAAGATAAATTGGCTTCCAACATAATTACCTCACAGACACGACAGAACTGAGAACAAGAGCAGACCCACTGAGTACATAGAACATATCTTACCTGAAATAGTAAGTGTACTTAATTTTATTCATATATTTATAAACTTTCTGTATTAGATAAAAAAATATATTATCTTTTTTTTTTCTCATAAAAATGTCTAGTACTCTGGAATGGCTAGAGGAGCATTTCCCACATGAAGACATGTCACAAGATAGTGAAACTAATGGTTAACACTTTATAATATAAACCATTTAATTATTATTATTTTGTATACATTTAACATATATATATATTTTTTGTACAGAGCATACCAAAATAGAAAATACTTCATGTTATGGATAACACTTTTCACAGTGTAGAAGAAAAAATGGATTTATTGTTGACTCATTTTAATACATTGAACATTTTTGTGGAAGATCATTTTAAACCAAAAACCTCGTACCATTGCCCCACATGTACTTGTCCCTCCTCACCATATCCCAGTCAATTATCCCCAAACCCTCTCCATAACCCAAAACGTTTTGATGAGACTTCCATCCCTTCTTCACCTAATAACAATCATGTTGAAACCCCTAATTCTCCTGTTTTTGTTTCTGTTTCTGCCTCACCTTCTCTGTCATAAATTATTAATATATGTTAAATAAAGTTTAATTTTTATATTGTGTTGTAAATAGTGTCGTTTTTTTTTTTTTAAACAATGTAGGTGTCCGCGGACAGTGCAGGTGTTCTGAAATGTTCGTAAATAAACGAAAATGGAGGTGTCCTGAAGAACACTATACCTGTTCGTACTGTTCGCTAGCAAGTTCAAACTGTTCTAAGAACACACGCGGTGTCCTGAAATGTTTGTAAAAAAAAAAAAATTAAAGTGTCCTAAAGAACACTATATCTGTCCGTAGTGTTCGCTATCAAGTTGAAGCTGTGCTAAGAACACAATTGGTGTCCTGAAATGTTCGTACGTAAACGAAAATGGAGGTGTCCTGAAGAACACTATACCTGTTCGTAGTGTTCACTAGCAAGTTCAAACTGTTCTAAGAACACACGCGGTGTCCTGAATTGTTCGTAATTAAACGAAAATGGAGGTGTCTTAAAGAACACTATACCTGTCCGTACTGTTCGCTAGCAAGTTGAAACTGTTCTAAGAACACAATTGGTGTCCTGAAATGTTCGTACATAAACGAAATTGAACATGTCCTGTAGAACACTATGGGCCTCATTACAACTCAGGCGTTAAGGGTTAACGCCACCGTTAACCCTTAATGCCTGATTCTGATTTTAACGCCTGCTTTTAGCAGGCGTTAAAATCCATGGCGCTAACCTGCCATGGTGCTAATTACGCCGCCGTAATTCACGGCGGGGTAATTAGCGCCTTCCCCACTCCCATTATGCCCTATGGGGCAAAAATGGGAATGGGGAAGGGAAAATGGGAAATGGGGATTTACCGCCCCACTCACCTTGGAATGGGGCGGTAAATCCGCCATCCACCATGGTGTAAACAGAGTTTACACCATGGTGGTAAAGTTGGTGCACTTAGCACCAAGGTTGTAATGAGGCCCTATATCTGTCCTTACTGTTCGCTAGCAAGTTTAAACTGTTCTAAGAACACACGCAGTGTCCTGAAATGTTCGTTTCACGTGTGACGCATTTTTAATTACTTCAGGACCCGAACAGTGTCCGTAGAACATCAACGCGCATGCGCTAACCAATCTCCGTGCATTTGGTGTCCTGCGGACATACGCTTCCTTCGCGGACTTGTTTGCGAACGGATCATATGACTGCGCCCACACTGATCGCGTGTTCTGAATGCGGACACTGTTCGTGTCCCCGAACAATTTAAAAGTACATTTTCAATTAATCCATAATATTTTTCAATAAAATCTCACCATGGCACAAGTCCCACATAGTAATCCTGAGTTTTCTACATACCTTTTGAAACTTTTTGAACATTTTTTTGTGTTCGATCTGTCCGCGGACAAGCACCAATATAAAAGACCACGCCCTAGACCTTATTCTCATTGTGTATCTGGATATTCTTCAGAACACAGCGATTTTTGCTGCCACCTGCAGATTACACCATCATCGAGATGGCATCCATGGCTGAACTACTGCCACCTGGTGCTGCACCTGCTTCAGCACCACCCCCAGCCCCTCCACCACCACCACCTCCCCAAGGGCCTGTAGAGGGGAACAAGAGTGAGGATGCAGAGGAGGAAGAAGAGGATGATGAGAATGAGGTAGAGGAAATCCCTACTACCCGGACTAGGCGTGAGTCTTGGGTGTGGCGGTTATTTACCATTCATGTGAATGGTCCTAACGCTGGTGCGAACCGTGTTACCTGCAATGAGTGCAACAAGATACTCAGTCGCGGGAAGCACGGTAAGTACAGCTTTGGGACCACTACTATGAAGCGACACCCGAGGTCATTTCACTCTGGGGCTATTTGCAGGGTTGTACCTTGCGAAGAACGTAGCAGGTTGATTTCCTCTACTTCATCCTCTGTTTCTGATCCTGTCAGCACAAGGACCACCTCTGTGGGACAGCGTCTTCCTCAAGCTGCCTCACAGACCATACAGAATGCTGATGACCCTTACCTTTCGAGGGTCACAGTTGTATGTATGTACTGTGACACAGTACACTGCAGGGGGGGAGCGACTTTGTAGTGCTTTTGAGACTATCGTCTCAGAGCACCAGAAGATCTGCTCACTACCCAAATAAAACCCACTCTACATCTTCCTCTCTCAGCTCGCCCTTTCTTATCCCTGTGGTTGGTGTCCCCCCTTTACCTTCCTTTCCCCTCCTCTCCTAGTGTGTCGTGTATAAAAAAACCAAAAAAATTCAAAATATTTACAGAAAAAAAATAAGGCTCTTTTCAGAGCCGCCTTTCACAGTTAAAAAATAGAAGTGAAAATGAATGAAGCAGGGCCCATTGTATTTTTTAGAAGTCCACAGACAGTTCGCGAACATTTAAAAAATTGGCTTGCTACCCTATCACAAACTTTGCAATTTTCTCTGGGAGGAAGTGGTGGCTCTGAAAAGAGCCTTTGGGAGGTGTTTGTAAGTCAAAAATTATAAATGCTTAACACCTACTTCAAAATGGATGTAATTCCAAAAAAGGTTGCAATGCATTTTGTACATTTCTCAGAAAAATCTGATTGCCACCATAAGTCAGATGGACTCCATCTCTGCGAAAAATGTTTGTACTACGAAACAGAATATTTTCATTGTGAAAAGAAGACATGCCAAAATCTTTTAGAAAGGAAAAAACAGCTTTATTAACATTGCGCCTTGCTTTTGCCATTTGTGGACCAAATGAAGAAGAACGAAGCCACATTTGTCTCTGCGCAATCTGTGAAAATATCACTTGAGAATTAGGAAACATGTCCATAACCTTCCCAAGTGCTTCTTTCATAACAAAGTGCAAAACAATTCCAGTCACATGTCCTAAACTGTTCCCTCCACAATGAATTACAATTATGTCTGGCTGTTGCTCTGTCTCCAAAGTAGCACAGAGAGGTAGCAAGTCCAACCACTTCATTCCAAGTACTCCATGCCAGTGTACTTCCTCATGTGGGAATCCAAGATCTACAGCTACTTCACAGCTTTCTGCATGCACCTTCAACCAATATATCCATGATTCTCCCAAAATCCATACAATCTTTTTCCTAAAACACACAGACATAGCTATTGGTTGTTCTCTCAGCAAAAACAGTATATGAGAAACTCTCTTCTGGAACAACACACCCAGTAAACTTTCCTGACCAATCCCTTTCAGTACTTATTCTCATTTGCATGACTTCTGAACCCAAAAATCCCCGGATGTAACTCCCGATGTCCACGAACTACCTCCATGTCCGCGGACATATCGTAACATGAGTAGCCCTTCTACCATTTCCACATCACTCTCTCTGCCATTCCCTCATTGGATGTAGCTAAGAAGTCACATGACCATGCACCAATCAGATTCAAGACCTCTACATCTAACTGCATCATCATAGATCAGCACTGCAAATGTACTGTGAATCTCTCTGAGTACAAGTGTCATATCATTGGCAAGCACCATCTACCAGAAATACCGTACAAGTCTCCAAGATTTCTACTTGCAGCTCAATGCATTTCCATATGCATGAACACAAACTTCAGGTATGCATATTTTCTGTACAGTAGATGAAAACATTTCAAACAGACTTTTAGCTTGTGTAATCTGTAAAATGAATTTACTGTATTTTTTTCAATTTCCTAAAATCAACTATCATTTATAAACCTTTATAGTATTTACTTTCTTTATACACACACACTCAAATCATGTTATACCAACATTTTTTAAATGAAATATATAGACTACATATATTCAAAACAATTACATGCAAACACAATCTATGTTTAAAACTTTTAAAAAAATACTTATACAATTTCATATTTTTTTGTTTTTATGTATTTATTTACTTAATTACTTTAATTTAGACATGACATTGAGGCACTATTACCTAGAACAGCTTATTTACAGAAATAGTGTTATTCACTGGTATATTATAAATGTCACAAGACAAAGTAAAGATATTTTTTTGCTACAGTTAGTCATTCAATACAATTTGTTCATTAAGAACATATCATATGTACTCAACCGAAGCAATGTATCTTATATAAATAAATTAGTTTAATGGTTTTGAAGAAGGTGCTGAGGATTTCAATTAAGAAAATCAATATCTAAATTAAAAACAGCGCTATATACAAACAAAATTACTAATTTGAATCTTTTACAATGGCAGTGAAGACCAGTCTCCTGAAAAGAAGCAGCCAAATTAGAAGAACTAAGAAGTTACCTGTTAATTTAAGAAAAAAAGTCAGTAGAATATCACCATGATATTTGTATTATTACTCAAACATACTGTAAAGTTAATACAAGCAAGCTATTTCTGTGCCTAAAAATAGAGATTGTGCACCATTTTGTCCAAAAATCTCCATGTCTTAAACAGCGATTTACAGCCAGAATGGCCGACAAATTCCTATTTTTGGACACACAAATTACCCAACTGAACCGCTACAATTCTCATATTATAGAACAAACAACTGTTTTAATTGTATACATTAGATTTACTATTTGTACTTTTCCACACCACTAGCTTACTTTTTTTTGTCATCTGAACCCCAGTTTAGTAACACATAAATTCAAGAATACCTATCCCTACTAGTTGTAGTTCCCAATGCACAATCACACACCATTACATACATCTTTATTATCTTACTCAAACACTCATGCACACAGCACACATACATTGCAGCACACCCCAACCCATACCTTCTTTATTTTTTTCAACAGACCCTAAAGAATGCCTACCAAAAGTGAAGTCCGTAGAAAGCAACGCAGAAGTAGAGCAAATGAAAATAAAAGTGTCCAACATAAGCATCCATCTCTAGCAGAATTTGTAAAAAAAAGTTGAAACAAAACAGCTAATACAGTCATTTAGTGAAACACAAGACGTTTCAAGTACAAAAACTTTGCCTCCTCTGTCAAAATGTAAAACAAACCAAAAAACAATTAACAGAAAATCAGCTATCACTATGGATAAAACTACTTCTTTAAATTTTAATATAGTGCAAAGTAAGCATACCAAGAAAAGTATTTTAGCCAAAATGTACCGTCACAAAGTCCTTCAAAACCTTATAAAAACAGGAGAGAAATCAGGTTCAATGCTTAAAACCTATCGTAGGAAATTAATCTTAGAAGCGTTGACGGACAGTGCAATTCTTCTCAAAAGAAAGTTATTTATTTTACTGTTAAACAAAATGAAACCACTACCAAAACTAATAACTAAATTACAAAAAAGACTTCTCAATAAGTGAAATGTCAACAGAAAGAACTTCTTAAGTATCTGCAGAGGTGAATGGAATCACGCTACGAGCACAGAACCATATTTTAATGAAGAAGCATACAAACAAAAGCAAACAAATACAATTGCCATACATAGCAGCGGTCGAGGTTATGAAAAAGTGAATAATACCATGATGGAACAAGAAGTACTCCTTACAAAAATATGCCCTGAAAACTTAGAATTACCCCTCCATTCAACTGAATCAGAACGTCTAGTGTACAAATGGCCATGCACGTCAATGTGTAACATTCCCAAACAATGTTTCAAATCTTTACGCCAATTCCTCAATAAATATGTAAAAAGCAAAGACAAAATCAAAATTAAATTACTGCAAAATATGGATACCTGTCCAGTGCGCAAGTACACAGGACTACAAGGACATTCATTGGCCTGCATTACAGGACGACCTACTTGTAAAACCACTTTCCATGATATCAAAAGGATATCAACACATCATTCAACTATAAGAAATCTAGTCTATAAACTGTATTATGCTAAAAGTCCTGCTTTAGCACTAGCAAATTTAAATAACATCCTTCTACATGGTACAGCAAAAGACCTACTTGAAGAAACTGACTATATCCAGAAAAAATATTTTGGAAGTGAAAGCCATTTACAGAATGAAATAGCTTTAAACCAATTAAGCAACAATTCTACACATGGCAACCTTTTGGTAAACACATACAAAAAAGAAATACTAAAATTTAAAAGTACATCAGCTGAAGTACCAAACCATATGTGTATGTCGCCGTAGAACTTTTTATAATAGTAACACGAAAACTGTAGACCTATCATACAAAATAGAAGACAATGAAGATTCTAAATACTTTGAATTAGCTCTCTACCTTGTAGCAGAAAACAAATACGAAATAACTGGCCCCTAAATAATTTGCAGTTACTGCACTACAAAACTTGACAACAACCAAATTCCTTCACGTGCTATCACAAATAATTTAGAATTATACCCAGTACCAAAACCCCTACAACAACTTAATTTATATGAGAGCATCATAATTCAAACAGTACACCCATTTCAAGCAATAATACGCCTTCAACCAAAAACAGCAAAATTACCTCCCTCTGAATTGGTAAAGGGCATTCGTCGAAAAGTAGTTTATTTACCATTGGATCTAAAAGAAAATGTGCATACTCTAAGAATGCAACGTCCAATGCAGCAATCTTTAATTATCTTAGTAAATGGAGTACCTACAAAAGACAAAAAAATATGGCAACAGCTGGTAGATTTACATAAAGTTAGACAAGCCTTGCAATATCTTAAAGAGAATAATGAATATTACAAAGAAATTAATATTGAAGAAAACTTGAAAGATACAACTGAAATAATTCAAGAAACACAAGAAGCTGGTCAATTTGAGCTACTGGATCCTGCTACAATATCAAATACTTTAGACCATTATACAATTCATCCTTTGCACTCTAATGACACCATAGAAGATGTACTGGAAACGTACCAAATGCGTGAAACAAAAGGATCGCCAATCAGCATATGGGAAAAAAGTATAGAAGCACATGCTTTTCCTCTACTCTTTCCTACTGTCAAAGGAGGAAGGTATGATGATAAACCTATTCAAATATCAGCTTCAGAATACCGCTCATTACGGATGTATCCTGAAGATCCCAGATTTAGACAAAATGTGGACTACATATTCCACCTACTCTTTGAAAGTGAACTAGCAACTTTATGTTACGGAGTTGCACACATATTAAAATCAGGATCACACTTTCAAAATATGACAGCTGCACAATTATTAGAAAAAGTGCAACAAAAGGATGAGGTTTTACAATCAAATATTACAAATCTATTAGCAAATATGTGTGGTACTAAAGAGTACTGGTTTCGACGTCATGGAGATGTACGTTGTATGATCAGAAACCTTGGCCCACCCACTTGGTTTGTTACATTAAGTTGTGCAAAATATGCATGGGAAGATTTACATGATTTCCTACGCATATCAAATAAAAACAAAACAAACATAGATATACTAACACCTGGAGAACTTTGTTCTTTGGATCCTGTTAATGTTTCAAGATATTTTCACCATCGCTTCATTGCTATGCTACATTTTATTTGTAATAAAACTGTTCCTCCCATTGGAGAAGTGCAACACTTCTTTTGGAGAAAAGAATACTAAGCCAGAGGAGCACCACATATCCACATGCCTTTATGGATTAAAGATGCTCCTAAATTTGGTCAAGACAGTGATGCCACTGTTTTACAGTTTATTGAAAAATATGTCACTTGTGAAATTCCATCAGAAGCCACAAATAGTGATCTACATGCACAAATTTTACAATTTCAAAGACACAAATGTGGAAAATATTGTTGTCGCAAATACAAAAACAAAGGGAAATACTACACCAAATGCCGATTTGGTTTCCCTAGACCAGTTACAAATACAGGTCAAGTGAACAACCTCATGTCTTCAGTTAGACATAGTGTTAAAGGTAAGTCACCTAAAAATACATATTACATAAAAAGAGAAGAAGAAGAAAAATAAATCAATGATTATAATGCAATTATTGCCCACTTATGGAATGCAAACATAGATGTGCAGTACATTGCAGACAATTCTACTGCAGTTGCACGATATGTCACAGCATACTTAACTAAAGCAGAAAAGACAGAGCTCCAAGACCTCTGGAATGACCTGTCATCAAATAAAACAGTGTCTCAGAAATTATACAGCTTGGGCATAAAAATGCTCACCTATAGAGAATGTGGATCATATGAAGCAGCTGATCGTTTCACTGGTACTGCATTGTATGGTAAATCTGAAAATATAGTATGGCTAAGTCTTGATCCAGCTAAATCTAGAAAAAGAGTTCTAAAATCATATGAAGGTATAGAAACAATAGCCAAACGTGATCCCAACAGCCAAGACATTTTAAAAACCAATTTATTGGACACATACTACCCAAACAGAAGTAATACTTTGGAAAAAATGTGTCTATACCACATAGCCCAAAACTACACATACAAAAATAATATGAAACCTGATGAAAAAAAAGGTAAATATAGAGTGACAAACTGTGAAAGCAGCTTAGTTAAACTCACTAAACCAAATTTAATTAATCATATCAAATTGTCATTAAAGAATCCTCAACATAAAGAAGTATATTACATGTCCCTGTTACAACTCTTCAAACCATGGAGAAAAGAAGAACAAATACTAGATAACTATGACTCATATGAGGATGCTTTCAAAGTAAATGAAAGCACTATAACTGATGTAAACTTTACACAGTACATAACAATGTTGCACAATGAATAGCAACACGAAGAAGAACTCCAAGCCCAACTAGATAAGGACACTCCTGACAGTAGTCAACCTTCTGTAACAGGAAGCCAAGAACCACTGGGAGAACCACTAATAATAAATGAGGCAGAATTAGCTATGATAGAAGTAGAAAACACCATGTGTCAGTATGAAGATAAAGAAGACTTAACTATACTACAATCAAAACTAAACAATGAGCAATGTAGCATTTTTCAAGAAGTAAAAAAACAAATTGAACCTGGTGTAAAACATGAAAATAAAGAATGTTCCTGCCATAATTATAAACCTATACTACTGTACGTCAGTGGTGAAGCTGGTTCTGGCAAAACATTACTAATCAAAATCATTAGTAAGTTCCCTCAACAATTGACAAACAACAAACTGTCAGCTGTTGTCACTGCCCCCACAGGTTTAGCTGCCTATAACATAGGTGGTGTTACATTACACCGATTACTACTATTACCAGTAGAACACCAGAACAAATTAGACTATTACAAACTTTCTGCAGAAGCTGAAATGGAACTACGCAGAGTATTGAAACAAATGAAAATACTACTAATAGATGAAGTGAGCATGGTCTCCAACCTGATGTTAGCTTTGATTCACCTCAGATTACAAGAAGTACTCAAAACAGACTATGAAGAGCTCTTTGCATGAAAACACATTATTGTTTTTGGAGATCTGCTTCAATTAACACCAGTAAAGGGTGAGCCTATTTTTAAAACATTAGGACACAAACTCTGCCGTAAAACTGTTGGCAGCATTGGGAATGTCAACCTTTGGCAACATTTCCAATACAGAAAATTAACAGAAAATATGCGGCAATCTGCAGATCTCACTTATGCCAACCTTTTAAAAAGTATCAGAGTTGGTATACTTTGTAAAGAAGCAGAAGCAATATTGAAAACCCGGCACATTAATGCACTTTATGCATGTTATGGAACAATTAGCCCACAAAAATGTCAATATTAAAATTATCTTTAAATTGCAGAGTAATGCTTAAACGTAACCTTGACGTGGACCAAGGACTAGTTAATGGAGCACTGGGTACAGTTGTTGGCTTTCAAACATACCCACGCGACAACAAAATTCAGTTTGTCAATATACTCTTTGACAAACTTTCAGAAGTAAAAAGGATAGGACGCTCAACAGCTAGATTCCTTCTCTTCAAAGATATGTATGTACGCAGAGAACAATTTTCTCTAACTCTTGCATACGCAGTCACGATTCATAAATCACAAGGTCTTACCCTAGACAAAGCAATGATAGATATTGGTAACGCAGTCTTTAAAGAAGGCATGAGCTACGTAGCACTATCACGCTTACGTACACTTGACGGTCTATTTCTAATCAACTTTGATGCAAGTAAAATAAACGCTGATATTCCTTGCATTTTAGAATACAATAGACTTCGCTCACTATACACCCCCCACCTAAACACATATTATGTTCCACAAAAAGTAAAACGGTATAAAAGAAAAATAAATCAAACAGAAATGCAACAGGATGTCACTGCAAATCCTCCAAAGAGAGTAAAAGCAACTAATACTTCATCAAGTACCACAAGCAAAAAAGAATCAATTAGGGAAAGTAAACCAGGTACTTCTTTAAAGAAGGAAGACAAACTCCAAAAAAAGCAGTTAGATATAGAACTACCTGGACCGTTTAAATTCTCAAATATAGTTGGTGAAAGTTGCTACGCAAATGTAGCAATGAATATTCTATTTCAATTACCACCAATTGTTGACAACATTTACTTACACAGTACAGACCCATTGTGTTTGCAAATGTTAGTACTTCACAGAAATGCAGCAAACAATCCTGACAACACGTATAGTGTTTATGGAATAAGACAACAATTGGACTACTGTGCTGGAATGGTGAAATTCACTATAAACTCACAGGAAGATCCACAAGAATTTCTAATGTACTTACTACAAGTACTGGAAAACAAAAACATACCTATAAATGAAATCTTTCAGATTTCATACATGTGGAAACATACATGCACTCTCTGCAACAATGTGACACAAGAAGAAGAACGCTTCATATATATATATATATATATATATATATATATATATATATATATATATATATATATATATCAATACCAAATTGTGAATCCATTCCATTTCAGCGACTTGTACAAAATGCAAACCATGGCAGATTATGCTCTACCTGCAATCCAGATAATCGCTCCATGTTAGTAATACAAACACATAGTAAATACATAATACTAATTCTTCTACGTTACAATGCAGATGGTACCAAAAACAACTGCAAGCTGACTGTATTCACACATGGTCAAATATCACTTGGTAAGAAAACCTTCACACAATAGGTATAATCTACCATGCAGGAGCCACAACCAATTCAGGGCACTACACTGCATATATAAAAAAGAAATGTGGATGGTTTGAATATAATGATAGTGCCATTTCTCTAAAGCAGAGATTACCAGCAAATCTTATAAATGCTTATTTGATGTTCTTAAAACCAAAATTTGATAACTAAACTGTTTTTAAACCCTAAGTAAACTTGTGTTAAAAAAAAATATAAACTGTTAGAATACTCCAAAAGCTATCTAACTGCTCAAAGATTCTACAACAACTAATCAGATAAAAGAATACCACTAATTTAGACCAAAGAATACACAGTTAGAATACGCCAATTGGTATCTAACTGTCAGAAAATTTAACAATATCCAAATAGATAAATCAATACCACTAAAATATATCAATAAAATAGACAGTTAGAATACGCCAATTGGTATCTAACTGCTCCAAAAGTTTATGATATCCAAACAAATAAATAATGTTACTGCTCCAAAAAAATGCAACAAGCCAAAGTATAAAGCATTAGCCAGAAACAAGTGAACACTGAAAACAAACCAACAAATAAACTGTAGCATAACAGAAAAAGGGTTTTTTTTTAATCCAACATGGATTTTTTTTCTCCCACAGACCCAATGATTTTAGCAACAAATACAGAAACTTAGCAAATTGCACAATACTCTGATTTGTAATCGACTAAATATGAGGGTCCAAAAAAAAAAAGTATGTTGATTATACAATGTAATAAGTCATTACAAAATACTAATACTAACATGCTATTTTCTTTTATCACAGAAATTAACAAGAAATACATGTACTCCGGTTACTAGACCAAACAGTAAGTATACAATAATAAGGAGAACCATTGCAGCATATCACATCCATAGTATCTAATACCTTTGTTCCTTATACATTTGTTTTTCACCCAAAGTTATAAGCAATTATGAATGTGATATGCTGCGGTGGTTGTGGCCAGGGCATAGAGTCTTGGGTGCATGCCCAAATGGGTGCATGGCCAAATGGCCATGCACCCAAGACTCTATGCCCTGGCCACAACCACCGCAGCATATCACATCCATAGAGTCAAACATTTCAACTATGGTCTATGGAAACCTTTAATGTCCGCAGACATTATGAGTGTTCTTAGGACACTTTCAACTTGCCAGCGAACAATACGGAGAGCGTTTTCAGGGCACCCCCTACAAACATTTCAGAACAATGCGATAGTTCTTAGAACACTTTCAATTTGACAACGAACAATACGGACAGTGTCCTCAGAACACCCCCATTTCGTTTATTTGCGAACATTTCAGGACACCACGAGTGTTCTAAGAACACATTCAACTTGCCATCGAACAATACGAACAGCATCTTCAGGGCACCCCCTACGAACATTTCAGAACAATGTGAGAGTTCTTAGAACGCATTCAACTTGACAGAGAACAATACGGACTACGCCTTCAGGAAACCCCCTACGAACATTCCAGGACACTGCGAGTGTTCTTAGAAATGTCTTCAGAACACCCCCATTTTGTTTATTTGCGAACATTTCAGGACACCGCGAGTGTTCTTAGAACACATTCAACTTGACAGAGAACAATACGGACAGCGTCCTCAGGACACCCCCATTTTGTTTATTTGTGAACATTTCAGGACACCGCGAGTGTTCTTAGAAGCGTCTTCAGAACACCACCATCTTGTTTATTTGCGAACATTTCAGGACACCGCGAGTGTTCTTAGAACACATTGAACTTGACAGAGAACAATACGGACAGCGTCCTCAGGACACCCCCATTTTGTTTATTTGCGAACATTTCAGGACACTGCGAGTGTTCTTAGAACATATTCATCTTGCCAGCCACAACCCCCCATTCATATTTGCGAACATTTCAGGACACACCGAGTGTTCGACAACGTCTTCAGAACACCCCCATTTTGTGTATTTGCGAACATTTCAGGACACCGCGAGTGTTCTTAGAACACATTCAACTTGACAGAGAACAATACGGACAGCGCCCTCAGGACACCCCCTACGAACATTCCCCGGACACCGCAAGTGTCTTAGAAACGTCTTCAGAACACCCCCATTTTGTACATTTGCGAACATTTCAGGACACCGCAAGTGTTCTTAGAACACATTCAACGTGGCAGAGAACAATAGGGACAGCGTCCTCAGAACACCCACATTTTGTTTATTTGCGAACATTTCAGGACACCACGAGTGTTCTTAGAAGCGTCTTCAGAACATCACCATCTTGTTTATTTGCGAACATTTCAGGACACCGCGAGTGTTCTTAGAACACATTCAACTTGACAGAGAACAATACGGACAGCGTCCTCAGGACACGCCCATTTTTTTTATTTGCAAACATTTCAGGACACCGCAAGTGTTCTTAGAACACATTCAACTTGCCAGCCACAGCCCCCATTCATATTTGCGAACATTTCAGGATACAGCGAGTGTTCGACAACGTCTTCAGAACACCCCATTTTCTGTATTTGCGAACATTTCAGGACACCGCGAGTGTTCTTAGAACACATTCAACTTGACAGAGAACTATACGGACAGCGTCCTCAGGACACCCCCTACGAACATTCCCCGGACATCGCAAGTGTTCTTAGAAATGTCTTCAGAACACCCCCATTTTGTTTATTTGCGAACATTTCAGGACACTGTGAATGTTCTTAGAACACATTCAACGTGACAGAGAACAATATGGACAGCGTCCTCAGAACACCCCCATTTTGTTTATTTGCGAACATTTCAGGACACCGCGAGTGTTCTTAGAAGCGTCTTCAGAACACCACCATCTTGTTTATTTGCGAACATTTCAGGACACCGCAAGTGTTCTTAGAACACATTCAACTTGACAGAGAACAATACGGACAGCGTCCTCAGGACACCCCCATTTTGTTTATTTGCGAACATTTCAGGACACCGTGAGTGTTCTTAGAAGCGTCTTCAGAACACCACCATCTTGTTTATTTGCGAACATTGCAGGACACCGCAAGTGTTCTTAGAACACATTCAACTTGACAGAGAACAATACGGACAGCGTCCTCAGGACACCCCCATTTTGTTTATTTGCGAACATTTCAGGACACCGCGAGTGTTCTTAGAACACATTCAACTTGACAGAGAACAATACGGACAGCGTTCTCAGGACACCCCCATTTCGTTTATTTGCGAACATTTCAGGACACTGCGAGTGTTCTTAGAACACATTCATCTTGCCAGCCACAACCCCCCATTCATATTTGCGAACATTTCAGGATACAGCGAGTGTTCGACAACGTCTTCAGAACACCCCCATTTTGTGTATTTGCGAACATTTCAGGACACCACAAGTGTTCTTAGAACACATTCAACTTGACAGAGAACAATACGGACAGCGTCCTCAGGACACCCCCTACGAACATTCCCCGGACACCGCGAGTGTTCTTAGAAATGTCTTCAGAACACCCCCATTTTGTTTATTTGCGAACATATCAGGACACTGTGAGTGTTCTTAGAACACATTCAACGTGACAGAGAACAATACGGACAGCGTCCTCAGAACACCCCCATTTTGTTTATTTGCGAACATTTCAGGACACCGCGAGTGTTCTTAGAAGCGTCTTCAGAACACCACCATCTTGTTTATTTGCGAACATTTCAGGACACCGCAAGTGTTCTTAGAACACATTCAACTTGACAGAGAACAATACGGACAGCATCCTCAAGATACCCCCATTTTGTTTATTTGCGAACATTTCAGGACACCGCGAGTGTTCTTAGAACACATTCAACTTGACAGAGAACAATACGGACAGCGTCCTCAGGACAATCCCATTTTGTTTATTTTCGAACATTTCAGGACACTGCGAGTGTTCTTAGAACACATTCATCTTGCCAGCCACAACCCCCCATTCATATTTGCGGACATTTCAGGACACAGCGAGTGTTCAACAACTTCTTCATAACACCCCCCATTTTGTGTATTTGCGAACATTTCAGGACACCGCAAGTGTTCTTAGAACACATTCAACTTGACAGAGAACAATACGGACAGCGTCCTCAGGACACCCCCTACGAACATTCCCCGGACACCGCAAGTGTTCTTAGAAACGTCTTCAGAACATCCCCATTTTGTTCATTTGCGAACATTTCAGGACACCGCGAGTGTTCTTAGAACACATTCAACGTGACAGAGAACAATAGGGACAGCGTCCTCAGAACACCCCCATTTTGTGTATTTGCGAACATTTCAGGACACCGCGAGTGTTCTTAGAACACATTCAACTTGACAGAGAACAATATGGACAGCGTCCTCAGGACACCCCCTACGAACATTCCCCGGACACCGCAAGTGTTCTTAGAACACATTCAACGTGACAGAGAACAATAGGGACAGCGTCCTCAGAACACCCACATTTTATTTGCGAACATTTCAGGACACCACGAGTGTTCTTAGAAGCGTCTTCAGAACACCACCATCTTGTTTATTTGCGAACATTTCAGGACACCGCGAGTGTTCTTAGAACACATTCAACTTGACAGAGAACAATTACGGACAGCGTCCTCAGGACACCCCCATTGTGTTTATTTGCAAACATTTCAGGACACCGCAAGTGTTCTTAGAACACATTCAACTTGCCAGCCACAACCCCCATTCATATTTGCGAACATTTCAGGACACAGCGAGTGTTCGACAACGTCTTCAGAACACCCCCATTTTGTGTATTTTCGAACATTTCAGGACACCGCGAGTGTTCTTAGAACACATTCAACTTGACAATGAACAATATGGACAGCGTCCTCAGAACACCCCCATTTTGTGTATTTACGAACATTTCAGGACACCGCGAGTGTTCTTAGAACACATTCAACTTGACAACGAACAATACGGACAGCGTCCTCAGGACACCCCCATTTTGTTTATTTGCGAACATTTCCGGACACCGCAAGTGTTCTTAGAACAGTTACAGCTTGCTTGCGAACAAAACGGACACATATTGAGTCCTCAATATTTCAGTTTATTTAGAACATTTCAGAACACCTGTGATGTCCGCAGACAAATCGAACACAAAAAGAACGTCTAACACATAAAAAAACACAACTTTCATCCTATCTCATACACTCCCACCCTCCCCAAACACTCCTACACACCAAAGCACTCTACTAAATACACATTTTGAACAAAGTTTCACCGCGCTGTCCGCGGACGTCCGCAAATCCAAGATGGCGGGCGCTACCGAAAATCTGACGCACTTCACGTTCCACGCCGTCCAATCAGCGAACACGTTGCATGTCCGCGGACATCACGCAAGCCGATTGGCCAATCAGGACACTGTCCACGGAGCGAACAGGGAAGTGTGTCCGCGGACCGAACACAGATATCATTAATTTTTTTTTACCTACTTTTTGGTCATTTTAAAAAAAACTACTGGATGGATTTTCACCAAAGCCGCTGCTCCTGGTCCAAATTTGGTGAAAATCCGTCCAGCGGTTTGGGCTGTAGACGCGAGCAAAATTTTTTTCCCATTCAGTCTATGGGAAAAAATAGTTTTGGGACCCCCCTATAACCTTGCCCCCCCTGGACGAATCCTCACCACACTTTGCAAAGAAATTCAGAGTGACCCAAATACTTTTTGTGCAAAGTTTGGTGAGGATTCGTACAGGGAGAGTGAAGTTACAAGCCGCCCAAAAAGTGCTCTTCCTATGGAAACACCAACTTAACCATAACTACATGGCCACTACTGTGGCCATGTAATATATATATATATATAAATATAAATATATATATATATATATAAATATATATATATATATATATATATATATATATATATATATATATATATATATTTATACAGGAGGAACATCAATGCTCTTTTGATCACAAAAGAACATACAACAGATAAGAAATCAGATTTGATGGGAATTGGTGAGCTTCTTTTAATGGGGTGAGTTTGAGGGACATTCTGACCAGGTTGTGGAGGGAAGTAAATGTAACACTCACAGGGGACAAACACATAAGAAATACTGCCTAGAGAAACAGATGGTATTTTGGTATGGGGAGGATTCCCTGGCTATGTGCAGCAACCGCAACACTATGGGATTTCATTATCTGCATGCCAGTAATTTGGAAATGAAGCAGTGGAATTACAGCCAAACTCTTTTACGGTTACAGGCAATCAGGCCCGTGGATTTACCACAGGATTACAAGCGCTGGCAAGGAGGTGTGCATTTCCATTGTGGAGCTCATATGGCTCAGTGGATGCTTTAGTGGATCTATTGTGAGTGGTGATTTGCCAAATTGTGGATGATTCACCTCCAGCTTTTTGCTAAAGTTTATTTAAGTGAATTCTCCACTTTCCCGCCATTCTCGGATTCTGGCGGCGCAGTAAAAGTGGTAGGAATTCCGTTAAAGCCAAAAAAAGTGGCGTAATGAAATTACCACCACTTTTCTACCGCACCTCTAAACTCATTATGAGGCCCATGGAATAGGGGGAACACTTTTCTGTGTGCAAATATCCCACAAAATATCTGCAAATTCCGAATTACTTCCAATTAGCAAATGCGGCCGACAGTTCGCATTAATTCCAGGTTGGTGCAGAAGCACAGTCTACCATGCACAGTGTTGACCACCACTTGTGCAATCTAGACATACTGAGCTATCTGGGCATATTGAGGGGCACTTCGAAACACTATTCAGTTGTATAAGTACCTTAAAAATGCGCGATAAAATAAATACAAATAAAAGAAAGACATGTTCCTACTGCTGTGTAAACTGAGAATGGTGAAATCTGGCACTGCTGTACTAAATGGACAACATAGTTCTGAACTTTCTATCCTAAAAGGGCCTGCAGGAACCCGACACTACGTCCAGACTGGGCAATATGGAACCCAACACCACTATGCTAGCTGGGTGGGCATATCATTGTGGCCACCTGGGTGGTAGATGGCAATGATGCGATCGCAAATATTCAACAAATTCATTAAAAAGAAGGAACTCGCTGCCCTATGACATCAATAGGTCGAGCCCTTTTCTCCAACATTCAAGGTATCTTTAATTTCATTTCCATGGATGCAACGTGATTATCTACGTCTGCATGCGCCATTCGCAAATGCTTTTGATGTCAAAACCTGGAAAGTGTGTGGGTATTGGGGCATGTGATGCCCATACTTGGCCGAAGCCTGTACATCAGCTAAAACTATAGGCTTTGCCAATGCTCGTTTAACACTAAGGGCCTCATTACGACCCAGGCGGTAACCATGGCGCTAGCAGCGCCATGGTTGCTGCCAGTATTTTACCGATTCCGCCATGGTGAATGGCGGAATTACCACCCCATTCCAAGGTTGGCAGGGAGGTAATTCCCCATTCACCATTGGCCCTTCCCCATTCCCATTTTTGCCCCCATAGGGCTCAATGGAAATGGGGAAGGCGGTAGTTACGGTACCGCAAATTGCGGTACCGTAATTACCTCCAGGGTCCCTTTGCGGGTCCAATCCTTACCGGCTGGTAAAACCAGCCGTTAAGGTAGGGACCCGCAAAGGGACCTAGTAATTAGACGGTAAGGGGTTAACGGCGCCACCACCTTTTACGGCGCGGTTAACCCCTTACCGCCTGGGTCGTAATGAGGCCCTAAAACTGCTGCTCACCTCTGACTCTCCCAGGAACCTTTTCTGCCTTCAGGTTTTCATTAATTTCGATCAAGCTCCATGTCACTGTGATTATGTTCCTCCATATATTACCGAATACAATACAGGTGTGCAGGCATCCCAATCCCACGGAAAACACCTACTAATTCTCCTAGGAGCCAGGACATTCCAAGGGAGTCAAAATGAACGACTATCTGCTCACACGTTGCTACCAAATGATCAAGTAGGGGAAATCTTCCCCCATTGCTTCTGCTTTTTAAACAAAAAGTCCAGTTTTTCCCCAATTTGTTTTCAGTTAACATCAAAGGAAATGTCTGCTTTTTTGGTCATAGCTCTGGGTCTTCTCTCTCAAACATCCTTGTCCTGCCCATCCTCTAAAATCTCACTATCATACCGGCAGACGCTTCGAAGTTGTTAGAATGTTAAAAAAAGGGATCAATGTTTAAGTTCAGTTTATTGAACGTTGATCAGTTTCGAGAAAGCCAGATAACCAATAAGCGTTCCATCTCTTGAGTGAAGAGTACTCAGAATGCATCATTTGTTTCTCTTTGTACAGGTCGCTGGTGAAGAGGAGAGATGTGTTTACAGGTGACTGGGCCCAAACACCGAAATGTCGTTGTACTCACTCTTTTCTGTGTTCTTGGAGTCTTTGGCATATCCTTTTACTACCATTATGAGATTCGATGGACACCCGTGTACTTAGCCTATTCAGTGACAGGAAACTATGAGCGACCAAAAACAATAACAAACATAACCAATGTCCTTCATGACGGGGCTTGGACTATAAAATCCGATGGCCGCCTGGGCAACCAGATGGGAGAGTATGCAACATTGTATGGCTTGGCTAAACTCAACGGGCATCCAGCTTACATAACAACAGGTTTGTTCAACTGGTTGGCTCCTATCTTCAAGATCAGTTTGCCACATTTGCAAAAAAGTGTCATCAAAAGGATAAAGTGGAGGCATTATTGGCTGCATGACTGGATGTCTGAGGAATACAAGAGCATCAGTGGAAAGTATGTCTATTTTGGTGGCTATCCCTGCTCGTGGACATTCTACCACCACATACGAAAGGAGATCCTCCGAGAATTTACTTTCCACGACTTTATCAAGGAGGAGGCCAATGCCTATCTGGAAAAGCTAAAGGGCTCTCGAAAGAATGTGACTTACATTGGGGTTCATGTTCGTAGGGGGGACTATGTCCATATTATGCCCAATTCCCGGAAAGGTGTGGTAGCCGATAAAGGCTATTTAGACAAGGCTATGGCTTATTTCCGGGACAAATATCAGGAGCCAGTGTTTGTGGTGACAAGCAATGGGATGCAGTGGTGCAAGGAGAATATCAACAACTCCAGAGGGGATGTCTACTTCGCTGGCGACAGCAATGAGTCCTCCCCCGTGAAGGACTTTTCTTTCCTTGCCCACTGCAACCATACTATCATGACCATCGGCACTTTTGGGATTTGGGCAGGTTACCTCGCTGGTGGAGAGGTAATATACCTCGACAATTTCACCTTGCCTGGTTCACCATTTCTCAAGCTCTTTCACTATGATGCTGCTTTCCTTCCAGAATGGAAGGGTATTCCAGCTGACCTTTCACCTCTTCTCTCAGCGAAACCTCGACAGTAGACACTGTACATGACCCACTTTTATCGGCTCACAGAAAAGACTCATGGCTCAGTTTCGCAGTGGTCTTAAATCTGTAGGCATCATTATAGGCAAATATGTCTGCCTAACTCTGGTAGGGTTAATGTGGCTTTCTTCTCTTTACTGTCATCTGCCATTGATTTTTGGAGAACAACCTAGCAATGATCGGTAGCCTAGCAACAAGCAACCTTATTTCAGCAACGTACATCCGCCGGCAGTTGGAAGCGGGGTCCTTCCTGAGAAGCGCCGCATGAAAAGCACCTGTTTTGCCCCTGTTTGCACACTGTGGCGCCCGTGGGGCCAGCCCCCTTTGCACGTCTACATCCAAATTCCTGCACCGCTGTGCATATTTGACCCGGGCCTTTGCTAGGAATGCAACCTGATTGGACATTCTTATAGCGCTACGGACCTCAGGTATCTAAGCATTGCTCAGCCTGCATGCGTATGCAAATCTTATATTGACAATATAACGTGTGCCCATATTGGTATGCCTAATCGTATGTAAAACCGTATGTGCAACTAACCCGCCCACCCAATAGATCACACGGATTATACAGATCTATCCTTTGGCTCGCATAGTCAGCTAAGTTGTACTCTGCTAACATGCATATCCGCACTATCGACTTCTTCTTGCATTAGTGAACTTGCATCTGCGCATACTTAACATATGCCTACCAATGTTTAGCTTCTACCCGCATGCCTCAACAAATATGCATTTAAGCTGAACACAAATGTCCATGAACTACCAACCTATGCCTAGCTATTTTTGCCTGCCTTAGCAAAATTGTACTTAGGTCACTTGCTATAGCAAAGCTGCATTTTAGGTTGCTTGCATCTGCCCACTAGCCACCAGTTTACCTATGCCCACCTACTATTGCCTTAGCAAACTCGCATTTAGGTTCGCTCAAGCAAAGATGCATCTAGGTTGACTATACCTATCCACTTCTAGCATACATTATGCTTTGCATTTAAGTGATTTTTTGCTGCTAAACTGCTCCTACTTGCTGATATCTCTAGTATACACTGTGCCTGCACTTAGGTGACTTTATTGTACATTGTGTTTCATACTTAGGTGCTTCTAGTATACATTGTGTTCTGTATTTAGGAGAATCCTATTGCTAAATTACTCCACCTATCCATATCGTGCCTTTAGTTCACACTGCACTCCTTGAACTTAGATTAACCTGGTCACCAACGGTTCCCGCCTACTGCCCAGTATGGTTTTCTAGATAGCCCACTCTAATACAACTATGTATCTGCTAGCTATTTACACAGTCCTACTGAGGACTATCCTACACTTGCTCATCATGCTAGACTTTAACCTACCTCACACTCTGTCTCCCTTGATGTCGCCTACACGCCTGAACTGCAATACCCTTGGCCTATATTTACATCCCAGTTACGGATCCCCCGAGACAATCTCCTTGGCATCACTACCATGTGCTACACTCAGCAGAAACCTCAGACTTCGTGCCAAACTAACTAAACTGCACGAACCTCTCCGTAGGTCTCTCCCCCCTACCAACATCAAAACTATCAGCAGACTAGCAAACCGAGCCATACTATGCTACCTTTGCAACCTCCCACACCTAATTCCAAGGCCTGCCCAATTCATAATAACAAACCCAAGCCATCCAACACATCTACCACTCAATCTAGCCAAGCTACAGACATCACTAAAACCCCTCCCATCGCAGGAGCACTCCTTAATGTGTGATCACTCGTCGCCCATGCCCTTGACATAGCCAACCTAATCGCTGAAGGTAATCTTGATTTTCTCGCGATTACTGAGACCTGGCTACATAATGCCGCAGGACCCTCGCTTATGTTAGCCATCCCTGATGGCTACACGATAGTCAGACAAGACCGAGAAGGTGCAAGAGGTGGTGGTATCGCCATAATCGCTAAAACGAGCCTCACCCTCAGAGTAGTCCCCACCAAATCGCTTCAATCTTGTGAAACCTTATCTGCCAAATTCCAGATAAATAATAATCAATCACTCACTATTCACCTACTATACAGACCTCCAGGCCCGTTAGGCACATTTGAAGAGGATCTCCATAACCTACTTACCAACAATCTCAAACCTTGCTCTCAACTAATCCTTCTTGGGGACTTTAACTTAGGTCTCCATGACAGCACAGATACCAATGCCTTAGTGACAGCCAACATGATTCACCCACTAGGCCTAACTCAAAAAGTTGACAAGCCCACACACCTGAAGGGGAGAACGTTAGATTGGATAGCAGACTGCAACTGCTCAGTCACTATTTCTTCCATAATGCTCTTACCCTGGACAGACCACTCATTGGTGTCCTTTAACTTAGCCACCGCCAGACCCAACACCATGGCCCCTCTACTAGCGCCTCCTTGCTTAACCAGAAATAGAAAATGCATTACTGCAGAGAAAGTCATCCCAGCTATATTACCCACCCTCAACGTACTATCAGAAAATCTAGATCCTAGAACCTTAGTGCAAGAATTCAATAATATTATGCTCTCTACTCTAGATAAACTGGCACCTCTTAAACTTAGATCAAGCAAACCCAAAGCTCATCTAAACAAATGGTTTACACCACAGCTAAGAGACCTACGTATCCTGAAAAGAAAAAGCGAAACCACTTGGAGGCTCTGCCCTTCAGTTGACAAAAAAGCCAAATTAACCTCTCTCTCCTCGTTATACAAAAAAGAAGTTTGCCAGGCAAAACGCAACTCGTATGACGATCGTATAGCCAAATCTAATTCTAGCATGAGAGACCTATTTTCCATCCTAAAGGAACTCGAGTCCCCTGTCGCCACACAGGATACCTGCACCAAGGATAAATCCTGGTGCACAGATATCCAACTAGCCCTAGCAAATAACATTATCACACTCCAAAATAAAATTCAGCAAAAAAAAGAAACGCTTAAAATTCAGGACTCGCCTAAAATGCCTCACACCAATAATGTATTGGTGCATGGCAATTCCTTCCACTTCTCCAAAATGACTACCTTGGAAGTAGAAAAAATTATCCTTTCACTTAAACCTTCCAATTGTAAAGGTGACATCTGCCCAACGCAACTAATAAAGGACGCTGCCAGAGAACTATCTCCCTTTATCACCAAATTGATTAACTCCTTCTTTGCCTCAGGCACCATCCCGGCCAACCTTAAAGAGTCCTGGGTGCTCCCCCTACTTAAAAAGCAGACCTTAGACCCCCTCATCCCTACTAAATACCGCCCCATCACTACAGTACCGTTTCTTCTCAAGATACTTGACAAACCTGCATATAACCAAATTCAAAAACATCTTGAACTACATAACCTTTTAGGAGTGAGACAATCGGGCTTCCGTCCGTTACATGGAACAGAAACTGCCCTAATTGATTTGAAATCCCAAATCGATGAGCTGAGGGACAAAGGTAGGACAGTACTCCTGCTACTCCTGGACCTCTCAGCCACCTTTGATTTAGTGGATCATAAAGTCCTTTGTAGTCATCTGGATTCTGCCGCCCACTTTTCCCCGGAAGCCATTAAATGGATTGAGTCATTCTTGAGTGAAAGAACCATGAGAGTCTTCAGCAGCGGCAGATCCCACCCCCATCTCATGTGATGTCCCCCAGGGCTCTTGTGTCTCCTGAACTCTATACAACATCTTCACCAAGCCCCTGTTTGATGATCTGGACCATCTCGGCATTACCTACACTAACTATGCAGATGATACACAGATCCTCCACTCGCTTTCTGGGGATCATGAAAAGGACACGGAATTGGTGAACAAAGTATATCTTATCATCCAGGCATGGATGGCTACTCATGGCCTCTGTCTGAACAATGATAAGACTGAGTTGATAATCCTGGGCTCCCAAGCCAATATCAAAAAACTAGGCCAGGAATTCTCCTCCTTCAATATAGACGGGAATATCATCCAAGTGTCCAAGGATGTAAAAACCCTTGGATTCTATCTTGATTCCACCTTATCACTTGATAAACAGGTAAAATCCTTGGCCTCCTCCACGGCTTACACCTGCAAATTGATAAGAGCTGGTAAACCATTCCTTTCCAATAATAGCTGCTTAATCTTGGCCAGACCCTTAATGCTCTCCAGAATTGATTACTGCAATGCACTATATTCAGGAGCTAATAAAACAATAATTCAAAGATTACAAATATTACAAAATAATGCCCTGAGAGCAGAACTAGGTATAAATAAAAGAACCCATATCTCCTCCGCTAGACGCCATCACAAATGGCTGACCGCTGACAATAAAATACAACTCAAGATGCTATCTCTGACCCACAAAGCCCTTAACAACTCCGCCCCTAGGTACTTGATTGACAAATTCCATAGGCGAACATCTATCAGACCGACCAGAGCTGTCAACGCCAACTGATTGACACTACCTAACTTCAGACTCACCACGATCGGAGGAAATAGCTTCCCTGTAAAGGCTGCAAAAACCTGGAATTCACTGCCACAAGACTTAAGAGTGGATTTGCCCTACCTCCGTTTCAGAAAAAATGTTATTCAGCTCCTAACCTCTACTGACCTCAGCTGAACTGACATCTACATCCGACTGTAATCATTTGCATCTATCTCCACTGTATATTTTATGCAATTCCAATTTGACCATTCCTTGTACATTGTATATTATGTAATTATTTGTGATTTCAGGCCATTATTCTAACCATGTAAGCTTCGCATTTTCTTATCGCTACGCC
This sequence comes from Ambystoma mexicanum, assembly GCF_040938575.1. Classification (NCBI taxonomy): domain Eukaryota; kingdom Metazoa; phylum Chordata; class Amphibia; order Caudata; family Ambystomatidae; genus Ambystoma; species Ambystoma mexicanum. The sequence goes on along the minus strand of NC_090922.1, from coordinate 251,143,741 downwards.
CTGCTACCCCAGGGTCTGGCATGCATAAAAAGTGAATAAAACAAACAAACAAACAAACAAACAAACAAACCTGGCATATTTATGTTTCTCATACACAGAGTCTGTGAAGGTAAATATATTGCATAGATTTCAAAGGAATTTTAAGTAACCTTGATGGGTCATGGATTGTGCCATTGCAGTACCCTCATATGGTCAGTTAACAAAGCGAGTACAGCTGCAAAGTTGCATGCACAATGATGGCCAAATGCATCTGCCAGATGTTGTGATCTTCATGCAATGTACGGAATGATATTCAAGGTTTACTCACCATGGTGTGACATACACCGCAGGTGACCATATACAGCAAACAAGCCAACCTTTTCTGCTTGCGCAGGTCTTAGTTGAACATATCAACAGATTGACAAAATAATATATTTTCTTATCATGATTTATTGACTTGTATATTTGGGTTGCCAAAAATGAAGGATGAGTCCGGCCTATCAGCGCTCCTTGAAAAGATATATGTTATTTATGTATCGTATAGTTCAAATCACAGGACTCCAACGCTTCTCTGGGGCCGGGAAGCTTTGACATGGTAACATGACATACCTGTCACATTAACATTGTACTGTCCGCCAGGGGAGCCGACCTATGAATTTCCCGGGGGGGGGGGGGGGCCCAAATACAGGAAGTGACATCACTGGCAGTTATAGGACCGCAAATTTGCATGCAGTCGCCAACTTTATTGCACGGCTCACGCTGTGCTGGCGGTGTGCGCAGCATGGCTAGCATGTACTACATATATTAAAGTCAGGTAAGAAGGAGATTTAAGCCTTCGAGTTGCATTCCAGTAGGCCATCACTGCCCCTACTCCACCCCTCTATAATCATCCAGGTTGTAGTAGCCCTCAAAAGGCAGAGCAACACAACTAGGATGGGAGAATGAAATGCTGTCCCACCCTGTGAGTGTGTCAAACATCAGAGCAAAGAGTGTGTGTGCCTCCTACCTTGGAGCACAATCTCACTAATTTGGTGCAAATCTCGCAAGTGGGAGCATGGGAATCCCCTGCGTGTTGTGGGCTGCAGACTCCGGATCACATGCTCTCTTCTTCAGTGTGAAACTCTAGCCAAGGCTCTTTGTGCAAGCATTCAGGATGGGTCTCACACCTATAAACAGTGTGATATATTGAGAGGGCACCTCACTCCTTGGAGCATAGTATCAACCGTTGCTTGTAATCTCACAACTGAATGTACAGTTTCACTCTTGGTCATCTAAGTGACCCCATGTATATTAATGGAGTCAGTCTCCCATCTGGGAAGACAATTATATTTCTGTTAAAACACTCTGAATTGTCACTCCAGTTTTCTCGATCTATAGATCAATACCATATTCATTCAATTTGTGTGCAGGGGTGATAACTTGTGTCTGAGAGAGCTCATTCATTCATTCAGGGGAGATAAAGGGGTAACTACCCCCTGTATGTGGGATCAGGCTCATTTTGCCCCATGGTCCCTCCAGAAGGAGTGAGCCGGTTTTAAGACCCTGCTGAATCTGCTATCGGACAGGCTCAAGCCTTCTATCCCTTGCCCCATCACGGCTCCCAACATCCTGAGCAGCAGCTTATGGACAGCAGGCAGCTCCGGACATGACTGTTGCCAATTGAATGTAGACAGGTCTACTATTTAGACACTGGGAGAGAGCCATGAATCCACATTGGTGGTGAAGAAGCACTCAACATGCAGCACACAATGGTATAGTGTTGCAGTCCTGCTGAGAAATGACAATTCTGAGCATGTGAGCAGTAGGCTGGATCAGTGCTGCCCCATAAAAGGTGTAGAAGCCTTTGTGAGAAGTGTAGTATTTTCACATTAACTATGCTTAAGAACTTTGGGTTATTGAATAGTGCTGCTACATTCTGAGTAATTCCATCCCTTTAAATATATGAGCTCTTGTATAACCACGACAGTGTTGAGTTATTCTGATGATGACAGACTTGCTCAATAGTTCTGGTTCTGTATCATTAAATGTACTTCAGATCTTTAGAGTATCGGAAGAATAGCTAAGGGGCAACGTGTTCGCCTTTGGAAGCAAGACGACACAGAGAAACACAGGTTCGATCCCTCGGTCCGTGCAAAACAGGTGCGCTCCCTCGATCCGCGCAACACAGGTTCGCTCATTCGGTCCGCGCAACACAGGTTCGCTCCCTTGGTCCGCGCAACACAGGATCGCTCCCTCGGTCCACGCAACACAGGTTCACTCCCTCAGTCCGCGCAACACAGGTTCGCTCCCTCAGTCCGCGCTTAGAAACCTCTGGGTAGTACATGCATTATAAATAACCAATTAAAATAAAAAGAAATACATCTGTTGAGAAGTGCTGGGGCCTTGTCATTAAGAGTGTAGCAGCTCAACTGAGAAGTGCTGATGTTGTACCATCAAAAGTATAGCAGCCCCACTAAGATGAACTAGCATTGCCTCAACAAAAGCATAGTATTATCGCTAAGAAGATTCAACAATTATAGAAGCCCTGTTACAGCAGTACTATCCCATCAAGATTATATAGAGCTAACTGAGGAGTACCAGCATTGCCCCATTTCAAATATGGCAGCTCTACTAGAAAGTGCTGGCTCATACGCCTCCGCTCCCCGCCCATAGCATTCACCCTCACCACGTGCACACTCAGAGACATGCAACAGTCTCATTTGCCCTCTCCCTGCCCCTGCTCCCTGCCCCCTCCCTCGCTTTGCATCTGTACCTCCATTTCTAAAAATCCTTCTGGGTTGGGTGTATCTCTTGCCAAGAGGGGTGCACAGATGTACAAATACACCAAACCCAAAACGATTTTTAGAAATTGTGGGACAGACTTGTTTTGAATCTGTGCCTCCATTTCTAAAAATCGTTTTGGGTTGGGTGTACCTCTACATCTGTACTCCCCTCTTGGCAACAGGGGTGCACAGATGTACAAATACACCCAACCCAAAACGTTTTTAGAAATTGAGGGACAGACTTGCTTTGCTTCTGTGCGTCCATTTCTAAAAATCCTTCTGGGTTGGGTGTAACTCTACATCTGTGCACCCCTCTTAGAAAGAGGGGTGCACAGATGTACAAATACACCCAACCCAAAACAAGTTTTAGAAATTGAGGGACAGACTTGCTTTGCATCTGTGCCTCCATTTCTAAAAATCCTTCTGGGTTGGGTGTACCTCTACATCTGTGCACCCCTCTTGGCAAGAGGGGTGAACAGATGTACAAATACACCCAACCCAAAACAAGTTTTAGAAATTGAGGGACAGACTTGTTTTGCATCTGTGCCTCCATTTCTAAAAATCGTGTTGGGTTGAGTGTACCTCTACATCTGTGCACCCCTCATCAAGAGCCTCTTGCTTTGCATCTGTCCCAAAATTTCTAAACATCGTTTTTCCCCGGCTTTTACCCGGGCCGCCAGAGAGAGACACAGTATGGATGGAACAAAGGGCCATCCATATTGCGTCTCTTCTCTCTCCGGCAGGGGGCGGGGGGCTCAGCCCCGACTTCATTCTGCCGGTGGAGGGGGGCCGGGCCCCACAGCACCCCCGTACTCGGCGCCCCTGCTGTCCGCTGCACACTGGTAAAACATAAAATACATTGTACTGTCCAAATGATCTGCCGATCGTATGGAGTGAGGGTGACTCCAGAAGTCCCACAATACACCCCCATTTCAAGTGATAATTCTAAAGTCTCATCTGTTTACCAACATCCCAATTTAAGAACGTTTTAGCAAATTAAATAAACAAAATAACATTGCTCTCGCTTAAGCAGTTTAACTTTAAATGTGCTAAAATAAGATGGGTTGTATTCAGAATTGGTAGAAAGAAATGCTTGGCACTGTGCTTCTCGACTGTTCCAGAAATCTAAAAGTTATGGTCACTAAAAGTTGTGACACCTTTTACTGACATGACTGAAAAGGAGATGCAGAGGCGGCGCAATCCATACGGGTTCAAAGTCTCAAAGGCTCATTCTTAACACGAAAGCCACTACCATGAGTGCCACAGAGTGAAAGGAATGACATAAACCGGAAGTGATACTTTATTCCCATACAAAACGTCCACGTGGCACAGGAAAAAGACAAAGAGGCCAGGAGTGCCCAGGTCACACATTGCTGAGATGCCCACCTTATCTCCAGAGTAATACACCTGAAAAAGGAATCGTGGGGTTAAAGGGCGACTGAACGCACTCATTGTGCGTGAATCGGCATAGCTCTCAACTCACCTGCTTTTGGCGGGTGTCACCCGCCTTGCAAAGGGCTGACTCACCCGCCAAGCCTCCTGCACTCCCATTCATTCCAATGGGCGTCTCACCCGCCAAAAACAAAATCGGGTGATTTCACCCCCCTTTGCGAGGCAAATGGTTGAGAGCTATGGAATCGGCAAACGTCTGCCGTCTCACAAGAAGGAAGAGGAAGCCCTTGATTCAGATGTTCAATGTGCTCGATCGCACGGCTGCACCACCTGCAAGTTTCCAGCAGGCCTTGTGACAGCACACATGATGCCATGGCCGACCCACTTGCATACATTTGTGTTGTGAGAGTGCCCCAGGCACCAATGTATGGCAGCCCAGCAGCGCCTGCATGGGCGATGGGAGCGCATTTCCCATTTACAGGCACAAAAAGGACCTATCATTGTAAAAAGTAAAAAGCATTCCTTCATCTCCATTTTGTTGCATAGAAATGCAAGTGGGACAGCAGCAGTTCAGTTGTGCAGTAAAAGGTATCAAATTAAATGTAGTTAAATACATTTGGTCTGTGCAACCCGAAAGTCAGCATGGACTGCAATATTTGTGTTAGATTATTAATCCACCACCTGGACTGGATAAGAGGTATTACGCCACCAAACAATGTTTGCAACAACTTTTCGAGCTTTGCTGGTGCTTGGCCAACGGAATGGCTGAAATTAATGTGCTTCTAGCGGCATAAAGCAATGAGTAACCTGCCATTAATGCCGAGGCACTAGTATGGGTTAATAACATCAGGGCTTGCAAAATCTACTAGCCCACTAGCATTGGCTAGTAGTTATTATGCAGGGCGAGTACAATTTGCATGATACTCAACCTTTCTGCTGAGTTTTTAGGATGTTAGAATCATATTTTACATTTACTGCAGACACACTTTGTTTGCAGTAAATGGCAAATACAGGTTTCAATGTGCATGCTTGACAACCATGCAGAAAATACGAATTATGCTTATGACGGCATGCACCATTTTACAAAAAGGAGTGGTAAATATTTTGTCAGCAGTCCCCTTTGGGCAAGTGCATTTCTCTTAGGTCTAGTAAGTAAACGAATGAACTCGCCCTGCAGGTCTAGTGGGATTTTTAAGAATTCACAGGGTCTGAACATGAAGATTCCTTCAATAAGGTAATTATTATTTTGGTACAGATAGTGAATTATAGCACAAAATGACCTGAGCAGTGCATGACGGGGGTTGCGGTTTTGTTGCCTTGAACTGAGGTTTTTTCCAGGGAATTGAACCAAGAATCATTACCTGCAGTGCCGCAGGATACAGCTCGAGGCCATTTTGTAAAGTCACTGTGCACGCCCCATGGCCATGTGCCTTTCACAGTGAGCCCCTGATCAGAGCTGGTGGACATGACTTTCAGGCACTTTGCTTGAGGCATGGCATTTACCGAAGTCCCGGGGAGTGCCCACAGAGCACTCATACTTAAATAGGGGCCCTGGAAATGTTTTTCAAAGTGGCCCCATGTTACACCAAGTGAGAGAGCCCAATCCCAGTAAGAGTAGTTGAAAACAAGAAGACCCTCACAAAAGAGTTCCATAGTGCAGTGATGAACGGGGAAATCTCCAGAGTTCCCTGTAGGCCAGTCCAGCACCGCATGGCTGTATGGGCTCAGTGCCACCTGTGTCTGTGTGCAGGGTCGGAATGGCGCATAAAATTGTCTCGGGCAAATGGCAATTCAGTCCTTTTGTGACAAACTGAGTAGTAGCCAAAGGGGAGGTTTTTCATTAAATGTGATGCAAATTTTGCATTTTAAAGAATATTCATTCAGTAGCACTGGTCAAAACTATTAGCCGCATGGTGAAGTAACTTATCAAACTGGCCCACATGGGCCAAAAAAGTGTCCCATTGACCAAAAAACTGGCCCACACAAGCATTTTTGGTTCGGCATTAGCCTATTGCCCTACAGCCAAATCCGAGTCTACCTGTGCAGTGCCCCCCCACACTTCCCACTTCGTGTGCACATGCCTAGCTTCAAGTGTTTAGTTCCCGCACAGTGAGAACTGCTGACAAAGGAGGAAACATTCTATTACTCAAGACAGAAGACTACATAAGAATAGCAATGAATCATCTCAACGATACAGAATGCTACCAATTGCTTAAAACTAATCCAATCACAGGTTTCTTATCAGATTGGAAACTAATGAGTACTCATTGGCATGAGCAAAATTTGCTTTCAGATGAAGAATACGAATATATGAATATATCACATCCAATACTAGCTACAATTTACTTCATGCCGGAAATTCACAAACCATACACAGATCTGCCTCAATGCAGACCTATCATAAACAGTATTGGTTCACTAATCGAAAGGATTCCAGAATATATTGACTATTACCTTCAACCGCTTGCATCTGGTCTGAGTTCCTTCATCAAAGATACAACACATATATTGAAACAACTTCAAAATATCTACTGGGAAGATCATTTTTGGTTTGTCACCCTAGATGTAACAGCACTGTATACCAGCACGATACATAACAGGCGGAGCTTGAGGTGAGGTTGAGGCAGTCTACGGCAGTCTCTCTACCCTCTCTATCATCACTGAACCACTGAAAAACCACTGTGTACCGCGGAGCGGTGAGCGGAGCTTGAGGCGAGGTTGAGGCAGTCTACGGCAGTCCGCGGTTCCCGCGGCTCCCGTGGTCCGCAACCCCTTGCGATGAAACCTCGTGGACTTTGTCAAACCCCCATGCTTGAAAGTATAGCAATTTCTCCTGGCCCGCAAGAACTTCAAGCAGAATGCACTGAACGCGCTGCGGAGCAACGTCTCATAAGAAGCAATTTTAAACCTGTAGATGCGGCACAAATGAAAACATCAACATGTAAAATGAAGGCTCCAAGGTTGGTCTCCCTGACCCCTGTGGTCTGTGATAGTGACTTGACAACAGCAAGCCGCTTTGACTTTGAGAATCCTTTTGACAGAAACCAGCGCTCGCCCTCTGTGTCTTGTTCGACCCCTATGGAGCCTCTACTTGGTGACACAGACACGGAGGGTATTCCACTCTACTCTTCATACGCTACAATAACCACAAACCAGAAGAGTGCTCGGCTGGCGTACCGCCGCCCGTTCAGGAGCCTATCTGCCACTTCAAAAACTCACTAACAGTGCCATTTACAACTCTGGCCCAAATTCACGCAAAGAACAACCCGATTCAACATGTCTGCAAACGAAAAAAAACGCCAGTATTGACATCAAAACTCTGCCTAACACACAAGTGCCGGTAAAATCGGCGAGTAGACTAACCAGCGAGGAATCTCAAACAGGCGAGCAGGCTCGGCAAAACTCCTTGGAATTAAATGCTGGAAACCTTCTAAGTATAAAAGACTCTCCCATCCCGAGAACAAGCAAACTCTGCAACGCCAATACATCCTGCAAACTAATTGAAGAACTACCGGAAGATCCGGCCCCAGAATCTGCTGCTCCCCAAAAATTGGCAAAGAACGTACAACAAAATACTCAACCAAAAAAATCGCAAAATACAAAAAGAAAATATAATAAAAAAGACACAGGAAAAAAAACTCCTCTGCCCATTGCTTTCATCAGCACTAAAAGATTTCTTTAAAAAACAATGCAAAAGAAAGTTGGACGAGGTTAATGAACTTTTGGATGCGGAAATTCTGGAAGCAATCCAGGATCTCCCACCCACCACCAAAGCAAGGAAAACGTCTTTGTTCGTTAAAAAACTACTGGAACATTCAACCATAGACAAAAACGAACCTGAATCAAACGCTGCTCTAAAAAGAGGAAGACCTTCTATGAAAACTTTACTCGAAACAATTTCACCAACCATGAAAGAAAGTGTTACAGACTCCAACCCCACCACCTTGAATCCCGTGCTTTCCCTTACATCCAAAGCTAGTAGTCTGGGAACAACAGAGCCTGCAACTAACATCGGACCTCCTAAACTTCCACAAGTGGAAGATCAAATTGGCATACCGCTGCCACAAATCGCTGAATTACGCCACATAGAGAAACCTGTTGACAAAAACGTAACAATATCTTCCCCAGTCCCGAATAATCAACAATCATTTGGGACTCAACCTTCGATGCAACTTCCCCAGGATCAACAAACGGGGAAATCTATAAATCAAGACCGACCAACTCAAACAGATGATAGTCTGCCTCTCCCAGAACATTTGATGAATTCAACACCGCGCTCACATTCACCACCAAGGAACAGGAGGCTAAGTGAAATAGCTCCTCCAGATCCAAGGGACTCTCCATCAAAAAAAAATAACTTGGCCACCATCATGTCGGCAATAACAATATCTCTAGCACCGTTTGGAAAGCTTTACGAAAGCATCAATGACTCGATAAAGGACAGCATCACAGTAACGGCAATGATGCATACCAAGTTGATATTTGTTGAAGGGTCCATCACTGCCTTGGAACAAACAAACAAGAAACACAGAGAAGCCTGGGATCTGAAGCTATCGGTACTGGAAGAAAAACTACGGCTGATACAAAGCGTAAGTCTGGAAAAAAGGTCTACAGGCGACAAAGAAACTCAGACCATACCTCAAACACAACCTATAAAAACGTCGCCGCTCTTTGCCACCCAAAAAAATAAATTACTATCTCAAACGATAGAGTCTGCGAAAACGACACCTACAAAAACCACTTTGAAAAATCATCAATTCCAATGCCAAAACAACCCTTACTAAAGCTAACAAGAAGCCCTCAACACGGATCGAGCACAAGGTGCAAAGAACCTATAGCAGACTCATTGTCCTCTGCAAAGGGAAACCTTAAAGAAACTAGATTACCCCCCGCGGGTGAAGCGACGGAACAAGAAAATGGTACTATCGTCACCAACCAGACAATTCAATCACCACGATCGACCGACTAATTTATCTGTCAAAGCTCGCTGATCGATATATCACAACATGAGGACTCAGCAGAAATCATCGAACTTGATAGCGAAACGGGAGACAGCCTTGCAAACCAAACTGAAGCTCAATTACGGACTCCTAAAGAAGCTGCTAGTAAATTTCTACCAACTAACCAGAGCAAGGATCTCTCTAACTCAAGCCGGTCAGACGACTTGAGTATTGAACAACTATACAAAAAACTAAAATCCTCCAGATCAAGTGCTCAAAGTAAATCTTCACCTATTAAAGAAAAAGGGGCTAAACCTAAACACCTGCACGAATCTACGACAAGAACCTTTGACAAAACGACCGATGCAGTGCGCTTATTCAAGATCGAACAAAAATCGCCAGAAGATCATTACATGATCCTGAATAGAAGAACAGTTCTCAAAATACTCAAACAGGTCGATATACTCAACACACTAAAATCTGACGACTTCACGCTCATAGAGCCATACCACAGAAATAACCAAGCTAAGGCATATCTCCATATCAAAAATTCGGCGCTTCGGGAGATCCCTCAAGAAGCCTACGCAAAAGTCGCCCGTGAGGGCTTCATCCTGATGGAGATCCAGATACAGAAAAACACCAAGACTCAGATGGAAAACAACAAAATTCCGGTAGTGAAGAATTACAGATTTAAATCACAGACGGAAGACCTGTATAGATCGAGAAGACGGGGAAGATCACCGCACCGATGGGAAAAACCCATCTATCACGACTCCAGAACTTCAGGGAAAGTCTCAACAAGAAGAGCCCACTCGAAATATTACCGGGACGTTAATGATAAATATGAAGATAGAAGTGATTCGAGAAACTGTAACAACCTCAGAAGAACTCCTCCAACAGCGCGCCGTTTTGAACGTAGATCTCCATCCCCACTACACCACGTACGACCAAAACAAAATACGGACCAGCCGATGACCAGCGTTCATCTTAAACCAACAAAGGACACATGGTCCTGGTTGAGAGATGCCTTTACTCCGGGACTTAAGAGATAGCAGCAAACTAGGGGAGCCAACTCTCCATCACGGCGACCCGAACAAAAAAAAGAAGTCCAACGAGATGCCACGATATCCATAGCGTCATGGAACACTAGAGGCCATGTACATTTAACCAAAACTGGCAGCTACAATCTTGGAACACATGACATTCTATGTCTTCAGGAAACATGGCTAGTGAAGAAACCTGCACTTGACGGTTACACCGTCGAGATCTCACCAGCAATTAAGGGTCCTTTCGGCAGACCGTCTTCTGGCCTACTGATTGCCATTCGAACAGGGACGAATTTACATACCATCAAAACAATTGTAGCCACCTATGCTTTCCCAGCAATGCTTATAAGAACAAGCGATGAAAAAGACTCCGAAGTTTGGGCTTTTATTAACACTTACTGGAACCCTCAAATAATCTCATCCGACAAATTCTGTGATGAAGCAGCCAACATCATCGACAAAATAATGATCAAACACAAAACTTCAAATATTCTCATCTGTGGAGATTTGAATTGTAACTGCCTGCAGCCGACAGATAATGCTCCAGCGACAGAAAGAGGAAAACAGTGGGTTTCACTAATGAACTCTAAGAACCTCCATAACGCCGCTAAATCCAACAATAATCCTACTATCCCTACTTGGGAGCGAGACCAATCAACAGCAAACCTTGATTATATCTTTGTCGCGGAAACAATTTACTTGAGCATAGCCAATTTTGAGGTAATCAGAACGGAATTCAGCGATCACAACTTGTTAAACCTCACATGCAGAACCAATAGACGTGACCAACAATTCTACAATGTTGCAGTCGAGGTGAACACTCAGCTTTCCTGCTTGCGTATGAGTGCTACTTGGGAGCGAGACCAATCAACAGCAAACCTTGATTATATCTTTGTCGCGGAAACAATTTACTTGAGCATAGCCAATTTTGAGGTAATCAGAACGGAATTCAGCGATCACAACTTGTTAAACCTCACATGCAGAACCAATAGACGTGACCAACAATTCTACAATGTTGCAGTCGAGGTGAACACTCAGCTTTCCTGCTTGCGTATGAGTGCTAAAGACATCAAGTCTCTAACAGAAGAATACAATAACCTCATTACGGATACAGAAGTGAATGATGAAATATTTAGGACCACTTACATTCCACTGCTCCTCAAATTTAAAAAACCTCGAAAGGGGCCTGACATGAAGACAGATAACTTTAATTATTCTTATAACCGGAACCTAGTGATCAGACGCCGCCATCTAAGAAAACTAAAAAAGAGGCAACTATTACGAACTCCGCAAACATATGGGAATCCTACTGTCTGGAGCTCACTTCATACAAACAGTGGCTTAGAAACAATAGATCAGCGCTTAACCAAGCAGATGCAGAAAACATGATCAAAACTATAGCCAACAAAAAAACCCGAGAATTCTGGAAACTGATCAACGACATGAAGTCTCATCCAAAATCAGCAATGATAAATGCAGTTTCTGAAGAATGCTGGTTCAATCACTTTTCCAAACTATTTGATCACCCTACTACAGACAACGAGAGGGTAAACCTACCAACTAAATCCTCCTGGATTGATCTATCTGACACAGACGACATAAAGTCCATTATCACGAAACTGAAGCTCTCACGCGCACCTGGACCTGACGGCCTAGCAAATACTGACTTGACGAAACATCCAGAGGCCTGGTCAGCAACCTTGAGCCTGATTTTCAAACATTGCAAGGAACAAATGATAATCCCGAGCTCCTGGAATCAAGCCATTATCGTCCCAATTTTTTAAAAAGGCACGAGATAAGACCCCTCCAACTATCGTCCCATTGCCCTACTGGACGTTATTGGCAAAGTTTTTGCTACTTTACTCCTGACCCATTTCCGGAACTGGTTTACTACTTCTCCAGCCAGGGATCCTCTCCAATCAGGTTTCCAAAAAAACACTGGCACTACTGCCAACATAATGATCCTAAACATCTTAAAAGAAAAGGCATTACTTGGGGCTCCCCGAATTTTCCTCGCCTTCGTGGATCTATCCCAAGCTTTTGACAAAGTGGACAGATCGAAACTGTGGACCAAGCTGAAAAACTGGAACTGTCCAAATCAGATTCTCGACCCAATCATTGCTCTCCATACGGACACACAGATATCAGTTAGACTAAACAACAATGGTCTACTCTCCAAACCTATTCCGTCTAACCGAGGAGTCAAACAAGGCTGCCCTTTGGCTCCAGCTCTTTTTATCCCCTTTCTCAGCGATTTCAAAACCTCCCAAGAACTGATAAGTTTGTTCCCTCCCAAAATTGGAGCCACAACAGTTAAAAGACTCCTATACGCAGACAACCTCATTATTCTGGACCACACCCAAGTGGGTCTGCAACGCCAGCTGGACAATCTGCAGAATTACACAAAGGAGAACAATCTGGAGATCAACCACTCTAAAACGAAAATACTAATTCTCCAAAAGCAAGGGAAAAAAATAAAAAAAGAAGTGCTGAAGTGGCATCTGGACCAATCAAAAATTGAAATCGTCTCATCATTCAAATATTTGGGAGTCGAAATTGATAGCACAAAAAAATCTTTAAGCATGCAGAAATTTCTATGGTCCAAAACAAAAAACCTAATAGCCCAGCTACGTGCAGTAGATAGAAAATACGGCAAATTCAGCATTCTTCCTGCAATTCAGTTCTACAAGTCTAAAATAATTCCAGCACTGACATACGGCATGGATGCCAATCTTTCAATTCCAACAACCATATGGCCTAAACTAGAAGGCTTCATCTGGAGGCCAACATTAGGTTTACCTAAATCGACAGCTGTGGCACCTATAAGACGCGAACTTGGGCTTCTCTCAATGGAGGCAGTGGTCGCGCAGAGCTCGATCCAGTTATACGGGAAAATATGCAATCAAGACAGCTTGGAAATATATAAGATGATCTCCGAAGAAATATCTAAGGGTAATAACAAGTCCCTAAACAACTGGGCAGGGAAACAAAAGCTTACGTTGCAAGAAATAGCCTGCTCAGAAGAGGAACTAATCCAGAACCCCACACGAATAAAAACAAAAATGGAATGGCTTGACTGGATAAAAACAAATGATTACTCTGTCTCGAACAAGCTATTAACCCACCTTCCACCTGTTTACAACAAACTAAAGCAACCGATGGAATATTGCACGAAATATCCAAACAAGTGCCTCATGAGAACTCTCCTGAAAGCCCGCCTAAACCTCCTACCCACCCAGGAAGTCTTGGCAATCCGGGACGCTTCGAATGAAAAATCTTGCAGACTATGTAGAGACCCTCAAGCCACAGAAACCATTAGACATCTTCTGATGACATGCCCGTCAATCGATCATGAAAGAAAGGCCTTTCTCGGCCCTGTATATGAGTCTTCCTACGTAGTCGACAAAAACACCTGGTGGAATCGCCTGATCACGGGTGCCAAAACAAGATGGTTAATAGCGGCTACCAAACTAATAAGCATCGCTATGGAAAAAACTCTCCAAACCCAGCAAAATGATATCCCGCCAAGCACTTGTTTGTGAAAGTAACGTGTACTTAGGAAATGACCCTTCTCTATTTCTCAAGATTCCTTCATTTGTAAAAATCTAAATTGATTAAACACAAATAAAAAAATAAAATAAAATAATAATTTCGACTGCAAACCATTTTTTGAAAATCAGATCAGTCTCATTACCAGATCAAAACCTGATGATTAAAGAAATGATCCACTTCACGTTAAACAACAATATTTTTTGCTTTGGAGACAAATTGTTCAGACAGACCCAGGGCACAGCAATGGGAACCAGACTTGTCCCTCATACGCCAATTTGTAGATGGGACATTTTGAAACACAATTTGCCTGGCAACATCCGGACTTTACAATCAATAACAGAATTGCTTTCTGGGGAGGTATATCGATGACATTATTTTAATATGGAACGGATCAGAACAACAACTTCAACAATACTACTCATTATTGAATGACAACGACTACAATTTGAAATTTACCATCAACTATAGTAAACAGACCATCAATTTTCTGGATTTACATCTTTACATACAGGACCACATCATTCACAGCACCCTATACACAAAAGAGGCTGCTGTGAATAGTATTCTACATGCCATGAGCAAGCATCCCCACCATATCATCCAGAATATTCCATTTGGTGAATTCCTACACATCAAAAGAAACTGCACATCAGAAGGTGAATTTCATAAACACCAAGATACGATGTTCAATAAATTTAAAAAGAGAGGATACAGCCCAAAACATCTCAAACAAATGGCATGTAAAACAACGAATAAATCTAGAACAGATTTTCTACGAGACAAACCTGCAAAACCTCAAGAATTGGACAAACCAAGATTCACTACAACCTATAGTGCAAATAACTATGTTATTACCAAAATTCTACGAAGAAATTGGAACATTCTAAAATCAGACCTCGAGTTGGACACAATTTTGGACAAAAAACCCAACAATGGTTTTTCTAAATTGTATGAATCTAAAAAGAATGATAAGTCCGTTGTATTTCGATAATAAAAAATATGAGCAATATAAACAAAATCAGTCAAAAAACAAGGAATCTTGACTTGGACCCCAAATGCAAGGTAACTTCAAATGTAGCCACTGCCAGATCTGCACTCACATGTGTAATGCGAAGAAAGACTTTGTACAACCAAATGGCAAGAAAATCACAATCAAACAACATATTAATTGCAACAGCAGATTTGTTATATATGCCATCATATGCACCTGCCAAAAAACATATATTGGAAGCACAATAAGAAAACTTAGGATCAGGTTAAGAGAACATCTGAGAGCAATTAAGAACACAGATATGACATCTCCATTTACACTTTCACCAAAACCATGTGGACTCTGACATTGACAAGATAAAATGTTATGGGTTAGAGAAACTCTTACCACCGAAAAGAGGGGGCCATTTGGAAAAGTTACTTCGCAAAAGAGAAGCATTGTGGATATGGTCTATGGACACGATAAATATATTGGTCGAAATGTGGACCATGAACTACACCATTTCCTGTAAGAAACTGATTCGTGATGTATATGATTTGCATTTTTTCTGTAATTTTATCAGAATTATGTTGGAATGGCTTAACTGTACAAGTACACACACTTATTCCAACCACATAGTGCTCAATCCCTATTGCACCCGTGTAACAATGAAATAACATAGGTTCTGACAACATCTTAAAAACTACGTTTGCACATAAGATTGCATAATCATGAGTTTGTTTCATTGTGAATTGACAAAAACGAATGTATCAGAGACATGAGCGAGAAGAATAGAGAATCTCCGTAAATATTTATAACCGCCTCCATCCGTAATTAGTATTTATATCAATATACCAGTATCTTAGCCTATATCATACAACCAACTCATGCAAGGGCCCTCAAGCCGGTTTTCAGGTCCATAATTGAGAATTTCATGTTGTGACACACAATATACGTCTTTATAAGATTTTATGTATATCTACAATTTTGCAGAATTATAAAGGTACATATCCGCATCAACTTGGAATTATGTGCACACATTTCAAATGATTTATATACATAATCTAGCATATTTAATTAATAGAATGTGAGATCATATTCCCTATCTAATATAGCGCTCTGCGTATCGTGCCGCGATCACATGACATATGCACATATCACGTGATATACGCGGAAGACCAGGACCGCATTACGAGACACATCAGCACGGAACATTTTGGCTTTGGCAATAGTACCATTTGAATGAATCTCACAAGCATGTAGTACAAGGTAAGCACAATGTAATTGGAGACTGAAACTTATTACGTACGGAAACGCTCCTGCACACTAGTCGGGTATTCTTAGTTTGCAATAATATAATATGGGAAACTCATACCCGTTACTATCTGTTTCCCATTCTAGTGTTGCTAGACATTATTTTCGGCTGACAAACAGATAAATGCTTACCTACAACAGAGACACTATAAACATGCTGCACATGTAAGTTGCCAACATTATATGACTTTGACAAAAGATTCTGATGACCTGACATAACTTGCTCTGAAGCTCCTTTGGCATGACTTAAAATATACCCTTTGTCGTTTTTCTTTTGGTATCTTCATTAGGATGTGAATACCTAATTTTCAACACCGTTGAGACGAGTTTTTTGTTATAAATCATTGGAATCTATTGAACATACTCTAATGCACAATCAATGCACAATTCCTATTTTGTCAAGAAAACTTCTGTGTTATATATTTGAAGCCAAATAGCCTTTAAACCCCTGAGGAACTGCCACAGTGTGAGCGGGGAAACACGTGTTGGGATCAGGCTGGGCACAATGACCCTTTCTGTGGTAATCTTGGAAACTGAATAACGTGATGATTTAATGGAATACAAATGAATTTAATTTGTTGAAACTACTGGGAATAGTATGAATGATTCAATGGAATACAAATGAATTTAATGTGCTGAAATTGCTGGGAATTGAAAGAACTTGCAATTCAATGGAAAACAGCACGTAAAGATCTTTTAAGAATAAATCAAGGCTAAGAAAGCACAAAACTGTGGAAGCGTGTATTGTTTGGAAACACACCAATTTTTAAAATCTGAGCTATAATTTGCATAAACTGTGGTTTCAGGCGCGGACAACATCAAGGTCTAGGCTTTCTTTTTTCTCTGCTATTATCAGCAATGTACCTGTACCAGATAGGGGTTGCTATAAAAACTAACATATCATCCGTATGGTGAAGGTCTAGAAATTGGTTTGTTCAGATGGGGTGTTGTGAAACCTAGGCAATCGCCTCCAACGATGGCATTAACTGTTAATCCAAGAGATAAATAAGTATCCAAATTCAAGACTATGGAACGACAGCGTTAATGTTTGTATCCTGGATTTGCCAGCAGATGATACAGTGATCCTGGTCAAATCATCTAATATATCTTACATTACTGTTCTGTCTTCTGTGAGGTTTGCCTTCTTGCATGCTGCTGGTATCATTTAGCCCATTACTTGATCTTTCTTCTTATATAGGCCATTTGGGTGGAAGGGTTGGTAGACAGAAGAGAGCACACCATATGTTGCAGGCCTCAGGCAAGCATATTTTAAGGTCTGCTTGTTTGACACAAAAATCGGGTTGCTTTTTGGTAAAAGTAAAAGTTTTTATGCACGTTTATAAAGGAAAATGTCACAAGCCATTGTTTTGAAAGTATTAAAAGCTTTAAAATACAAAAGACAAATCCAGATTAAATTTGTTAAATCACATCGATTGGTATGCTGGTTCTTATAAACGTCCCTTGATGATCGAGAGAATTAAGCTAGAATCATTCACATTTTGCATAACACTCTTCGATAATATTTTGTTTAAAAATGGTCATGTTTGCTAATGTGATTTGCCTACTTTCCAAGTCCGTTTAAAAAAAAAATGAGATTGTTTTAGTTCATGGCAAGATCTGGAAAAGAAAGTGTTCAAATGCAGAAATTGCAGAGTTGGCACAAATCCCAGCTTCACCACTTCACCCCTTAACCAATGTGTGATCCTGGGCATCTAATTTAATCTTGTATTGCCTAACCTCTCAATATTGCCAGTCCCTAAACCTTTCAAAATTGTCAGCCCTTCCGAGTGATTCCCTTCTCATGGTGTGATCTTCATAAAAGCCTTATTCATGGTTTCACTGTGTTAATATTGAGCATATTTATATCGCACACCACAGGCGTTTGTTCCTTTGACATCTAATGGCAACAGTATTTGAAAACCATATGCCACTCCTAATCTCAGTTTGTCTGGATAAATACACCTTCCGGGTAGCTTCAAATCTTATTTATTTTGAATTTGTAGAGCGCAATACAGCCTGCAGCTATCGAGGCGCTGTAAGAAAATGTACGAGAGCTTGCTTGAGGGTTACAGGAAAGTGGCCCAAAGACAAAGGCTTACTACAGTTTGCTTAGTTACAATAAGATTAGAGAACATGTTCAAAGGTTGCATTGCATGATACAGTACATTGCATGAAACAGTAGATAGCATAATACAGAATGCAAGCTTGAAGGGATAGGCCAATCATACAAAGAGCCTAGTTTTTATGGCCTTACGGAAGGCTGCATGAAACTAGATCAATCTGATTTGGGCTGGGAGGGTATTCCAGAATGTTGCGGCTATGGTCGGGAAGCTGGAGCCCCTGCACGCAGTCTGTGTGTGGGAGGAACAGTGATGCGATTGGCATATGCAGACCTGGATGGCCTAGAAGATGGCTGTTTGATGATCCTTGAGCTAGGTAAAGGGGTGCTAAGCCAGGGAGACATTTATGTGTGAGGGCACGCGTTTTGAATACAATCCTTTCCTTGACAAGCAGCCAGTGTACCTGCCTTCTGACCCCAGAGATGTGATCCCTACATAAGATACCCGTTGCGGCCCTTAGGGCATTGTTCTGAGCTAGTTGGAGTTTAGCCAGATTCTTCTGGGACGTTCCAACAAAGAGGGCATTGCAATAATCCAGCCTGGAACCAATGATGGTCCTCACAATGGTGATGCAGTCCTGTCGTGATAAGAGGGGCCTAACTGCATTGATCAGTTTGGAATGAGAGGCTTCTGAGGAGGTGATGACATTAACCTGCCTAACCATGGTAAGGCTAGGTTCAAGATACAAGCCCAGTGTATTGATTACTTGAGACACAGTGATGGGAATGTTGTCTACTGTGAATGAACAGTATTTCTTGTCCAATTTACCCAAAGTGGCAGGGGAGCCAATTAGCAGGAGTTCAGTTTTCTCCCTGTTGAGACATAAACAGTTATTTGCCATCCAGGATTGAATTGTGGAGTGGTTGAGGGTGTTCATATCAGTTGGATAGTCACCCGACAATGTCATCTGCATAGTTTGTATATGAGATGCCCAGGTTGTCAAGGATTCAGAACAAAGGCCTGGTAAAGAAGCTATAGAGAGTGGGGGCTATGCAGGATCCTTGTGGGACCCCGCATTTGATCGGACTGGGGTTGGCACTGGCGGTATCAGAGAAAACCTTCATCACTCTTTCTTTGATGAAAGATGATATCCACTCACTGGCCTTCAGGGAGAAGTTGACTGTGGAGGATAGATGATGACATAGGATTTTATGATCTACCAAATCAAAGGAAGACCGCTGAGAGGTCTAGAAGAAGGAGGAGCGCCAGTTTGCCTGTGTCTCTCAGGTCATTCATTTGATTTTTTAGATCAAGTAATGCCGATTCGGTGCCATGTCGTGGCCGGAAGCCAGATGGCCTAGTCCAAGGAGATGGTTATCTTCCATGAGTTTTTGCACTTGCAGGTAGGCTGCTTTGTCCAAAATCTTTACCAGGAAGGGGACAGTGGTGATGGGTCTGTAGTTCCCAGGGACCAGTGGGTCAAGGGACGTTTTTTTAGGAGCAGTCGGACTCAAGCCTCCTTCAGTGAAGTCGGGACATGGGCCGACCGGAAAGATGAGTTAATGAAGGCAGCGATGAATGGGGTGAGGGCAGGGGCACATTCCTTAATGATGTTTGCTGGGCAAGCATCCCCTTTACAGTTGAATGGTTTGATAGATTTGATGAGGGCGAATACTTCTGCTTCGCTCATGTCTGAGAAATCGAACGTCAGTACCTGCTTGGAGGCTGAAACTGTGGAGGGAGCCGTGGGACAAGGGGCCAGAAGAGCAGATAGGGCATTTTAGTGAGCTAAAATATTGGCGTGCAGGGTGTCCAATTTATCTAGCATGGCAGCTTGAATTGTGTTGCACCATGACTCGTCCTTTGTTGGGGTGGATGGTGGGGTTCAGGGAGCCTCCAGCTCCCTGAAGATTCCAAAGATTTCCTTAGTCCCAGAATTAGCGCTGTTAATCCTGGTGTTAAAGGAAGCAGCTTTGGCCTGGGTGATGGCTGCTTTTTAGTCTCTTGCAATGGCTTTGAAGTCTGCTTCGGAAACTACATTGGGGTTTCTCTTCCATGTGGCAAGTGATGGCCATTAGTTCTTGAGAGAACCATGCATTCGAATGCCTAGTTTCTTAGCCTTTTTAAGGGCGAGAGGAACTATGGTGTCAACTGCCAGAGTGATGACTTGATTAAAAGTACTTGCCAGGAGCACTGAATCATTGGGAAATGGTGGCTGGAGGGCTGGTGCCAGGAGATGTGGAAGAAGATTCTCTTTGGTCAGCTTCCGCGAGCTTCCTGAAAGAGAAGCAGGTTGCGTGATGGTGGCTTTAGTGGACCCAGTAGGGGTGGCGATGTCTAGTTTGATGCAGAAGTGGTCAGACCAAGGGATGGGGGAGATGTCAGGGACGAGAATAGGACAATTATGATGAGCAACCCAGTCAAGGCTGCAGCCTTTCATATGGGTGGGCTTGGCAATGGCTTGGATAAATCCTAGTGTGGTTAGTGCTTTCTGTAGAGCGGATGCGTGCGCATCATTGGTATCCTTCCTTCCAATTGGTGGTCTCTATCCATGCACGATCACTTTTGCATTATGTGAGGCAGCTAATGTGAGTTCTCTGTCTATTATGGGTTACATGTACCTTTTACATACAGTCCTGCATTAATGCTACATCTACCTTCCTGGATGTTAGTGATAAAAAGTATCCTGTATGTACTAGAACAGTAACCCCTTTGTAGACTGCTAATGTTGGTCTTCAAATGCTACTTGTATATCATTCTGATTAGAGCAGGATTGAAGAGGGCAAGGGGACTTAAAGGGAATAAACGTGATTATTATGCTGCGAGACAGCATATAAACCTATAGGTTGTGAGCGCGACCAGTATTCTTGATCTTTTAATTCCTTTGGTTTGGTGGAGGGGGGCCCCAAAGATGCCATGCCCAGGGCCTCAAAAGTGCTTAAGATGACCCTGGGCCCAACCATTGGATGTCTGAATCCAGCGTTCCCTTGATCGACGTAGCCTCATATGCCCATGTGTTGCCAATGTATGGCTAATGCTGCTCCAAACAGCCGACCACAATGTTGCAAGTACTGCCTTCATATTCCCAGACACAGCATGGTAAATCACATGCTCGGGTAGAATGTCCTGTTTAGCCTCAAATGTCCTCGAACCATCATCAGATGGTTAAGAGAAACACACATATGTCCAGCCTCAAATGCCCAGGAGCATCTGTGCAGCAGAACGGCGAGCGTCCAGGTAAAACCATTGTTTGCCCTGGGACAACCATATGTTGCCCAGTCTCATGTCATTAGGCCCAGCCCTGTGTGTCTAGTGCAAAACTGAAGAGTGATGTCTGGATGTGTTTGAATAAACCATAACCACTGGCAACTGGCCTTACCCCAGACAATCCTGCAAACCATTGTTGTTCTACCTGCAAGCCACTACACGTTGGGGGGAAGGGGTAGACGATATTCAAAGCAGGTTTGGATCAACCAGAAAAGGGATATTCCTGTAACATGTCTGCTGATCAAGACCACAAGTGGCTCTGGACATGTCTCGGCCTCATCTTTGAGGTATAACTTTGGTCTCTGTGTACCGCAAGCTTGGAAACGTCTTGCCATATCAGTCCCTCTTAGGATGGGTTATGCATGTGTCCAGCGCTGCCTCTTTTGCTCAGGAAGATGTATCTTTTTGCCAGGTGGGCCATAAAATGGCTTACCATGTGAGGATTGCACCTGCACCAATGTGGATAGGCCTGTAGCAGCCTATGGCAAATGTGATGGTTACAGTGTAAAACCTAAAATTCACTCAGCTGTGCCAGTTATGGTTTCCAACAAATGCGTTACTCTCCCCCTCCAGCTATGCACTTCACATCAACCACAGATGACATCACTAATCACATCACCAATAGCCCCAACAACATACTTCGGGCCTGATACATGGAATTTTTTTCCACGGTTCAAAGTGACTGCACTGCTGACACAAACCCTGTTTCTTGGAACTCTGAAAAGTGTTTTTTTTTCAGTGCAGTCTTTTTGTACTGCAACAGTGACTATGCTCTGATTATGCACTGACGTTGCACTGCAAAAATACACATTGCACAGTTCCATGAATCAGGGTTTGTGTTGGCAGTGCATAGGCACTTTTCAGCAGTGCAAAGTCACTTTGAACCATGGAAAAAATTTCATGAATCGGACCCTTTATGATATCACTGTGACCTGGGCACTGCTTGCATGGCACGCCCTGGCATGAAGCCATGCCTCATGCATGTGTGCTAAGCAACTGCCTTTCTGTGTGGATACAGTACAAAATACATACCCTTCTGGCTATACCACGCTCACACTACCTATCACAGAGTAAGCCCAGGGCATGGGCTTGGGCATGCCCTGCGAGTAATGCACCTGCGGCATGCCTGTGTGAACTGAACTACCCCTCCCCACCGCATCTACAGAGCATGGCATGTGGGTACTGCTCCTCCAAAACATGGCCTCTTGATCTACTGTACCACAGGTCCTGGCCTCCAGCAATGACCTCTCAGAACTACATGCATGTGTCCATGTGCTCTGAGAAACGTTCCTAGCTGTGATACTCACAGCGTCCATTCAATGAAGCATCAGTGATGCTATTAGTCCGGCCCGGCTTTCCTGCCTATAGATCCTGGCCTTTGGAATAAGTATGAGGGCCTTTGCTCTCCTGTCCCATGAAGGCGGGAACCTATGAAATATCCATGGCCCCTAGAGATGAACCCGAGTGGAGCAGAGAGGAAAGCTCCATATATAAATAGATGGCAAGATTTACCCAGTCGAAAGAAAGTTATCCTAACAGAAGTACCAAAAGGGAAGACGGGTGCAACAGCACCCTTACGTGACACCGGATGACACAATTTCCTCTATTACAAAAAGGTTGAGGACTAGCACAGTTTATACCATGGCCTACGACAGATAAAAAATGTTTGATTTACAAGTTACCACCGCTTACAGCAGGAGCAGTAAAGTGGATCTATGAGTTAGAAAGAGAGATAGCTGGCATGATATTAGCTGTGGGTGACATGAAGAGCTTGTTTGCTTCTATATTGAGCAAACAATCAGATGACATTTGGAAATGAGCAGGGTATCCTGGGGTGATGTCCTAAAATACAAGCCATGATGGGGCACCTTTTAATAATTGTCGAGCAGAAGTATGGAAGGCACTTAGTGTCATGAACCACCGAATTCATCCATTTTGGACTTCATGGTCCATGATGCATCGTGGCATGAACTCAGTGATTCTTCCAACATGGCCGCCGGGCGTAAAATGCCACTCTCTAGCTGCTGCGCACAATGTGCAACTTCCTAGCAAACTGACATGCCCCAGCAGCTCTGACCGTCTCAACACAACTGCTTGGAGTTGTTAGAAGTGTGCCTTTCAAGTCCGCTTCTGTGTTATTCCAGTTCCCTTATCTTTCCCTTTTCTTGTTCCCTGGAGCCCCGTTCATTTCCCTATTACCTTCTTACCCGTGCCTCCTCCTGAATTTTCCTGCTCTTCATTCCATGGTATTCCGGACACCCTGTGTCCTGGATTCACGCTCCTGGAAACTGAACACTATTCGGCTAAGAGAGCTGGCTATCTCACGCTGGAATCCGAAGACCCACACCCCGGCCTATACAAGTCTCAGACAGTGACAAAGAAAGCCGTCGCTTCCAAGAAGGTCGCAAGCAAGGAGAAACAGGTGAGGAAAAGAGAAACTTGTGACAGGGATTGAGACGCCACCAGCCTGATACGGAAACAGACATGGAAGTCGCAGTTCAAGACCTCATGAGAGGTATGCAAGTATTGACCATTGAGGTTCAAAACCTCAAGGCTGAGAATGCAGCATTAAAGCAGCTAGTCTTGTCCAGAGATTCCGCAGTCAAAGAAAGCGCCCTGGTGGGGGGAGGAGTGGACACATATGATGGATCCTCCAAATCCCTACGTGCCTTCCTTGATTCTTGTCTAGTACAATTCACTTTCAAACCGTACTATTTTTCTACCCCCACGAGCAAAGGTCAGATTCATGACATCTCACCTCACGGGTAATGCCTTATCCTGGGCCACTCCTTTAGTCAATTAGGGAGACCCACTTCTGGATGATTACGATGGGTTTGTGGAGGCACTTAAGGCCATGTTTGATCGACCTGAACTTGTTTATAGTGCACAAGAAAGACTTCTCAAATTCCAGCAAGGCACCCAGGATATGCTGACTTTTGTGACTTGCTTCAAACAGCTAGTCAAAGAAGCTGATTAGTCTCAAGAAGCCAGCTTCACCCTCTTTCGATGAGGTTTAAATGACGAGATAAAGGACAAACTAGCCAGAGTAGCTCGTCCAAGTTCCTTCCAGGCTCTCATGGACCTTTCCCTACAGATTGATTTCCGGATCCAGGAGAGAATGGCAGAGAAGAAGAAGAATAACACAACACCTCCAAAGGCAGCCGTAGGCTACCCTTGTACAAAAGAAACAAGTGCTCCACATGTTCCAGATCCAGAACCTATGCAATTAGGCACCTTCCGTGGACCCATTTCACCACAAGAAAGTATCTGTCGGATTAATACTGGACTTTGCATGTATTGTGCCTCTGATAAACATCTTGTACGAGAGTATCCTACAGTGCTACCCTGGCATTCAGGAAATGCCAGCTCCCAATCCTAAGTGGAGCACAGCTTCGGGAGAAAGATGCCTGCTCTGCATCCATTCCTTCCTTGAGCACTCCAGGACAGAGCACTCTAGTGATTCTACAGACATTCCTGTCACCTACCAAGAAGGAAATCTACCCCATTCTGGCTCTAGTGGATTGCGGTGCCATGGGTATTTTCATAGACCACGAATGGGCTGTCAGCCACCACATTCCTCGAGAAACCAAGGAGATAATACAACCTGTGGAAGGCATTGATGGCAGATCATTGTCTTCAGGATCCATTACTCACCAAACCAGGGAATTACTAATGTCAATAAGCAATCATCAGGAAATGCTTCGATTTGACCTCATAAAATCTGCTCATTACCCCATGGTCCTAGGCACGCCCTGGCTTCAGAACCATAATCCTTACATCAACTGGGCAGCAGGTTCCTTGTTTCTCGGTTCCAAAATTTGTATGTCCCATTGTTTGTCTCAAGACATGCCGCAAGATCCTACAGTAATCTCCCAGGACCACAAGCAATCATCCGTAAGTGTATCCAATATTATCCAAGTTCCCAAGATCTATCAAACATACTCGGATGTGTTTTCGACAGCCATTGTCCAAGCTCTTCCACCTCATAGACCAGAGGATTGTGCCATTGACACAGATGCTTCAGCGGTAATTCCATTCAGAAGAATGTTCATTTTATCCTGACCCGAAAAGAAGGCTCTACGAGAATACTTGGATACCAATTTGACAAATGGTACTATCCGGCCTTCAAAATCCACAGCCGGTGCTTCCTTATTCTTAGTTCCTAAGGAAAACACTAATGAACTCCGACCTCGTTTGGATTACCGTGGTCTCACCCAATGCACCCTCAAAGACCGCTATCCACTAGCACTTATTTCTGACATCCTGGAGGCAGTTATCTTCACTAAACTTGATCTCAGGGGCGCTTACCATGTCATCCGAATAAGAGAAGGCGATGAATGGAAGACGGCCTTCAGAACTCCCTTTGGCCACTTTGAGTATTTAGTGATGTCCTTTGGTATCGGCAACGCCCCCGCAGTGTTTCAACGCTTTATGGATCGGGTTTTTTCAGATATGCTGTTTCTTTTCGTCATAGTGTACCTGGATGATATACTCATATATTCCAATGACTCCCAGATCCATCAAGAACATGTAAAGGCAGTCTTACAACGTTTAAGAGAACAAAAGCTCCTGGCCAAGCCAGAAAAATGCCTCTTTCATGTCTCCGCCATCCATTATCTTGGATTTGTGCTTAGCTTAAAAAAAAAATTGGAATGGATCCTTCCAAGGTAGGCGCCATCGTTTCCTGCCCAGCACCCACCACTGTAAAGCAGATTCAATCCTTCCTGGGACTTGCACATGTTTACAGAAAATGCATTCCTGGGTTTTCTGACATAGTGCATCCAATAGTGACACTATTAAAGAAGGATACTCCATTTGAATGGTCAAATGCTCAGGAGATGGCCTTTCGACAACTGAAACAAAAATTTACTCAAGCTCCAATCCTAGCCCAACCTGATATAGACCGGCCCTTTTTGGTGGAAACAGACGCATCAGACTATGCCATTGGTGCGGTCTTAAAACAAGAATTCGGAGACAAGTTGGAACATCCTATTGCTTACCTATCCCGCACTTTGACTCCCAGTGAGAGCCATTATTCTGTCCTGAAGAAAGAGTTGCTAGCCATCCGACAAGCATTCACCGACTGGCGTCACCTACTCCTGGGTCTAAACATCCAGTGCAGGTATGAACAGACCATTTAAATGTACAAGTTCTGCAATCCCTGGAATGTAGAAACAGTCATCAAGCCTTTGGGCCTTTTTTTTGCCCAATACCAGTTCCAGATTCACCATTTTCCTGGAACAAATAACATTATCGCAGACGCCTTATCTAGACGTCCTGATTATGAGCCAGTTGAAGCCCGGAACTTTCCTAAAATCTTTCCTGATACTGTGTTTGTGGCCCAAGCCATTTCTCTCCTGGAAGACATTTGTGCCAGAACACCTTCTTCGGATCTCTGGAAGGAATATAAAAAGAACAACCAATGGAACCTAGTAACGAAAGACAGATACCTCTTCAAGGAATTTGGCTGGCAATACCAACACAAAAGCTGAGGCACAAAATTCTGAACCTTTTCCACAATACCTTTCATTCAGGACATCAAGGTGTCATTACCACACTTCGTCTTGTGCAAAGGCAGTTCTGGTGGCCAGAAATGATAGATGACGTAAGGACCTACATTTGATCCTGTGCAGTGTGCAATCAGAATAAACATGACAACAGAAAACCCGCAGGCCTCCTTCATCAACCCACATTACCAACACGACCCTGGGAAATCATAGCCACAGATTTCATCATGGAATTACCCCCGTCCAGAGGTTACACAACCATAATGGTTACCATCGACTTGTTTACACATATGGCTCACTTCACTCCCTTGTTCAAACTACCATCCTTGTCTGAATTGGCCGTAATTTTCCTGAAGCACATATTTAGACTTCACAGACTGCCTTCCAAGATCATCTCTGACAGAGGACACCAATACATATCTCAGTTCTGGAAACACCTATGCCAAATCTTGGGCATCCAATGTGTGCTGTCTTCAGGATATCATCCACAGACCAATGGGGCTACTGAGCGAGTCAACCAAATCCTAGAACAATACCTCTGCTGTTTCACTACCAAGGTCCAGGATGAGTGGTCACTTTTGATTCCTGTGGCTGAATTCTCTTATAAAAATTATGATCATTCTGCTATCAAGACAAGTCCCTTCTTTTGCAGTCAAGGATTTCATCCCTCAGTTCTACCATCTGTCCTACCACATCCTACTCCAGTTCCTGCAGTTGATGTCTGGATTGAAACACTGGTCAATGTACACAGAGATGCGAAAGAACACCTGGAAAAGGCCAGAATAGAAGTCAAACGATATGCAGATACCAAGCAGAGACCTAGCCCTTCCCATTCAGTCAGGATAAGGTTTGGCTATCATCAAAACTTCTTCCTCGACATCAGCGGCCAAATAAACTGGCTCCCAAGTATTATGGCCCCTTCCCCATAAAGGAAGTGATTAATCCAGTGGCCTTCCGGCTCCAGCTTCCAGAATCTTGGAAAAGGATTCACCCGGTCTTTCACAGTTCCTTGTTAAACCCATATGTACAATCAACCAGAAATATTCCTAGACCTGCTCCTGTAATCGTCAATGACCAACTTGAATTCGAAGTCTCGAGGATATGTGATTCCAGGTACAGACGGTGCCAGCTCCAATATCTGGTAGAATGGAAAGGATATCCAACCAGTGAGCGCACCTGGGAACCTGTCTCAAACATGAATGCCCACCGTTTAATACAGAGATTTCATCGAGTACACCCAGGCAAACCCGGGGGTGCAGGGTTTAGGAGGGGGCATACTGTCATGAACCGCCGAATTCGTCCGTTTTGGACTCCATGGTCCATGATGCATCACAGCATGAACTCAGAGATCCTTCCAACATGGCCGCCGGGCGTGAAATGCCGTGCTCTAGCTGCTGCGTGCAATGCGCGACTTCCTAGAAAACTGACACGCCCCCGCGGTTCTGTGTGTCTCAACACAACTGCTTGGAGTTGTTAGACGTGTGCCTTTCAAGTCCGCTTCTGCGTTACTCCAGTTCCCTTATCTTTTCCTTTTCTTGTTCCCTGGAGCCCCGTTCGTTTCCCTATTACCTTCTTACCCGTGCCTCCTCCTGAATTTGCCTGCTCTTTGTTCCACAGTATTACGGACATCCTCAGAGCCTGGAACACTTATCTCCTTCCTGGATTCACGCTCCTGGAAACTGAAGGCTATCCGGCTAAGAGAGCCGGCTATCTCACGCTGGAATCCAAAGACCCACACCTAGGCCTATACAAGTCTCGGACAGTGAGAAAGAAAGCAGTCGCTTCCAAGAAGGTCGCAAGCAAGGAGAAACAGGTGAGGAAAAGAGAAACTTGTGACACTTAGAATACATTTCCCAGACACTTCAAATATGAGTGCCATAATGATGCAAAAAATGGGATCAGATGACGTCCTTGCTGAATATAAACAGGAGATTCAGGCTAAATGGTGTTTAGAGACAAGGGAAGCATGGGACAAAAATTAAATTTAATTTTAAGTAGAGAGGCAGTTAAAGAAAATTGTGGGAATTGAAGCAGAACCATGGTCTGAGATACAATTAACTATTGTCCATCTTTGTATGTTAAAACAAGAAAAGCATAGAAATAAGGTTGCAGACAGGAAGATAGAGGAAGCAAAGCTTGTGCAAAAGAAATTATCCACATTGGCAGTAGAAGGAGCAGTGTTGACAAATACTGGGGAAAACTGCAATGTTCTGGAAACACAACAGATACAGCTGGGTCGAACAGGAACTTTGAGGGAAAGGGTGATTATAAATATTATCCCCGGGGAAGAGAGGGTGCACCCTAGGTAGCGTGTTCAGATTTTAAGCCCCACAAGGAGGAGGGTTTAATGGGGGACAGCCACGGTTTGGAGGGCCTCCACCACAATGTTGGACATCAAGGAAGAAAGGACATGTTGCACATATATGCAGAAGTGGGGGGGGGGACAACAGAATTGGCAATCATTTGGCCCAAGAGAGGGGTCAGCACCCACACAGCATGTACTGTGGAACCACAGAAATATTATGCCCAAGATCACACGCAAAATCAGACACAAGCACTGCAAATACAGCAGACACAACAGGAGGTGCAGCCTCCGACACAGCAAGAACCAATGCCAGTACAACAAAACACAGTGACGCCATGGAAGGCAAACATATTGCTGCAAACACCTACATCTAGAATAGGGGTTGTGACAGTAGTGGGAGGGAATCCTTTCACAGGGACTGCATATATACCCACAATAGGGCAGCCCACAGAAGAACTTGATGTGTTCCATCCTATCAATTACCACAGACCCACAAGAGGAATCAAGGGTTGGGGTAACAATAGGCATAAAAACATTTTCCTTTTTGGGAGCTATGGAAGTGACCCAATCCTGTGTTAGAGAGGGAACATTCCCAATGTCAGGTATTTCCATGGATGCAGAAGGATTTTCTGGGGTGACAAAAACGGTTCCTTTTACAGATAAATCACCCATAACTATAGGAGAAGACGACACGGCTATGCTGTTGTTATATTCCCGTAAGATACCAGTTAACATATTGGGGAGAGACAAGAACTACCCATGGATGTGGCAGCAGGGTAGATAATTAGACCTGAGCTTGAAGCTGCAATAGAAAGAGAAGACAGGGTAATATTACATGGAATAGACGACGGAGAGGTAAATTGCTGCACAGTAATTGCGCTTGACTGACTGACTTGACAGATGAAGAATTGGCACACATACCAAGCTCACTATGGACCAGCAGTCTATATGAAGTTGGTTTATTAAAAGGAGTAGGAGCAGCCAAAATTAAACTGAAGCTGGGAGCCCTTTTATCACAAGTAAAACAGTATTCCGTGTCAAAGGAAGCTGATAAGGGTATGTACAAATCTATCACCACCATAGTGCGACAGGTGATATTATTGCCTTCATAATCACCAGGAAACACATTGGTGTATCCGATTAAAAAGCTGACGGAGGGGTGTGGAGATTTATACAGGATTTACTCCCGCTGAATAATATTGTTGAGGCAGAATTCTCATTAGTGGCAGTTCAGCTACAATATTATGTAATATACCATCTACAGCCAAATACTTTACAGTGATTGATTTAAAGAGTGCATTATTTTCAATTCCCCTGCATGAAGAGTCTCAATATTTCACCACATTGACTATAGCACATATTTCAGGCCACTCTTAAAAGGACTGAAAGAAGCCCAGACATACTAAAGTGACATGGCCTGGACAGGTGAGATGATATATGCCTTTGATGAGTTGAAGCCAGTAATTAGCACAGCTCCAGTGTTAGGGATTCCTGATTACAATGAAGACTTATTTCTGTTTTCCCATTCAAATGGAGTAGTGATGATAGCTGCCCTTGCACAGACAACTTCTGTGGCATACAAACCATTAGCATTCTACACTGGGATCTTAGATCCAATAACGAGAAGCCATCACCCATATAAGCAAAACATTGGCTGCAGCAGCTTTTGCAATTGAAAAATCGGCCAGCATAACTAATGGATGTTCAGTTACATTATATGTTGACCATGCTCTTTCCACCATCCTTGAAAAGTGCCAAAGTACATTGACGACACAGAGAGCCTCAGGCTAGGAATTTATCATATCAAATCTATCAATCATAATAGTCAGGTGCCGTGTCGTGAACCCAACCAGATTCATAGCAGAAGAAGTGAAGGAGGCAGACCATGTACATGATACTACTACCTGCACTGATTAGTATGATGATGTACCGTGTGTCAAGGAAAATGCCCTAAAAGGGGGATACATTCTCTTTGTTGATGGCTCTTCAACGATAGATCAGAGCTCTGGAGAAAGGCACCGTGGAAAAACAGTAATGAAGGCAGGAGAGAATGATAGCTTTGAAATAGTAACCAGCGCAAGATTGCCAGTGCATTTTTCAGCACAAGCGGCATAGTTGGTAGCTTTGATTTTGGTGCTTGAAATGCATAAAGACGAGGTAGTAACAGTGTATTCTGACTCTGCCTACGTGATGTCAACAGTACATGCAGGACTGTCATGATGGAAAAGGTGCGGTATCCTGCACACAGCTGGCACACCAGTAAAACATGGACAATTACGAGAAAGCTCATAGACGTAGTTGAAATTCCATTGGCTATCGCTGTAGTGAAGTGCACAGGGCACACAAGAGGTGCAGACATGATTTCCTGCTGCAACAAGGCCACTAATTTAGAAGCAACAAGGATAGCATATTTCCCAGAAGTATCTCACATTGCAACTCCCCCAAACAAATGTACATGTACACGCAACATGGTGATGAAGGAGGGCTTCAATACATTATCCATTGTGCAAATTATCGAGTTGCAGGGTAGGGCACCACCAGAAGAGCAGGAATTGTAGAAGAGGAGGTGCTGCTCATTGTCTCCCACAGAAGAAATGTGTTGGCAGGACAGCACCAGGAAACCTGTTATGCCCTTAGGGCTACTTACAGTAACACTAGAACAACTGCACTATCCTGCTCATAATACAAGGGAATGTCTTGCAGTACTGATTTCGGATGAGTGGTTTGTCCCTAATTGAAATTAGCCCATTGCACATTTTACTATCAATTAGCTAGTATGTCAAAGGTTCACTGCTGGTCATACCCTGAGAATGGTCAGAGGAGCAATACGTCATCCTACTGGGCCCTTTCAGCATTTACAAATCGACTGTGTGGATATGCTCCAAATGTATAATGGCTACAAGTACTTGAAAGTAGTTGTATGCCCTTTTCCCCATTGGATCGAAGCCAGTCCATGCACACACCCAGATCTCACATCCACTGTGAATTTCCTTGTACATGAGGTATTTCCAATGTGGGGAGTATGTGAAGTGCTACGTTCTGACAATGGTGTTTTAGCACATTACTAGCTTTTTGGGAATAAAGCATACATTTTCATCTGCCTATCATCCACAAGCAAACACAATTTGTGAGCACCTAAAAAGCCTCTTAAAAGGAGGTATTGCCAAAATAAAGGAACTATTAAAAAGTGCTGGCTATACAGCATTACTTTAGCACTATTGGCCTTACGCAATCAGCCCGGCTCAACCATCAACTGACTCCACATGAGCTGGTGAAGGGACGATGAATGTATACTCCATTGCTCCTCCCGCACAGGCTCATACTGATGCTGAAAATATTGCCACTGTGCTTGGACAGGAAAGGCATGATTATTTACAGCTATGGTGGAATCTCTTAAATGTATGTCTCGACAATAGCAGACACAGCAGGTGTCACAAGTCTCTCCTCTTCTCACCTGTTTATGTTGTTTGCTTGTGACCTTCTGTGGAGTCTTCTTTCGCGCGCTCCAGGATTTGTATAAATCCGTGTGCTGGTCCTCGGATTCCAGCGTGAGGTCCACAATCCAACAGCAGGATACGCTCAGATGTCCAGGGCGGAAACCAGGAAGGAACGATGCTCGCACTCGGAGGCACAGAAAGCCGTGATCCGAACGCAGGTGAAAATCCAGGAAGTTCAGAGGTAATGTGGCAGAAAGGAAGGAAGGAAAGGGGATTCAAGGAACCGGGAATCAGGTATCAGAATTAAGCCCCGAGCGAACTCCGTCAACACACGTCCAACTACAGCAAGCAGTAGCGTTGAGACGTGCAGAGCCGTGAGGGCGTGTCTGTTTTGTAGAACGTAGAGCGTGTAGCGCAGATACTGGCAAGCAGCGTTCTGCATCAAGCGGCCATGTTGGAAGGATTACTGAATTCCATCCCCTATGGGTCAGGGACCACGTAGTCCAGAAGGGACGCAGACGGCGGTTCCTGACAGTATGCCTCCTCTGAAGTCCAGCTCCTCCGGTTTTGCCCGGATGTATAAGATGGTATCTTTGACCAAGCCTGAGAGCATTCATGTTTGACACACGTTCCCAGGTACGCTCACTGGGTATCCTTTCCATTCGACCAAATATTGTGGTTGACCACGTCGGCATTTAGTGTCACAGATTCTGGAAACCTCATATTCGATTTGGTCATTGATAATCACTTGGGTAGATCTTGGAGCAGTTCGAGAGGGCTGAACATATGGTGGCTTCAACAGAGAAGTATGCAAGACTGGATGGATCCTTTTCCATAATTCTGGTAGCCGGAGTCGAAAGGCCACTGGATTGACGATTTCTTTTATAGAAAAGGGTCTGTAATACCTGGGAGCCAGTTTATTTGGTCGCAGATATCGGGGAAGGAGTTTCGAGGATAACCAGACTTTATCGCCTACTGAGTAGGAAGGCCCTGGTCTTCTTTTAGAGTCAGCATGATGTTTAACGTCTCTTCAGGCCTTTTCTAAGTGTTCTTTTGCTTCTTTGTGTACATTGATGAGGGTTTCAATCCAGGAATCAACCGTAGGAACTGGGGTTGGGTGTGGAAGAATGGACAGTAGGACTGAAGGATGAAATCTTTGACTACCGAAAAATTGACGTGTTTTTAAAGCTGAATGATCCGAATTGTTGTATGCGAATTCGGCCACAGGTATTAAGACTGACCAATCATCCTGGACCTTGGTGGCGAAGCAATGAAGATATTGTTCCAGAGTCTGGTTTACACGTTCAGTGGCCCCATTAGTCTGTGGGTGATAACCGGAGAACAAGGCACATTGGATTCCCAGAATACGTCATAATTGTTTCCAGAACTGGGATATGTATTGGGGTCCAATGATAACCATGATAGTTGTGTAGCCTCTGGAAGACAGTAGTTCCACGATAAAATCCATGGTGATAAATTCCCAGGGTCTTGTTGGCATTGCTGGTTGGAGCAGGAGACCTGCCAGTTTCTTATTATCATGTTTGTTCTGATTGCAGACTGCACATGTCTGGATATGGATCCGGATATCAGCCTTCATTTTTGGCCACAAAAACTGTCTTTGTATTAAATGGAGGGTGTTGGTTATGCCACGGCGGCCTGAATGAAAAGTATCATGACATAGGCTTGTGATCTTTTGTCACAATCCATTAGTGGGAATGACCAAGCAATTGTCCTTGAACAGATATCTGTCTTTTGTTTTGAGATTCCATCGATTGTTTCTCTTAAACTCCTTCCAGGTTTCAGAGGACTGAGTTTGTATTCGAATATCCTCCAGGAGGGTGATTGCTTGGGGAACAAATATTGTGTGGGGAAACATCTTAGGAAAAGACCAATCTTCAAGGGTTTCGTAATCAGGACGTCTGGATAAGGCATCAGCTATTATGTTGTGTGTTCCAGGGACATGATGGATTTGAAACTGATATTGAGCAAAAAAGAAGGCCCAAAGGGCTTGACGACTGTTTCTACATTCTAGGGATTGCAGGACTTGCAGATTCCGATGGTCCGTGTGGACCTGTACCGGATGTTTGGCTCCCAGGAGGTGATGACGCCAATCAGTGAAGGCTTGGCGGATGGCTAGCAATTCCTTTTCCAGGACGGAATAATGAGTTTCACTGGGAGTCATGGTGCGAGAAACATAGGAGATGGGGTGTTCTAGCTTGTCATGAAGTTCCTGTTAAAGGACTGCCCCGATGGCGTAGTTGGAGGCATCAGTTTCCACAAGAAAGGGTCGATCAATGTCGGGTTGAGCTAGGATGGGAGCTTGTGTAAACTCCGACTTCAACCGTTGGAAAGCCGTATCTTGGGCTGAGGTCCACTGAAAGGGGGTATCTTTTTTTAACAATGTAACAATAGGATGTACAATTTCCAAAAAAGCTAGTACACATTTCCGGTAGAAATTAGCAAATCCCAGGAAGGATTGAATTTGTTTTACAGTAGTTGGAACAGGCCAGGATAATATGGAATCTACTTTTGAGGGGTCCATTCCAATCCCCTTTGGGCTAAGAACGAATCCGAGATAGTGAACAGTTGATACATGGAAAAGGCACTTCTCGGGTTTGGCCAGGAGCTTATGTTCACGTAGACGTTGTAAAACTGCCTTTACGTGCTCTTCATGTTTCAGATGGTCCTTGGAGTATATCAGTATGTCTTCCAGATATACAATAACGAAGAGGAACAGCATATCAGAAAACACTCGGTCCATAAAACGTTGGAAGACTGCTGGGGCATTAGCAAGTCCGAAGGGCATAACCAGGTATTCAAAATGGCCAAAGGGTGTTCTAAAGGCTGTTTTCCATTTGTCACCTTCCTTTATACGAATAAGATGGTAGGCACCCCTGAGATCCAGTTTTGTGAATACTACTGCACCTCTTACTGCTTCCAGGATATCCGAGATGAGAGGCAATGGGTAGCGATCCTTGAGAGTACACTGGTTAAGGCCACGGTAATCTAGATATGGTCTAAGCTCCTTGGTATCTTTCATGGGAACGAAAAATAACGAGGCGCCCGGCGGGGACTTGGATGGTCGTATGGTGCCATTTTCCAAGTTAGTATCCAAGTATTCCCGGAGGGCCCTTTTTTCAGGTTCTGATAAAATAAACATCCTTCTGAAAGGAATCACTGCTGAAGGTTCCCTATTGATGGCACAATCCTCAGGTCTGTGAGGAGGAAGAGCTTGAACTATGGCGGTCGAAAATACATCTGTGTAAGCATGATAGGCCCTGGGAATCCGGATAATGTTAGAGACAGTGATTGGACTTTGCTGGATTTCTTGTGAGTCTTCAGAGGACTTTGGTAAGGAATCTAGGGATAAGCAGTGGGACATACAGTGTTCAGAACCAAGAAACAAGGAGCCTGCTGCCCAATTGATGTAGGGGTTATGCTTCTGTAACCAGGCAAGCCTAGAACCATTGGATAGTGGGCAGATCTTATGATGTCAAATTTGATCCTCTCTTGATGATGGTTTATAGAGAGTAGGATCTCTTTAGTTTGAAGGGTTATGGGTCCTGAAGACAGGGGTCTCCCGTCAATAGCCTCTACAGGTTGCATTGTCTCTCGAGTTTCATGTGGAATGTTGTGAGTAGTGACCCAATCATGATCGATGAATATGCCCATGGCTCCGCAATCCACTAATGCCAGAATGGGGTAAGATTCTTTCTTGGAAGGCGATAGAAAGGCCTGAAGAATCACAAGATTATTTTGTCCAGGAGAGTTCAAGGATGGAATTGATGTGGAGCAGACATCTCTCTCCCGAAACTGTGCTCCATCTAGGATCGGGAGCTGGCGTTTCCCGAACGCCGTGGAGGAGCAATGGGGCATTCTCTCACGAGATGCTTGTCGGAGGCGCAACTCATGCACAGACCAGTGTGAATCCGCTGCATCCTTTCTTGTGGGGTAATGGGTCCACAAAAGGCCCCGAGTTGCATGGGTTCTGGGTCTGAGGTCGGAGAAGCAATGGGGTCTGGTCTAGATGGATGGTCTGTAGCGGCCTTTTGGAGAGTCGACTTAAACTTCTTCTCCGCTTTTCTTTCCTGGAGACGAAAGTCAATTTGTAAGGAAAGTTCCATGAGAGCCTGGAAGGAGCTTGGGTGAGCTACCCTGGCTACTTCGTCCTTTATTTCTTCATTCAGACCTCTTGGGAAGAGGGTGAAACTGGCTTCTTGAGACCAATCGGCTTCCTTCACAAGTTGTTTAAAGCGGTTCACATAGGTAAGCATATCTTGGGATCCTTGTTGAAATTCAAGTAAGCATTCTTGGGCGCTCTAAACCTGTTCTGGGCGATCAAACATGGCCTTTAGGGCTTCCACAAACCCATTATAAACATCCATGAGGGCGTCACCCGAATTGACCAGGGGGGTTGCTCTGGTTAGGGCATTACCAGTGAGGTGTGAAATCATAAACCCCACCTTTGCTCTAGTAGTGGAAAAGTAGTAGGGCTTAAAGGTGAAGTGCACTAAACATGAATCAAGAAAGGCACGGAGGGTCTTTGAAGAACCATCATATGTGTCCACTACTCCTTCCAATATCATGCTTTCCTTAGTTATGGAGTCACGTGACAAGACTAGCTGTTTTAATGCAGCATTCTCAGCCTTAAGGTTCTGGACTTCTGTGGTTAGTTCCTGAATGCCGTGCATCAGGTCTTGAACTGCGGCTTCCATCTCTGTATCTGTATCATTTTTTTGGGCATCTCAATCTGTCACAAGTTTCTCCCCTTCTCACCTGTTTATGTTGTTTGCTTGTGACCTTCTGTGGAGTCTACTTTCGCACGGTCCGGGATTTGTATAATTCTGTGTGCTGGTCCTCGGATTCCAGCGTGAGGTCGACAATCCAACTGCAGGATACGTTCAGATGTCCAGGGCGGAAAACAGGAAGGAACGATACTCGCACTCAGAGGCACGGAACGCGGGTGAACATCCAGGAAGTTCAGAGGTAATGTGGCGGAAAGGAAGGAAGGAAAGGGCATTCAAGGAACCGGGAATCAGGTATCAGAATTAAGCTCCGAGTGAACTCCGGCAACACACGTCCAACTACAGCAAGCGGTAGCATAGAGACGCACAGAGCTGCGGGGGCGTGTCTGTTTTGTAGAACGTAGAGCGTGTAGCGCAGAGACTGGCAAGCAGCGTTCCGCATCAAGCGGCCATGTTGGAAGGATTACTGAATTCAATCCCCTATGGGTCAGGGACCACGTAGTCCAGAAGG
Organism: Ambystoma mexicanum; assembly: GCF_040938575.1. Lineage (NCBI taxonomy): Eukaryota > Metazoa > Chordata > Amphibia > Caudata > Ambystomatidae > Ambystoma > Ambystoma mexicanum. The sequence continues at coordinate 251,105,954 of NC_090922.1, read as the reverse complement.
GACGCAGACAGCGGTTCATGACAACGGGGAGGCTCGAAGACAACAGAAGCACAGTAGAAAACTGGCCTAAATAATTTGTTGAAACCCCTTTTGTTGCATCCCACTGACAGGGAGCTATGCCATAACGTTATTAGAAAGTGTCACAAACCCCATTCCCAAGGACCTTCTATTGTGGAAGCGCTCACCCCATCTGTGGTTAAGATTGAAGGCAGACGCGCGTGGATCCACCTCAGCAACATCAAACTGTATAGAGGTGAGTCCCCCCTATCCACGCCTACTGAGCCCAAAAGGTGAAGAAGATGTGTGAAGACCCGAGACACGATTGATGACGAAAGTCAATCAGCAACAAGAGCAATAAAGACACATACTTTTTTACATGCAAGAAAAGCTGTTCCAACATCCTTCAGAGACACTTATTTAAAATAAAGTGTGGCCCTTCCAAAGTAAAAGAGGAATAACAAATGTGAACAAGTATACCTTTCTAGGAGTCTGCCTTCTATCAGGAATATATTGAATACTATGGCAGGGCCTGGGTGTCCCAAAAATGGAAGACACTCAGAGCCACTGCCAAGTCAGCATGTAGCTGCCACCAGCCAATACCCTGCTCTGTGGGCAACACACAGGTGCTCAAAAAACACATAAGGGCTACAGGGGTGTACCCCCCACTCATCAGTGCCACGAGTGTATAGAGGAGATCCCATGTAAAGCCTGCACTCAAACCGTCCATTTTGAAGTACCAGGAACGTTCAAGCCAAAGTATGTGACATACAAGGAGTAAATAAACCAGCAGAGAGCCGCAGTGGGGCTCTGTCCAGTACCAATTAGAAGAACCGCACCCATTGAGGTACCTACAACTAAAAAAACTTGGACAGTAACGTATCCATTGAGAAAACCATATCAACAAATGAAACGGAATGAAGATCACTGAAGAAGCCAAAAAAGATCTTAATGGAAGACGAATGTTGACGTCACAAGAACCCGGACTGACTCACATATAGAAGATATGACAAACTACGAATGACGAAAAGAGATGAAACACCATGGATAAGGGACATTGTGAACCTAAAAGTGAATGGACGATGTCAAATGAAAGAAGTTTATGCCATGAGCACGATGAAGATATTCAGTTAGTTTACACGTATACATATGCTTGGAACCGTAAGAAAGCTAAGAACATTTTGCGGCTTGCTATGCTTAGTAGTAAGATAGTTTGCGGCAAGTGCCACCTATACAATCTACCTCAATGTAAGCACGTTATATAAGTATGCTTCCACTATGCACAAAGGCAGAATCAACTAAAGGTTGACGTCCCTTTACCAACGTTTTTTTACTGAATTTCATAGGTTTTTAGTAGCGCAACTTAACCATAACGTCCCTTTAACAAAGTTGTTTTACTGAATTTCATAGGTTTTTAGTAGCATAGCTTAACAATAATATCTCTGACTTTATGTACATGTAACATGGAACATACTGAACCCCCTCTAATGAATTTGATGTCCGCGAACTCTTCTAATGTCCACGGACATGTGCGGACAACAGCAACACTACCCAAAAAGTCTGGGGGGTATGTTTAATTGTTATATCATAACATATGAACATTGCACACATTCACAAACCAGCACACATACACATTATATGTAGTAATAAATAAGAAGTGTAACCCATATATATAACACATCAACCATTCATTTAAATACAATATGTTCTAAAATGGAATATACCAAAAGAAGAAAGATAGGCTTCCAACACAATTACCTCACAGAAACTCCACAACTAAGAGCAACAGCAGATATACAGACCAGTAAGAACACACCTTACCAGAAGCTAGTAAGTGTACTACATTGTACTCATATATTTCTGAACTTTCTGTATTAGATACAAAAAAAATGATATTATTATTTTTCTCACAGAAATGTCTAGTACTCTGGAGTGGCTAGAGGAGCATTTCCCACGTGAGGAAATGTCTGAAGATAGTGAACCTAATGGTAGACACTTTTCTATATAAACCAATTAATAAATATTATTTTATATACATTTAACATATTCATTTTTTTTGTACAGACCATACAAACATTGGAAATAGTAAACAAAAAGAAATATTGGATAAGACTCCCCAGCACATGGAAGAAAAAATGGACCTACTCATGGAAAATTTCAACAATTTAAATACTTTGTGGAGGATCACTTGAAACAAAAAACTAGATACCATTGTCCCACATGTACCTGTCCCCCTCACCATATCCCAGTCAATTATCCCCAAACCCTCTCCATGAACCAAAACGTTTTGATGAGACTTCCATCCCTTCTTCACCTCATATGAATCCTCTTCAAACCCCCAATTCTCCGGTGTTTGTCTCAGTTTCTGCTTCACCTTCTCTGTCATAAATTTAACATCCATATATAATAAAGTAAAATTATTATATTGTGTCCTAATTCATTTCTTTTTTTTTTTTTTTAAAAAGCAGTTGAGATGTCCGCGGAAAGCACAGGTGTCCAGAATGTCCGTAAAGAAACAAAAATGGGGGCGTTGTAAGGACACTATACCTGTCCGTTCTGTTCGCATGCAAGTTGAAACTGTTCTAAGAACACACCTGGTGCTCGGGATATCCGCCATTAATCAAAATGGAGGTGTTCTAAGGATTCTTTACCTGTCCGTACTGTTGGCAGGCAAGTTGAAACTGTTCTAAGAACACATTCGGTGTCCGAGATGTCTGTAATCAAACTAACACATTCGGTGTCCTGAAAAGTTTGTAAATAAACAAAATGGGGGTGTCCTGGGGACGCTAGACCTGTCCGTGCTGTTCATAGGCAGGTTGAAACTGTTCTAAGAACACATCAAGTGTTCCGGGATGTTTAGAAATAAGTAAAATGGGGGTGTCCTCAGGACACTATGTCTGTCCGTATTGTTCGCAGGCGAGTTGAAACTGTTCTAAGAACACAGGCAATATCCTGAAATGTTCATAAATAAAAAAAATGGGGGTGTCCTGAGGACGCTGTCCGTATTGGTCGCAGGCAAGTTGAAACTGTTCTAAGAACACAGGCAATATCCTGAAAAGTTTGTAAATAAACAAAATGGGGGTGTCCTGAGGATGCTGTCCGTATTGTTCGCAGGTGAGTTGAAACTATTCTAAGAACACACGCAGTGTCATGATGTGTTCGTAAATAAACAAAATGGGGGTGTCCTGAGGACGCTGTGCCTGTCCGTATTGTTCGCAAGTGGATTGAAACTGTTCTAAGAACAAACGCCTGTTCGTAACTGTTCGTTTCGCTTGTGTCACACTTTTAATTAGTTTCAGGACCCGAACAGTGTCCCTAGAACACCAACGCGCATGCACAAAACAGTTCCCGTGCATTTGGTGTCATGCGGACACCAGTTCCCTTTGCGGACATGTTCGCGAAGCTACCATGTGACCGCGCCCACGCTGAGCGTGTGTTCTGAGTGCAGACACTGTTCGTGTCCCCGAATAATTTAAAATGACCTTTTCAGGCAATCCACAATATTTCTCAATAATAAATCACCATAGCACAAGTCCCAGTCAGTAATCCTGACTTTCTACATACTTTTTGGGACTTTTTTAACCTTTTTTAGGTGTTCAATCTGTCCGCGGACAGCGCGGGTGTCCGCGAACCATGCACAAGCAGCCCTATAAAAGGCCACACCCAGAGCTCATCCTCATTGTGTTTCTGACTATCTTACAGAACACTGATCCTTTCTGCTGCCAATTGTCCAGATTTATTTCTGAAAGCTGATGGCATCCATGGCTGCACTACTGCCACCTGGTGCTACATCTGCCTCAGCACCACTCCCACCCCCTCCACCACCACCACCACCACCTCCCCAAGGGCCTGAAGAGGGGAACAGGAGTGAGGATGCAGAGGAGGATGAAGAGGATGACAAGAATGAGGTAGTGGAAGTCCTTACTGCCACCACTCGACGTGAGTCTTGGGTGTGGCGGTTATTTACCATTCATGGTAACGGACCTAAGGCACGTGCGAACCAAGTCACCTGCAAAGAGTGCAAAATGGTGCTCAGTCGCGGGAGGCCTGGTTCGTACAGCTTTGGTACGAGTACTATGAAGCGACACCTAAGGTTGTTCCACGCTGGGGCCATTCGCAAGGTTGTACCTTGCGAGGAGCGTAGTAGGTTGACTTCCTCTACTACATCCTCCGTTTCCGATCCTGTCACCACAAGTAACACTCCTGTGGGACAGCATATTCCTCCAGCTGCCTCACAGGCCATTCGTAATGCTGATGACCCTTACCTTTCGAGGGTCACAGTTGTGTGTATGTACTGTGACGCAGTACTCTGCAGGGGGGAGAGACTTTGAAGTGCTTTTGAGACTCTGGTCTCAGAGCACAAGAAGATCTGCTTACTTCCTATGTAAGACCCAGCCTACATCTTCCTCTCTCCACCCACCCTTTCCTATCCCCCTGGATGGTGTCCACCCCTTACCCTCCTTTTCCCTCATCTCCTAGTGTGTCGTGTGTAAAAAACCATAAAAAATATAAAAAACAAAAATAAAAAAGGCTCTTTTCAGAGCCACCTTTCACAGTTTAAAATTAGAAGTGGAAAATAAATGTAGCAGGGCCTTGTGTATTTTTTAGAAGTCAGTGGACAGTCCGCAAACATCTAAAACTTTGGGGTGCTGCCCTATCATAACCATTGCAGTTTTGTCTGGGAGGAAGTGGTGGCTCTGAAAAGAGCCTTTTGGTGGTGTTTGTTTGTGTTTGAAAAACTTGAAATGGTCAACACCTACTACAAAATGGATGCTGTAATTCCAAAAAAGGTTGCAAAGCATTTTGTACATTTCTCGGAAATGTCTGATTGCCAGCATAAGTAAGATGGACTCCATCTCTGCAAAAAATGCATGTGCTACGAAACATAATATTTTCATTGTGAAAAGAGGACATGCCAACATCTCTTAGAAAGGCACAAACAGCCTTATTGACATTGCGCCTTGCTTTCTCCATTTGTGGACCAAATGAAGAAGAACGCAGCCACATTTGTCTCTGCGCAATCCGAGAAAAAATGACTTGAGAATTTGGAAACATGTCCATGACCTTCCCAAGTCCTTCTTTCATTGCAAATTGCAAAGAAATTCCAGACACATGTCCTAAACTGTTCCCTGCACAATTAATTACAAATATGTCTGGATGATGCTCTGTCTCCAAAGTAGCACAGAGAGGTAGCAAGTCCAACCATTTCATTCCACGTACTCCATGCCAGTGCACTTCCATAAGTGGGAATCCAAGATCTACAGCTACTCCACAGCTTTCTGCATGCACCTTCAACCAATGTATCCACGAGTCTCCCAAAATCCAAACAATCTGTTTTCTGAAACACACAGCCAGAGCTATCTGTTCTTCTCTCAGGAAAAAGAGTATCAGACAAACTCTCTCCTGGCACAACACACCCACTAAACTTTACTGACCAATCCCTTGCTCTGCTCATTCTCATTTGCATTCCTCCCCACCCCAAAATCCCCGGATGTAACACGCGATGTCCACGGACTACCGCCATGTCCGCGGAGATATCGTAACATGGACAGTCCTTCCACAATTTCCATTTCACTTTCTGTGCCATTCCCTCATTGGATATAGCTAAGCAGTCAAACGACCATCCACCAATCACATCCAAGACCTCTGCATCTAACTCCATCATCATAGATCAGCACTTCAAATGTACTGTTAATCACTCTGAGTACGTACAAGTGTCATATCATTGGAAAGCACCTTCTACAAGAAATACTGTACAAGTCTCCAAGATTTCTACTTGCAGCTGCATTCTGGCCGGCCTCTCTGGGCCCTCTTCCTGCTCCTACATGCAAGGCAAAAAACCTTGGGGTCATCTTCGACTCCACACTCTCCTTCTCTCCTCACATATCCGACGTATCTAAGAAGTCATACTACCAGCTACACCTCCTCAGAGGTATCCTTCCTTTCCTCTCCTTCCCCCAGAAGCTCACTGTCTCTAGAGCCCTGGTTCTCTCTAAACTGGACTACTGTAACAGCCTCTATCTTAATCTGCCCGCCTCTACTCTCCGCCCTTTGCAAGTCATCCAGAACAGGACTGCAAGACTTGTCCTTGGCCTCAAGCCCAGGGACCGTATCTCTCCAGGACTGAAATCACTACACTGGCTCCCAGTGACTGCGAGGATCAAGTTCAAAACCCTCTGCATTGTCCACAAGGCCGTCTGGGGCCTTGGGCCAAAATACCTTCAACTCTCTCTTCCTAAATATCTTCCTTCGCGAGCTCTTCGCTCATCCGCCTCCAACTCCCTCAGGGTCAGCCGCTTCTCCAAACAATGAGTTGGGGGCAGATCTCTTTCCACTGCAGGGGCCTCCCTCTGGAACAGCCTTCCTACCTCCCTGAAACTTGAGGAGAACCACCTCCGGTTCCGGAAGCACCTCAAAACCTTCCTCTTTGCCTCCGCTTTCTCTCCCCCTCTCCCCTGCTAATATTACTGAAACTGCACTGAATCTGCAAATGGGCCATTCACCGTTCTCGGCCCAGCCACTCTCTCCTGCACTGCCTCCACGGCAACCCCTGCACTACGGGACTGTGTCTGTATCCATACAGCCCCCCTTCCCAGCACTTGTCTGCACTTACCTCGCACTTGCCACCAGCTGGCCCTTGTTATTTATCCTGTATGCTGTATGCTAATAACCCTGTACTGCACTTTCCCCTCTCCCTTTCCCCCATGCACTTTTCCCTTCCCCTCTACCCTTGCACTTGCGCGATCTGAATGACACCTGGCCTAGTAAGATTGTTGTCTGTCTCCCCTTGTTCCCCCCCTGCCTCGTCGCGCCTTGAAACACTTGTGTATAGGCGCGTTACAAATGCCTTATCATATCATATCATATCATTCATATCCATATGTATGAACACAAACTACAGGTATGCATGTTTTCTGTATAGTACATGTACAATTCTTATACATTCATATGAACAGATTAACTGACTTTTAGCTTGTATAACCTATCAAATGAACTTACTGTCATTTTTCCCATCTGCTATAATCAACTGTCACTTCCAAACCTATCTGCTATTTAATTTCTTTTTACACACACATTTGCAAAGCATGTTGAACTAAGATGTTTAAAGTAAAATATAAAGAGTGCACATAGTCAAACAAAATTGCATGGACACACTATGTTCAAATATCAAACAACAATACTTGTACAAAAACATAAAAATCAATGTCTAAATTAATATCAGTGCTATATACAAACAAAATTACTAATTTATTTCCTTTACAATTGCAGTGAAGACCACTTTCATGAAAGGCAGCAGCAGAATTTGAAGTATAAACAACAACTAAGAAGAAACCTGCTCATTCCACAGAAAAAGTAAGTTAAATACCACCATAATATTTTTACTATTACTCAAACATGCTGTAGGGTTAATTCATGCTATTCCTGCACCTAAAAACAGAGATTGTGCACCATTCTGTCCACAAATCCCCATTTGCTAAACAGAGATTTACAGGCAGAATGGCGCACAAATTCCCATTTTTCGGCACACAAATGACATAACTCAGCCCCTAGAATTTTAATATTATAGAAGAAACAACTGTTTTAATTGTATACCATTACATTTTCTATGTGTGCTTCTCCTCACCACTAGCTTACTTTCTACTGTCATCTGAACCCCAGTTTTGTAGCACATAAATTCAAGAATACCCATCCCAACTAGTTGTAGTTGCCCAATGCACAATCACACACATCTTTATCATCATACTCGGACACTCATGCACACATACATTGCAGAACACCCCAACCCATACCCTTCTTTATTTTTTTCAACAGACCCTAAAGAATGCCTACCAAAAATCAAGTCCGTAGAAAGCAATGCAGAAGTAGAGCAAATGAAAATAGAAGTGTCCAAAATAAGCATCCATCTCTAGCAGAATTTGTAAAAAAAAAGTTCAAATAAAACAGCTAATACAGTCATTTAGCGAAACAAAACAAGCTTCAATTACAGAAACTTTGCCTCCTCTATCAAAAAGTAAAACGAAACAGAAAACAATTAACAAGAATTCAGCTACCACTACTGATAAAACTGCTCCTATAAATCTTGATATAGTGCCAAGTAAGCATACCAAAAAAAGTATTTTAGCAAAAATTTTCCACCACAGAGTCCTTCAAAATCTTATAGAAACAGGAGAGAAATCATGCACAACCCTTAAAACCTATGGTAGGAAATTAATGTTAGAAGCTTTGATAGACAGTGCAATAATTCTCAAAAGAAAGTTATTTATTTTAGTGTTAAACAAAATGAAACCACTAACAAAACTAATGACTGAATTACAAAAAAGATTTCTCAATAAACCAAATGTCAATAAAAGTAACTTCTTAAATATGTGTGGATGTGAGTGGAGTCACACTACAAGCACAGAACCATATTTTAATGAAGAAGCATACAAAGAAAAGCAAACAAATACAATTGCCATGCATAGCAGTGGACGAGGTTATGAAAAAATTAATAATACCATAATGGAACAAGAAATACTGCTTACTAAAATATCCCTAGAAAACTCAGAATTACCTATCATTCAACTAAATCAGAATGTCTAGTATACAAATGGCCATGCACGTTAATGTGTAACATTCCCAAAATATCTTTCAACTCTTTACGCCAATTCCTCAATCAGTATGTGAAAGGCAAAGACAAAATCAAAATTAAACTACTGCAAAATATGGATACCTGTCCAGTGCGCAAGTCCACAGGACTACAAGGACATTCATTGGCCTGCATTTGAGGACCTACTTGCAAAACCAGCTTCCATCATATCAAAATGATATCAACACATCATTCAATTATAAGAAATGTAGTCTATAACTGTACTATGCTAAAAGTCCTGCTTAAGCACTAGCCAATTTAAATAACATTCTTCTACATGGTACAGCAAAAGACCTACTTGAAGAAATCGACTATATCCAGAAAAAATGTTTTGGAAGTAAAACCCACTTACAGAATGAAATAGCTTTAAAACAAATTAGCAACAATTCTATGCATGGAAACCTTCTACTACACACATACAAAAAAGAAATACTGAACTTTAAAAGTACATCTGCTGAAGTACCAAACCATGTGTGTGTATGTTGCCGCAGAACTTTTTATAAAAGTAACACAAAAACTGTAGACCTAACATACAAAATAGAAGACAATGAAGATTCTAAATGGTTTGAATTAGCTTTCTACCTTATAGCAGAAAACAAATACGAAATAACTGACCCCTTAATACTTTGCAGTTACTGCACTACAAAACTTGACAACAACCAACTCCTTCACGTGCTATCACAAATAATTTGGAATTATTTCTACTACCAAAACCCCTACAACAACTCAATTTATACGAGAGCATCATAATTCAAACAGTGCACCCCTTTCAAGCAATAATACGCCTTCAACCAAAAACAGCAAAATTACCTCCCTCTGAATTGGTGAAAGGCAATTGTGGAAAACTAATGTATTTACGATTAGTTCTAAAACAAAATATGCACACTCTGGTAGTGCAACGTCCAATGGAGCAATCTTTAATTATCTTAGTAAATGGTGTACCTACAAAAGACAAACAAATTTGGCAACAACTGGTAGATTTACATAAAGTTAGACAAGCCTTGCAATATCTAAAATACAATAATGAATACTAAAAAGAAATTAATATTGAAGAAAACTTGAAGGAAACCACTGAAATCATTCACGAGTCACCAGAAGCTGGTCGATTTGAGCTTCTAGATCCTGCTACAGTATCCAATACTTTAGACCATTGTACAATTCATCCATTGCTCTCTATTGACACCGTAGAAGATGCACTAGAAACGTACCAAATGCGACAAACAAAAGGATCACCAATCAGCATATGGGAAAAAAGTATAGAAGTACGTGCTTTTCCTCTACTCTTTCCTACTGGTAAAGGAGGAAGGTACGATGATAGCCCTATTCAAATAATAGCATCAGAATACCGCTCATTACGGATGTATTCTGAAGATCCCAGATTTAGACAAAATGTGGAATACATATTCCACGTACTCTTTGAAAGTGAACGAGCAACTCTATGTTACGGAGTTGCACACACATTAAAATCAGGAACCTACTTTCAAAATATGTCAGCTACACAATTATTACAAAAAGTGTAAGAAAAAGATGAGGTTTTACAATGAAGTATTACAAATCTGTTAGCAAACATGCGTGGTACTAAAGAGTACTGGTTCCGACGTCATGGAGATGTACGTTGTATGATAAGAAACCTTGGCCCACCCTCTTGGTTTGTTACATTAAGTTTTGCGGAATATGCATGGGAAGATTTACATGATTTGCTACGCATATCAAACAAAAACAAAACAGACATAGATATACTAACACCTGGAGAACTTTGTTCTCTAGATCCTGTTAATGTTTCAAGATATTTTCACCATCGCTTCATTGCTATGCTACACTTTATTTGTAATAAAACTATTCCTCCCCTCGGAGAAGTGCAACACTTCTTTTGGAGAAAAGAATACCAAGCCAGAGGAGCACCACATATCCACATGCTTTTATGGATTAAAGATGTTCCTAAATTTGGTCAAGACAATGATGCCACTGTGTTACAGTTTATTGAAAAATAAGTACTTGTGAAATTCCATCGGAAGCAACAAATAGTGATCTTCATGCACAAATTTTACAATTTCAAAGACACAAATGTGGCAAATATTGTGATCGCAAATACAAAAACAAAGGAAAATACTATACCAAATGCCGCTTTGGTTTCCCTAGACCAGTTACAAAAACAGGTCAAGTAAAAAACTTAATGTCTTCAGTTAGACATAGTGTTAAAGGTAAATCACCTAAAAATACATATTACATAAAAAAGAACAGAAGAAGAAAAATATATCAATGATTACAATGCAATCATTGCCCACTTATGGAATGCAAACATAGATGTGCAGTACATTGCAGACAATTCCAATGCAGTTGCACGATATGTTACAGCATACTTAACCAAAGCAGAAAAAACAGAGCTCTAAGACCTCTGAAATGACCTGTCATCAGACAAAACACTATCTCAGAAATTATTCAGCTTGAGCATAAAAATGCTCTCCCATAGAGAATCTGGCTCCTATGAAGCAGTAGATTGTTTAACTGGTACTGCTTTGTATGGAAAATCTAAAAATATAGTACGGCTAAGTCTTGGTCCTGCTAAATCTAGAAAAAGAGTTCTGAAATCATAAGACGACATAGAAAAAATAGCCAAACATGATCCCAACAGCCAAGACATTTTAAAAAACAATTTGGTGGACGCATACTATCCAAACAGAAGTACCACTTTGGAAACCATGTGTCTATACCAAATAGCCCAAAACTTCACATACAAAAATAATATAAAACCCGATGAAAAAAAAGTAGATACAGAGTGTGAAGGCAGCTTAGTATAACTCACCAAACCAAATTTAATTAATCATATCAAATTGTCATTAAAGAATCCTCAACATAAAGAACTATATTACATGTCTGTGCTACAACTCTATAAACCATGGAGAAAAGAAGAAGCAATACTAGATAATTATGACTCCTACGAAGACGTTTTCAAAGCAAATGAAAGCACTATAACTGATGTAAACTTTACACACTACAAAACAATGTTGCACAATGAACCGCAACACGAAGAAGAACTCCATGCCCAACTAGATAAGGACACTCCTGACAGTAGTCAACCTTCTGTAACAGGAAGCCAAGAACCACTGGGACAGTCACTAATAACAAATGAGGCAGAATTAGCTATGACGGAAGTCGAAAACACCATGTGTCAGTATGAAGATAAAGAAGACTTACCTATACTACAATCAAAGCTAAACAATGAACAACATAGCATTTTTCAAGAAGTTACAAAAGAAATTGCACATGGTGTACAACATGAAAACAAATAATGCACCTGCCAAAATTACAAACCTATACTACTGTACGTCAGTGGTGAAGCTGGTTCTGGCAAAACATTCCTAATCAAAATCATTAGTAAGTTCCTTCAACAATTGACAAACAACAAACTGTCAGCTGTAGTCACTGCCCCCACAGGTTTAGCTTCCTACAACATAGGCGGTGTCACTTTACACCGAATACTACTCCTGCCAGTAGAACACCAAAACAAATTAAACTATTACAAACTTTTCTGCAGAAGCTGCAATGGAACTATGCAGAGTATTGAAACAAATGAAAATGCTACTGATAGATGAAGTGAGCATGGTCTCCAACCTAAGGTTGGCTTTGATTCACCTCAGATTACAAGAAGTACTCAAAACAAACTACGAAGAGGTCTTTGGAGGAAACCACATTATTGTTTTCGGAGATCTTCTTCAATTAACACCAGTGAAATGTGAGCCTATTTTTACAACCTTAGGACACAAACTCTGCCGTAAAACTGTTGGCAGCATAGGAAATGTCAACCTTTAGCAACATTTCCAATACAGAGAATTAACAGAAAACATGCGGCAATCTGCAGATCTCACTGCCAACATCTTAAAAAGTATTAGAGTTGGTGTACTATCTCAAGAAGCACAAGCAATATTGAAAGCCCGGCACATTCATGCACTTTACGGCGATAATGCATGTGCTTCGGATGTTATGGAATAATTAGCGCACAAAAATGTCAATTGTATGGCCTTAATGCTAACTCTTGCAAGGTGTTTCAAATTTAATGAAACAATGTTAAAAAAGAAATGCAACCAATAATTGAAATTAGCGCCACAGACAAACTAGACGTACATGGTATGACACTACCAATGTGTGAACAAGCCATAACAAGACTAAATAGTTTAGAAAATTCAAACTCCAACACAACTGGATTGGAAAAAATATAAAAATGATCCTTAAATTGTAGAGCAATGCTTAAACTTAACCTTGACGTGGATCAGGGACTAGTTAATGGAGCACTGGGTACAGTTGTTGGCTTTCAAACATACCCACGTGACAACATTCAGTTTGTCAATATTCTCTTTGACAAACTTTCAGTAGTGAAAAGGATAGGACGCTCAACAGCTCAATTCCTTCTCTTCAAAGTCATGTATGTACGCAGAGAACAATTTTCTCTAACTCTTGCATACACAGTCACCATTCATAAATCACAAGGTCTTACCATAGACAAAGCATTGATAGACATTGGTAACACAGTGTTTAAAGAAGGCATGAGCTATGTAGCACTATCACGCTTACGTACACTTGACGGTCTATTTCTAATCAACTTTGATGCAAGTAAAGTAAACACTGATATTCCTTGCATTTTAGAATACAATAGACTTCGTTCACTTTACAATCCCCATCTAAAAACATATCATGTTCCACAAAAAGTAAAATGTTTTCAAAGAAAACTAAATCAAACAGAAATGCAACAGGATGTCACTCCAAATCCTCCAAAGAGAGTTAAAAAAACTAATACTTCATCAAGCACCACAAACAAAAAATAAACTATTAGGGAAAGTAAACCAGGTACTTCTTCAAAGAAGGAAGACAAAATAAAAAAAGCACTCAGATACAGAACTACCTGGTCCATTTAAACTTTCAAATATAATTGGTGTAAGTTGCTACGCAAATGTAGCAATGAATATTCTATTTCAATTACCACCAATTGTTGACAACATTTACTTACACAGTACAGACCAATTGTGTTTGCAAATGTTAGTACTTCATAGAAACGTAACAAACAATCCTGACAACACGTATAGTGTTTATGGAATAAGACAAGAATTGGACTACTGTGATGGAATGGTGAAATTCTAATGTACTTACTACAAGTACTGGAAAACAAAAACATACCTATAAATGAAATCTTCCAGATTTCATACATGTGGAAGCATACATGCACTCTCTGCAACAATGTGACACAGGAACAAATCCCCAATGAGCGCTTCATGTATGTATCAATACCTAATTGTGAATCCGTTCCATTTCAGCAACTTGTACAAACTGCAAACCATAGTAGATTATGTACTACCTGCAATTCGGATAATCGCTCCACCTTACTAATACAAACACATAGTAAATACGTAATACTATTGCTTCTACGTTACAATGCAGATGGTACCAAAAATAACTGCTAGCTGACTGGATTCACACATGATCAAGTATCACTTGGTAAGAAAACCTTCACAACAATAGGTATAATATACCACACAGGAGCCACAACTAATGCAGGTCACTATACTGCATATATAAAAAAAAATGTGGATGGTTCGAATGTAATGATAGTACCATTACTCTAAAGCAGAGATTACCAGCACATCTTACAAACACTTATTTAATCTTCTTAAAACCAACATTTATTAACTAAACTGTACTTAAACATTAACAAAACTTCTATTAAAAAACTATAAACTGTTAGAATATGCCAACAGCTATCTAACTGCCCCAAGATTCTACAACAACTAAACAGATAAATGAATACCACTAAATTATATCAAAAAGTAGACAGTTAGAATACGCCACCTGGTATCTAACTGCCCCAAGATATTACAATAACCAAACAGATAAATCAATACCACTTCATTATAACAAAAAATAGACAGTTACAATATGTCAGCAGGTATCTAACTGCTCCAAAAATCTGCAACAAGCCAACATATAGAACATTAGCCAGAAACAAAAAGTGAACACTGAAAACAAACAAACAAATAGACTGCAGCATAACAAAAAAAGTTTTTTTTTTTAATCCAACATGGATTTTTTTTCCCACAGACCCAATGATTTTAGCAACAAACACAGAAACTGAGCAAATTGCACAGTACACTGGTTTGTAATCTACTAAATATGAGGGTTAAAAAAAATGTTGATTATTCAATGTTATAAGTCACTTCAAAATACCAATACTAACATGATCTTTTCTTTTATCACAGAAATTAACAAGGAATACATGTACTCCAGTTACTAAACCAAACAGTAAGTATATTATAATAAGTATAACCATCACAGCAAATCACACCCATAGTGACTTATAACTTCAGTGTTTATAAATTTGGTCTTGACCATGCACCCAACACTCTAGGCCCTGGCCACAACCACCGCAGCATGGTATGCTATAATAGCTTATGGTATAATAGCTTATAACTTTGGTGCTTATAAATGTGGTCTTGTCCATGCACCCAAGACTGGATAAGCCACTATGGGTGTGATATGCTGCGGTGGTTGTGGCCAGGGGATAGTCTTGGGTGCATGGCCATATGGCCATGGTCCCAAGACTCTATGCCCTGGCCACAACCACCGCAGCATATCACACCCATAGAGTCAAACATTTTAACTATGCAATATGGGCACTTTTAATGTCCGCGAACATGACGAGTGTTCTTAGACCAGTTTTAACTTGACCACCGACAGTACGGACAGGTATAGCGTCCTCAGAACACCCCCATTTTGTTTACTTATGAACATTTCAGAACACCGCATGTATTCTTAGAACAGTTACAACTTGCCTACGAACAGTACGGACAGGTATAGCGTCCTCAGGACACCCCCATTTTGCCTTGTTCTTCCGAGAGAGGGGCGCCTGCTACCTTTGTTGAATTCTTTGAAGGAACTTGGGGTTGGTCACCCGAGGTTACCTGGGGGCAACCAGACGTGGACTCCCTGCTCACTGTGCTTAGAGAGGCTCAGCTTCACCTCACTGATGATGCCCAACAAGGCTGAAACACGTGTATGGGGTTGCTGGTGGAACTCTTGTTCAGAGAGGAATTGCCATAGCATTTCGGTGCTGGACTGCCCATGTGGGCGGGACAAAGACTGATATGCAAATGGATATTTCCCATCTGTGAAAGGTACAGTGAGCAAAAAGCAGATGGCATGCAAACTCTCAATGTGGTTTACAACCACTGAACAGGTTATCATGCCTTGTTCTTCCAAGAGAGGGGCGCCTGCTACCTTTGTTGAATTCTTTGAAGGAACTTGGGGTTGGTCACCCTAGGTTACCTGGGGGCAACCAGACGTGGACTCCTTGCTCACTGTGCTTAGAGAGGCTCAGCTTCACCTCACTGATGATGCCCAACAAGGCTGAAACATGTGTATGGGGTTGCTGGTGGTACTCTTGTTCAGAAAGGAATTGCCATAGCATTTCGGTGCTGGACTGCCCATGTGGACGGGACAAAGACTGATATGCAAATGGATATTTCCCATCTGTGAAAGGTACAGTGAACAAAAAGCAGATGGCTGCGAACTCTCAATGTGGTTTACAACCATTGAACAGGTTATCATGCCTTGTTCTTCCGAGAGAGGGGCGCCTGCTACCTTTGTTGAATTCTTTGAAGGAACTTGGGGTTGGTCACCCTAGGTTACCTGGGGGCAACCAGACGTGGACTCCCTGCTCACTGTGCTTAGAGAGGCTCAGCTTCACCACACTGATGATGCCCAACAAGGCTGAAACACGTGTATGGGGTTGCTGGTGGTACTCTTGTTCAGAAAGGAATTGCCATAGCATTTCGGTGCTGGACTGCCCATGTGGGCGGGACAAAGACTGATATGCAAATGGATATTTACCATCTGTGAAAGGTACAGTGAGCAAAAAGCAGATGGCTGCGAACTCTCAATGTGGTTTACAACCACTGAACAGGTTATCATGCCTTGTCCTTCCGAGAGAGGGGCACCTGCTACCTTTGTTGAATTCTTTGAAGGAACTTGGGGTTGGTCACCCTAGGTTACCTGGGGGCAACCAGACGTGGACTCCCTGCTCACTGTGCTTAGAGAGGCTCAGCTTCACCTCACTGATGATGCCCAGCAAGGCTGAAACACGTGTATGGGGTTGCTGGTGGTACTCTTGTTCAGAAAGGAATTGCCATAGCATTTTGGTGCTGGACTGCCCATGTGGGCGGGACAAAAACTGATATGCAAATGGATATTTACCATCTGCGAAAGGTACAGTGAGCAAAAAGCAGATGGCTGCGAACTCTCAATGTGGTTTACAACCACTGAACAGGTTGTCATGCCTTGTTCTTCCGAGAGAGGGGCGCCTGCTACCTTTGTTGAATTCTTTGAAGGAACTTGGGGTTGGTCACCCTAGGTTACCTGGGGGCAACCAGACGTGGACTCCCTGCTCACTGTGCTTAGAGAGGCTCAGCTTCACCTCACTGATGATGCCCAACAAGGCTGAAACACGTGTATGGGGTTGCTGGTGGTACTCTTGTTCAGAGAGGTATTGCCATAGCATTTCGATGCTGGACTGCCCATGTGGGCGGGACAAAGACTGATATGCAAATGGATATTTCCCATCTGTGAAAGGTACAGTGAGCAAAAAGCAGATGGCTGCGAACTCTCAATGTGGTTTACAACCACTGAACAGGTTATCATGCCTTGTTCTTCCGAGAGAGGGGCGCCTGCTACCTTTGTTGAATTCTTTGAATGAACTTGGGGTTGGTCACCCTAGGTTACCTGGGGGCAACCAAACGTGGACTCCCTGCTCACTTTGCTTAGAGAGGCTCAGCTTAACCTCACTGATGATGCCCAACAAGGCTGAAACACGTGTATGGGGTTGCTGGTGGAACTCTTGTTCAGAGAGGAATTGCCATAGCATTTCGGTGCTGGACTGCCCATGTGGGCGGGACAAAGACTGATATGCAAATGGATATTTCCCATCTGTGAAAGGTACAGTGAGCAAAAAGCAGATGGCATGCAAACTCTCAATGTGGTTTACAACCACTGAACAGGTTATCATGCCTTGTTCTTCCAAGAGAGGGGCGCCTGCTACCTTTGTTGAATTCTTTGAAGGAACTTGGGGTTGGTCACCCTAGGTTACCTGGGGGCAACCAGACGTGGACTCCTTGCTCACTGTGCTTAGAGAGGCTCAGCTTCACCTCACTGATGATGCCCAACAAGGCTGAAACATGTGTATGGGGTTGCTGGTGGTACTCTTGTTCAGAAAGGAATTGCCATAGCATTTCGGTGCTGGACTGCCCATGTGGACGGGACAAAGACTGATATGCAAATGGATATTTCCCATCTGTGAAAGGTACAGTGAACAAAAAGCAGATGGCTGCGAACTCTCAATGTGGTTTACAACCATTGAACAGGTTATCATGCCTTGTTCTTCCGAGAGAGGGGCGCCTGCTACCTTTGTTGAATTCTTTGAAGGAACTTGGGGTTGGTCACCCTAGGTTACCTGGGGGCAACCAGACGTGGACTCCCTGCTCACTGTGCTTAGAGAGGCTCAGCTTCACCACACTGATGATGCCCAACAAGGCTGAAACACGTGTATGGGGTTGCTGGTGGTACTCTTGTTCAGAAAGGAATTGCCATAGCATTTCGGTGCTGGACTGCCCATGTGGGCGGGACAAAGACTGATATGCAAATGGATATTTACCATCTGTGAAAGGTACAGTGAGCAAAAAGCAGATGGCTGCGAACTCTCAATGTGGTTTACAACCACTGAACAGGTTATCATGCCTTGTCCTTCCGAGAGAGGGGCACCTGCTACCTTTGTTGAATTCTTTGAAGGAACTTGGGGTTGGTCACCCTAGGTTACCTGGGGGCAACCAGACGTGGACTCCCTGCTCACTGTGCTTAGAGAGGCTCAGCTTCACCTCACTGATGATGCCCAGCAAGGCTGAAACACGTGTATGGGGTTGCTGGTGGTACTCTTGTTCAGAAAGGAATTGCCATAGCATTTTGGTGCTGGACTGCCCATGTGGGCGGGACAAAAACTGATATGCAAATGGATATTTACCATCTGCGAAAGGTACAGTGAGCAAAAAGCAGATGGCTGCGAACTCTCAATGTGGTTTACAACCACTGAACAGGTTGTCATGCCTTGTTCTTCCGAGAGAGGGGCGCCTGCTACCTTTGTTGAATTCTTTGAAGGAACTTGGGGTTGGTCACCCTAGGTTACCTGGGGGCAACCAGACGTGGACTCCCTGCTCACTGTGCTTAGAGAGGCTCAGCTTCACCTCACTGATGATGCCCAACAAGGCTGAAACACGTGTATGGGGTTGCTGGTGGTACTCTTGTTCAGAGAGGTATTGCCATAGCATTTCGATGCTGGACTGCCCATGTGGGCGGGACAAAGACTGATATGCAAATGGATATTTCCCATCTGTGAAAGGTACAGTGAGCAAAAAGCAGATGGCTGCGAACTCTCAATGTGGTTTACAACCACTGAACAGGTTATCATGCCTTGTTCTTCCGAGAGAGGGGCGCCTGCTACCTTTGTTGAATTCTTTGAATGAACTTGGGGTTGGTCACCCTAGGTTACCTGGGGGCAACCAAACGTGGACTCCCTGCTCACTTTGCTTAGAGAGGCTCAGCTTAACCTCACTGATGATGCCCAACAAGGCTGAAACACGTGTATGGGGTTGCTGGTGGTACTCTTGTTCAGAGAGGAATTGCCATAGCATTTCGGTGCTGGACTGCCCATGTGGGCGGGACAAAGACTGATATGCAAATGGATATTTCCCATCTGTGAAAGGTACAGTGAGCAAAAAGCAGATGGCTGTGAACTCTCAATGTGGTTTACAACCACTGAACAGGTTATCATGCCTTGTTCTTCCGAGAGAGGGGCGCCTGCTACCTTTGTTGAATGATTATTCAATGTTATAAGTCACTACAAAATACCAATACTAACATGATCTTTTCTTTTATCACAGAAATTAACAAGGAATACAAGTACTCCAGTTACTAAACCAAACAGTAAGTATATTATAATAAGTATAACCATCACAGCAAATCAAACCCATAGTGATTTATAACTTCAGTGTTTATAAATTTGGTCTTGACCATGCACCCAAGACTCTAGGCCCTGGCCACAACCACCACAGCATACCACACCCATAATAGCTTATAACTTCGGTGCTTATAAATTTGGTCTTGTCCATGCACCCAAGACTGGATAAGCCACTATGGGTGTGATATGCTGCAGTGGTTGTGGCCAGGGGATAGTCTTGGGTGCATGGCCATACGGCCATGGTCCCAAGACTCTATGCCCTGGCCACAACCACGGCAGCATATCACACCCATAGAGTCAAACATTTTAACTATGCAATATGGGCACTTTTCATGTCCGCGAACATGACGAGTGTTCTTAGACCAGTTTTAACTTGCCCACCAACAGTACGGACAGGTATAGCGTCCTCAGAACACCCCCATTGTGTTTATTTACGAACATTCCAGGACACATAATGTTTTCTTAGAACAATTTCAACTTGCCTACGGACAATACGGACAGAGTCCTCAGGACAACCCCATTTCGTATATTTATGGACATTTCAGGACACCGCGTGTGTTCTTAGAACAGTTTCAACTTGCCTGTGAACAAAACGGACAGGCATACCATCCTCAGGACACACCTATTTCATTTATTAACCAACATTTCAAGACTCTGCATGTGTTCTTAGGACAATTTCAGCTTGCTTGCGAACAATTCGGACAGGTCTAGCGTCCTCAGAACACCCCCATTTTGTTTATTTACGAACATCCCAGAACACTTGATGTCTTCTTAGAACAATTTCAACTTGCCTGCAAACAGTACAGACAGGCATAGCATCCTCAGGACACCCCCATTTTGTTTATTGACGAACATCCCAAAACACTTGATGTGTTCTTAGAACAGTTTCAACTTGCCTATGAACAGCTTGGACAGGTATAGCGTCCTCAGGACACCCCCATTTTGTTTATTTAGAACATCCCAGGACACTTGATTTGTTCTTAGAACAGTTTCAACTTGCCTACGAACCATACGGCCAGGCCGAGTGTCCTCAAGACACCCCCATTTTGTTTATTTACGAACATTTCAGGACACCCATATTGTCCGCGGTCAGAACGAACACAACAGGGGTGCCTGCCACCTAAATAAATACAACATTTAACCCATCTCTTACTCCCCCACCCTCCCCAGTCTTTCACACCAAAACACTTTACTAAATAGTATTTTTCCACCAAGTTTCACCGCACTGTCCGCGGACATCCGCAAATCCAAGATGGCAGGCGTTTCCAAAAATCTGATGCACTTCACGCTCTTCACCGTCCAATCAGCGAACACGTTGCATGTCCGCGGACATGACGCAAGCCAATTGGCCCATCAGGACGCTGTCCGCGGAGCGAACAGGGAAGTGTGTCCGTGGACCGAACATAATCACTAATGTTTTGTGACCTACTTTTGGTAATTTTTTTAAAAAAACTACTGGATGGATTTTCACCAAATTTGCAAAAGCACACTTTGGGGACCAAGCCACTGCTCCTGGTCCAAATTTGGTGACAATCCATCCAGCGGTTTGGGCTGTAGGTGTGAGCAAATTTGTTTCCCCATTCAGTCTATGGGGAAAAAAATAAGTTTTTGGACCCCCTCTATAAATTTGCCCCCCCCTGGACCAAACCTCTCCAAACTTTGCAAAAAAATTCAGTGACCCATATACTATTCATGCAAGTTTAAGTTTTGTGAAGATTCGTCCAGGGAGAACTGAGTTATAAACCACCCAAAAAGGGCTCTTCCTATGGAAACATCAACTTAACCATAACTACACAGCCCCTATCGTGTAATTACATGGCCATGTAGTTGTGGTTAAGTTGCTGTTTCCATAGGAAGAGCACTTTTTGGGCGGCTTATAACTTCGCTCCCCCTGGACGAATCCTCACCAAACTTTGCAAAATAAAAGTATATGGCCCAAGTATATTGCAAAGTTTGGTGAGGTTTGGTCCAGGGGGGTCAAAGTTATAGGGGGGGTCCCAAAACTTTTTTTTTTCCCATAGACATAATGGGAAAAAATTTGCTCACGCCTAAAAGCCCAGACCGCTGGACTGATTTACACCAAATTTGGACCAGGAGCAGCAGCTTGGTCCTGAAAGCGTGCTTTTTTTATTTGGTGTAAATCCCTCCAGTAGTTTTTAAAAAAAGACAAAAATGTAAGTGAAAAAAATGTGTGATATCTGTGTCCGCTTCGCGGACACACTTCCCTGTTTGCTCCGCGGACAGGACGGGGATTGGGCAAGCGACTTGCGTGATGTCATCGGACATCTGACGTGCTCTCCCATTGGCTGTAGTAAAGCGTGCAGTGCATCTCATTTTCAGAGACGCCCGCCATCTTAGTTTATTATTCGTACATTGGCATCTGTGGCAAGCTCTGCAGTGACTTCAGACTTCACAAGTGATTATCACAACGTAACAAGTGAAAATTCTGATGCGATAAAATCAGAGGACAGCAGGGCCTCCAATGGGGCTGTGTGAGGCTCATGTGGATTACACTTCCTGAACGTCCCAGGCTGCTGCAGACTTGCAGGAGACACGCTATCGGTACACGGTGGCCTGCGGAGGACCGAGGAGCGGATATCCCGTTCCCACCACCCCCGCTCATTACCCGTGTCTCCCTCCTGTATCCCCCCACCCCCGCTCATTACCCGTGTCTCCCACCTGTAACCCCCCGCTCATGCCCGTGTCTCTCTCTTGTTTCCTCCCACCCCCACTCATTACCGTGTCTCCCTCCTGTACCCCCCACCCCCGCTCATGCCCGTGTCTCTCTCTTGTTTCCCCCACCCCCCGCTCATGCCCCATGTCTCCCCTGTTCCCCCCGACCCCCTGCTCATGCCCCGTGTCTCCCTCCTGTTCCCCCACCCCCCGCTCATACCCTGTGTCTCCCCTGTACCCCCCACCCCCCGCTCATGCCCCGTGTCTCCCTCCCATTCCCCCCCACCCCTGTTCATGCCCCTTCTCTCCCCTGTTCCCCCCCGCCCCCCGCTCATGCACCGTGTCTCCCTCCTGTTCCCCCCATCCCCCCGCTCATGCCCCGTGTCTCCCTCGTGTTCCCTCCCACCCCCGCTCACGCCCCGTGTCTCCCCTGTTCCCCCCACCCCTCACTCATGCCCCGTGTCTCCCTCCTGTTCCCCCCACCCTCCGCTCATGCCCGTGTCTCCCTCCTGTTGCCCCCCGCTCATGCCCTGTGTCTCTCTCCTGTTACCCACCAACCCCCGCTCATGCCCCGTGTCTCCCTCTTGTTGCCCCCCACCCCCTGCCCCGTGTCTCCCTCATGTTCCCCCCACCCCCCGCTCATGCCCAGTGTCTCCCTCCTGTTGCCCCTCACCTCCCAATCATGCCCCGTGTCTCTCTCCTGTTACCCCGACCCCCTCTCATTCCCCATGTCTCCCTCTTGTTACCCCTCATGCCCCGTGTCTCCCCCATGTTGCCCCCACCCTCTGCTCATGCCCCGTGTCTCCCTCGTGTTCCCCCCGCCCCCACTCATGCCCCGTGTCTCTCTCCTGTTGCCAACCACCCCCAGTCATGCCCCCTGTCTCCCTGCTGTTGCCCCCACCCCCTGCTCATGCCCCATGTCTCCCTGCTGTTGCCCTCCCACCCCCCGCTCATGCCCTGTGTCTCCCTCCTGTTGCCCCCACCCCCGCTCATGCCACATGTCTCTCTCCTGTTGCCCTCCACCCCCCGCTCATGCCACGTGTCTCCCTCGTGTTCCCCCCACCCCCCGCTCATGCCCCGTGTCTCCCTCCTGTTGCCCCCACTCCCGCTCATGCCCCGTGTCTCTCTCCTGTTACCCCCAACCCCCGCTCATGCCCTGTGTCTCCCTCTTGTTGCCCCCCACCCTCCACTCATGCCCCGTGTCTCCCTCGTGTTCCCCCCACCCCCCACTCATGCCCCGTGTCTCCCTCTTGTTCCCCCTACCCCCGCTCATGCCCCGTGTCTCCCTGCTGTTGCCCCTCACCCCCCACTCATGCCCCGTGTCTCTCTCCTGTTACCCCCCACCCCCCGCTCATGCCCCGTGTCTCTCTCCTGTTACCCCCACCCCACTCTCATGCCCCGTGTCTCTCTCCTGTCGCCCCCACACCCGGTCATGCCCGTGTCTCCCTGCTGTTGCCCCCACCTCCTGCCCCATGTCTCACTCCTGTTACCCCCACCCCCTCTCATGCCCCGTGTCTCTCTCCTGTTACTCCCCACCCCCCTCTCATGCCCCGTGTCTCTCTCCTGTTGCCCCCCACACCCCAGTCATGCCCCATGTCTCCCTTCTGTTGCCCCCCACACCCCGGTCATGCACTGTGTCTCCCTGCTGTTGCCCCCCACCCCCGCTCATGCCCCGTGTCTCTCTCCTGTTGCCCCCCACCCCCTTTCATGCCCTGTGTCTCCCTCATGTTCCCCCCACCCCCGCTCATGCCCCATGTCTCCCTGCTGTTACCCCCCACCCTCCGCTCATGCCCCGTGTCTCCCTCGTGTTCCCCCCCACCCCCCGCTCATGCCCTGTGTCTCCCTGTTGTCACCCCCACCTCCCGCTCATGCCCCGTGTCTCCCTGCTGTTGCCCTCCCACCTCCCGCTCATGCCCCGTGTCTCCCTCCTGTTGCCCCCACCCCCGCTCATGCCACATGTCTCTCTCCTGTTGCCCTCCACCCCCCGCTCATGCCCCGTGTCTCCCTCGTGTTCCCCCCACCCCCCGCTCATGCCCCGTGTCTCCCTCCTGTTGCCCCCACTCCCGCTCATGCCCCGTGTCTCTCTCCTGTTACCCCCCACCCTCCGCTCATGCCCCGTGTCTCCCTCGTGTTCCCCCCCACCCCCCGCTCATGCCCTGTGTCTCCCTGTTGTCACCCCCCACCTCCCGCTCATGCCCCGTGTCTCCCTGCTGTTGCACGCCACCCCCCGCTCATGCCCCGTGTCTCTCTCCTGTTGCCCCCCACCCCCGGTCATGCACCGTGTCTCCCTGCTGTTGCCCCCCACTCATGCCCCGTGTCTCTCTCCTGTTGCCCCCCACCCCCGGCTCATGCCCCATGTCTCCCTGCTGTAGCCCCCACCCCCACTCATGCCCCGTGTCTCTCTCCTGTTACCCCCCACCTCCCTCTCATGCCCTGTGTCTCTCTCCTGTTACCCGCTACCCCCTCTCATGCCCTGTGTCTCTCTTCTGTTGCCCCCCACCCCCGGTCATGCCCCGTGTCTCCCTGCTGTTGCCCCCACCCCCCGCTCATGCCCCGTGTCTCTCTCCTGTTACCCCACCCCCATCTCATGCCACGTGTCTCTCTCCTGTTACCCCCACCCCCCAGTCATGCCCCGTGTCTTCCTGCTGTTGCCCCCACCCCCTGCTCATGCCCCGTGTCTATCTCCTGTTACCCCCCACCCCCTCTCATGCCCCGTGGTGTCTCTCTCCTGTTGCCCCCCACCCCCATCATGCCCAGTGTCTCCCTGCTGTTGCCCCCCACCCCCCGCTCATGCCCCGTGTCTCTCTCCTGTTGCCCCCACCCCCGGTCATGCCCTGTGTCTCCCTGCTGTTGCCCCCCACCCCCCGCTCATGCCCCGTGTCTCTCTCCTGTTCCCCCCACCCCCTGGTCATGCCCCGTGTCTCCCTGCTGTTGCCCCTCACCCCCCGCTCATGGCCCGTGTCTCCCTGCTGTTGCCCCCCACCCCCGCTCATGCCCCGTGTCTCTCTCCTGTTGCCCCCCACCCCCCGCTCATGGCCCTTGTCTCTCTCCTGTTGCCCCCACCCCAGCTCATGCCCCGTGTCTCTCTCCTGTTGCCCCCCACCCCCCAGTCATGCCCCATGTCTCCCTTCTGTTGCCCCCCACACCCGGTCATGCACTGTCTCCCTGCTGTTGCCCCCCACCCCCGCTCATGCCCCGTGTCTCTCTCCTGTTGCCCCCCACCCCCTTTCATGCCCCGTGTCTCCCTCATGTTCCCCCACCCCCGCTCATGCCCCGTGTCTCCCTGCTGTTACCCCCCACCCTCCGCTCATGCCCCGTGTCTCCCTCGTGTTCCCACCCACCCCCCGCTCATGCCCTGTGTCTCCCTGTTGTTGCCCCCCACCTCCCGCTCATGCCCCGTGTCTCCCTGCTGTTGCACCCCACCCCCCGCTCATGCCCCGTGTCTCTCTCCTGTTGCCCCCCACCCCCGGTCATGCACCGTGTCTCCCTGCTGTTGCCCCCCACCCCCGCTCATACCCCGTGTCTCTCTCCTGTTGCCCCCCACCCCCGGCTCATGCCCCATGTCTCCCTGCTGTAGCCCCCACCCCCACTCATGCCCCGTGTCTCTCTCCTGTTACCCCCCCACCTCCCTCTCATGCCCTGTGTCTCTCTCCTGTTACCCGCCACCCCCTCTCATGCCCTGTGTCTCTCTTCTGTTGCCCCCCACCCCCGGTCATGCCCCGTGTCTCCCTGCTGTTGCCCCCACCCCCCGCTCATGCCCTGTGTCTCTCTCCTGTTACCCCCCACCTCCCTCTCATGCCCTGTGTCTCTCTCCTGTTACCCGCCACCCCCTCTCATGCCCTGTGTCTCTCTTCTGTTGCCCCCCACCCCCGGTCATGCCCCGTGTCTCCCTGCTGTTGCCCCCACCCCCCGCTCATGCCCCGTGTCTCTCTCCTGTTACCCCACCCCCATCTCATGCCACGTGTCTCTCTCCTGTTACCCCCACCCCCCAGTCATGCCCCGTGTCTTCCTGCTGTTGCCCCCACCCCCTGCTCATGCCCCGTGTCTATCTCCTGTTACCCCCCACCCCCTCTCATGCCCCGTGGTGTCTCTCTCCTGTTGCCCCCCACCCCCCATCATGCCCAGTGTCTCCCTGCTGTTGCCCCCCACCCCCCGCTCATGCCCCTTGTCTCTCTCCTGTTCCCCCCACCCCCTGGTCATGCCCCGTGTCTCCCTGCTGTTGCCCCTCACCCCCCGCTCATGGCCCGTGTCTCCCTGCTGTTGCCCCCCACCCCCGCTCATGCCCCGTGTCTCTCTCCTGTTGCCCCCCACCCCCCGCTCATGGCCCTTGTCTCTCTCCTGTTGCCCCCACCCCAGCTCATGCCCCGTGTCTCTCTCCTGTTGCCCCCCACCCCCCAGTCATGCCCCATGTCTCCCTTCTGTTGCCCCCCACACCCGGTCATGCACTGTGTCTCCCTGCTGTTGCCCCCCACCCCCGCTCATGCCCCGTGTCTCTCTCCTGTTGCCCCCCACCCCCTTTCATGCCCCGTGTCTCCCTCATGTTCCCCCCACCCCCGCTCATGCCCCGTGTCTCCCTGCTGTTACCCCCCACCCTCCGCTCATGCCCCGTGTCTCCCTCGTGTTCCCACCCACCCCCCGCTCATGCCCTGTGTCTCCCTGTTGTTGCCCCCACCTCCCGCTCATGCCCCGTGTCTCCCTGCTGTTGCACCCCACCCCCCGCTCATGCCCCGTGTCTCTCTCCTGTTGCCCCCCACCCCCGGTCATGCACCGTATCTCCCTGCTGTTGCCCCCCACCCCCGCTCATACCCCGTGTCTCTCTCCTGTTGCCCCCCACCCCCGGCTCATGCCCCATGTCTCCCTGCTGTAGCCCCCACCCCCACTCATGCCCTGTGTCTCTCTCCTGTTACCCCCCCACCTCCCTCTCATGCCCTGTGTCTCTCTCCTGTTACCCGCCACCCCCTCTCATGCCCTGTGTCTCTCTTCTGTTGCCCCCCACCCCCGGTCATGCCCCGTGTCTCCCTGCTGTTGCCCCCACCCCCCGCTCATGCCCTGTGTCTCTCTCGTGTTACCCCCACCCCCCTCTCATGCCACGTGTCTCTCTCCTGTTGCCCCACACCCCCCGGTCATGCCCCGTGTCTCCCTGCTGTTGCTCCCCAACCCCCGCTCATGCCCGTGTCTCTCTCCTGTTACCCCCACCCCCCAGTCATGCCCCGTGTCTTCCTGCTGTTGCCCCCCACCCCCTGATCATGCCCCGTGTCTATCTCCTGTTACCCCCACCCCCTCTCATGCCCCGTGGTGTCTCTCTCCTGTTGCCCCCCACCCCCATCATGCCCACTGTCTCCCTGCTGTTGCCCCTCACCCCCCGCTCATGCCCCGTGTCTCTCTCCTGTTGCCCCCACCCCCCGGTCATGCCCTGTGTCTCCCTGCTGTTGCCCCCCGCTCATGCCCCGTGTCTCTCTCCTGTTCCCCCGACCCCCTGGTCATGCCCTGTGTCTCCCTGCTGTTGCCCCCCACCCCCCGCTCATGCCCCGTGTCTCTCTACTCTTACTCCCCACCCCCGCTCATGCCCCGTGTCTCTCTCCTGTTGCCCCCCACCCCCCGCTCATGGCCCTTGTCTCTCTCCTGTTGCCCCCACCCCAGCTCATGCCCCGTGTCTCTCTCCTGTTACCCCCCACCCCCTCTCATGCCCCGTGTCTCCCTGCTGTTGCCCCCACCTTCCGTTCATGCCGCGTGTCTCCCTGCTGTTGCCCCCCACCCCCGCTCATGCCCCATGTCTCCCTGCTGTTCCCCCACCACCTGCTCATGCCCCGTGTCTCTCTCCTGTTACCTCCCACCCCCTCTCATGCCCCGTGTCTCCCTCGTGTTCCCCCCACCCCCCACTCATGCCCCATGTCTCCCTGCTGTTGCCCCCCACACCCCTCTCATGACCCGTGTCTCTCTCCTGTTACTCCCCACCCCCCTCTCATGCCCCATGTCCCTCTCCTGTTGCCCCCCACCCCCCGGTCATGCCCCGTGTCTCTCTCCTGTTACCCCCCACCCCCTAGTCATGCACCATGTCTCCCTGCTGTTGCCCCACACCCCTGCTCATGCCCCGTGTCTCCCTGCTGTTGCCCCCCACCCCCCGGTCATGCCCCGTGCCTCCCTACTGTTGCCCCCCGCTCATGCCCCATGTCTCCCTGCTGTTCCCCCACCATCTGCTCATGCCCCGTGTCTCTCTCCTGTTACCCCCCACCCCCCTCTCATGCCCCGTGTCTCCCTCGTGTTCCCCCCACCCCCCACTCATGCCCCATGTCTCCCTGCTGTTGCCCCCCACACCCCTCTCATGACCCGTGTCTCTCTCCTGTTACTTCCCACCCCCCTCTCATGCCCCATGTCTCTCTCCTGTTGCCCCCCACTCCCGCTCATGCCCCGTGTCTCCTGCTGTTGCCCCCACCCCCACTCATGCCCTGTGTCTCTCTCCTGTTACCCCCCACCCCCCTCTCATGCCCCGTGTCTCCCTCGTGTTCCCTCCAACCCCCCTCATGCCCTGTGTCTCCCTGCTGCTGCCCCCCACTCCCCTCTCATGCCCCGTGTCCCTCTCCTGTTACCCCCCACCCCCCTCTCATGCCCCGTGTCTCTCTCTTGTTCCCCCCACCCCCCGGTCATGCCCTAGTCTCCCTGCTGTTGCCCCCCACCCCCCGCTCATGCCCCGTGTCTCCCTCCTGTTACCCCCACTCCCCGCTCATGCCCCGTGTCTCCCTGCTGTTGCCCCCACCCCCGCTCATGCCCCGTGTCTCTCTCCTGTTACCGCCTACCCTCTCTCATGCCCCGTGTCGGTCTCCTGTTGCCCCCCACCCCCCGGTCATGCCCCGTGTCTCCCTGCTGTTGCCCCCACCATCCCCCACTCATGCCCCATGTCTCTCTCCTGTTACCCCCCACCCCCGGTCATGCCCCGTGTCTCCCTGATGTTGCCCCCCACCACCCGCTCATACCTCGTGTCTCTCTCCTGTTCCCCCCACCCCCTGCTCATGCCCTGTGCCTCTCTCCTGTTGCCCCCCACCCCCACTCATGCCCCGTGTCTCCCTTCTGTTGCCCCCCACCCCCCGCTCATGCCCTGTGTCTCTCTCCTGTTACCCCCCAGCCCCCGGTCATGCTCCGTGTCTCCCTGCTGTTGCCCCCCACCCCCCGCTCATGCCCCGTGTCTCTCTCCTGTTACCCCCACCCCCTCTCATGCCCTGTGTCTCTCTTCTTTTGCCCCCCACCCCCCAGTCATGCCCCGTGTCTCCCTGCTGTTGCCCCCCACTCCCCGCTCATGCCCGCGTCTCTCTCCTGTTACCCCCCACCCCCCCGGTCATGCCCCGTGTCTCCCTGCTGTTGCCCCCCACCCCCTGCTCATGCCCCTTATCTCTCTCCTGTTCCCCCCACCCCCCGCTCATGCCTTGTGTCTCCCTGCTGTTGCCCCCCACCCCCGCTCATGCCCCGTGTCTCTCTCCTGTTACCCCCCCACCCCCTCTCATGCCCCGTGTCTCTCTCCTATTACCCTCCACCCCCCCTCTCATGCCACGTGACTCTCTCCTGTTGCCCCCCACTCCCCGTTCATGCCCCATGTCTCCCTGCTGTTAACCCCCTACCCTCCGCTCATGCCCCATGTCTCTCCCATGTTACGCCCCCACCCCCCGCTCATGCCCCGTGTTTCCCTGCTGTTGCGTCCCACACCCCGATCATGCCCCATGTCTCCCTGTTGTTGCCCCCACCCACCTCTCATACCCCATGTCTCCCTGCTGTTGCCCCCCACCCCCCGCTCATGCCCCGTGTCTCTCTCCTGTTACCCCCCACCCCCCTCTCATGCCCCGTGTCTCCCTCATGTTCCCCTCACTCCCTGCTCATGTCGCGTGTCTCCCTGCTGTTGCCCCCCACCCCCTTCTCATGCCCCGTGTCTCTTCCTTGTTACCCCCCAACCCCCTCTCATGCCCCATGTCTCTCTCCTGTTACCCCCACCCCCCTCTCATGCCCCGTGTCTCCCTCATGTTCCCCTCACTCCCTGCTCATGTCGCGTGTCTCCCTGCTGTTGCCCCCCACCCCCCGCGCATGCCCCGTGTCTCTCTCATGTTGCCCCCCACTCTCCGCTCATGCCCCGTGTCTCTCTCCTGTTACCCCCCACCCCCTCTCATGCCCCGTGTCTCCCTCATGTTCCCCCCACACCCCGCTCATGCCCCGTGTCTCCCTGCTGATGCCCCCCCACCCCGCTCATGCCCCATGTCTCATGCACCCATAAACAAGTTGAAATGCAGTATGTCACAGAGGAGAGTGGTTATCTACTTTCACTTTAAGAATTAGTTACAGCCGATATCCATATCACCGGAGATCTCATCCTATATTTACTTGATTTCAGACTTTCTATTGGGGATTTTACCCAGTTATTACTACAGGGACAACAGTCCTATGGATTTATTACAAGCCATTAAGGGTAAGCATTCCTGCTCGAAATATCATTGGGATAATATGTCGGTCAGTTGACCGTTATCCCTATGTTCTGTTTTTTCATGTCTTTGATTTTTGAATAATGTGCATACATAATGTGTTTTTCTTCACACCCTTGAATCCTCCCTCTCACCAATCCTTGTTTTTCTGTCCTCTTATCATTTTATTGTTATATTTATTTTTATTGTGATGTGTACACTCGTATTGCGTCATGATGGAATAATGCCTACGCAATATGATTTCATAATTGGTTTTATACTGATATTATGTTTGTGTTGAAATCATACATAATTTTGCTAAACTATGTAACACACTTCTGATGATTTTCTGTGAAATTGTATGTAGCCCAAATTTGAAAAAGGCTCAGCAGAGCTGAAACATGTTATCGTTTATGGGCTTTTGTTCAAGAAGTGTGAATATGTGGTATAATTAAACATACACACATATTTGATTGCGCTGAGTCCTGGAGTCTCTTCTATTTTACACTGTTTATGGTGACGGTTAGGCTTTATTACCGTCTGGATCCAGTGACCTGCGACATCCTTAATCTTATCCTATGCTTGAAGACACAGCATTATATGGCCAATCCAGTACTAATATTTATGTAAGGGATTGTGAGGTGTCGCCCTACAGAGCAACTTTTTCCAAAGCCATTCTCTTCAGTTGCATTAAAAGTTAGTTTTCTTTCCTCAGATAATCGAAATGGGAAACCAAAGTAGCAGTCTTGTCATCCCTCAGGAGGAGAGACGCCCTTATTTTTCTGGGACTAAATGCTGTAGATTAACCTATAGGGGTATCATGTACCTATGCATTGTATTCATCATTGTTTTACTGTCACTAATGATTAGAACTGCATTTTCTATTGGTGCACAAAGTGTTCCGATTCCAGTGCACCCACCTAATGATATACACATGAAGCCCACGAAGGCACCCAGACCCTATATAGTCATTCCAGTCCCTAGAAGGTCTGAAAGCAGAATGAATGAACTTGAGATGGATGTAATTAGCAATGGCACACACACACGTAACAAGCAAATTGAAAAGCCAGAGACAGGGTCGGCAGAGTGAGAATGAAAGAAGGTTACTGACAACCACACGCATGCAAACGATAAATGCACATACACCAGGTCTAGTGTCAATAATACAGAACCCCAGGCCAAAGGAGAAGGGAAGGCTGGACAGCCAACAATTAGAAGCTCTACTATAAGTGAAGTTAAAAACCAAATGAAGAAAGCTGAACTAGTGAAGAGACAGAAGGAGTTGGAAGCCAACCAAAACAACATTAATGAACACCCCTGATACAGCACTGATGGAGGCAAATGCAAGCCCTGAGAAACTCTCACAGGCACAGACGATAGCAGAATCAATATGGTCATTCATAACCAGAGCCAGGAAAATACAAGAGGACAAGGAAAGGATTGCCAGACTTTCCTCTACTCAACTGGCACAGATGAAGATGCCTGCACCATGGATCAGGATACCTGAGAATCCTCCAGCAAGAAGAAGCCATACAGATGCATTCAAGGATGTAGTTATAGCAAACTACATGAAAACCTTGAGAATCAAGAGAAGCATACAAGGAGATGGCAGTGAGCTAAACGACTACCTGGACAGCACAGCACATTTGGGAAACAACATATGGTACCAGCGTATGAAGGAAGTTGGAAGACAGAGTTCAGAGGGGGAATGCTTTGTTTGTGCACTCCTACCTTACAGCATGGGGAAGTCAAAGATATTTGTAGCTGTAGAAATTGATGTCCAGACAGCGCACTGTCTATCACACGTAGCAATGTGCAAGACCAAAGGCCAGTTCATCGGAAGTGATGCCTCACTGAAATGGGCAACTGAAGCAACCGATCCAAATGAAGATGATTATGTCCAGGACATAAAGACAAGAAACATTGGAAAAACAAAACACATTGTGATCAGATACGAGAAGCCTGGAGTTAAAGGAGCAGAAATAAGAAGAGAAGCAACTCACAAACTAAATGTTTGAAGAAAGAGGCCAGAAGACACTCAAAGTTGGAAGAACAGAGGCCAAATGCAAATTTGGGGAACAGTACTTTCTCCAGACGAATGGAAAAAGGAGTAGTGATTTGCAGAGCATGGATGGTCATTGGAGCCTGCAAAGAAGCAATTGAAACCGTGCAAAGGATATGCAAGCCATTATGGCCAAAACTTGCTAAACTATTGACATGGGTCGAAGACAGAGGAGGACCGTTACAGCTAGTGCCATTAGAGAATCCGAAACTCTGCTTCAGGAATAATGGCACCAGGAAGATGGGGGAGAATCAGAACTGTGGACGAGTATTTGACACTCCAGGAATGGTACACAGTACTGCAATGATCATAGATCATTATTGGGCATGTGGATCCAAAGCATATATCAGACTGCCGAGAGACTGTGCAGGTATATGCACAATAGTGAATGCCCATGTTCCAGCGTTGGCAATTCTGAAAAGTGACCTGAATATTGACAGTTTCCCAAAAGCAGATGCTCACCTGAGGAAGAAGAGATCTGAAGAATTGATGAACCGAATGAAGCGAGAGAATTACTTTTCTGCCAAATCCATAGAAGCTTTTGATGCTATCCCTTATGAGCATAGGCTGTTCAGTCAGACTTCCTCAGTGTTCACGACAAACTTCAAGCCAAAAGTTCAGGTGGGAGCAAAAAATTGCTGCAGACCATCAACACAACCATAAAGGGATTCAACGCAATCAGGGAAGAGTTAAGAGCGATACATCTAATGACTTCCAGAACAGATATGTCCTTGACATGATCACAGCCATGGATAGAGGTGTTTGTGCAAAAATCAGAGAATCATGTTGCGCATTTATACCTTCTAACAACGAGGAAAATGGAACTCTCACAGAGGCCGTAGGTATGCTGACAAAACTACAGAATCAAATGATTGATGAAACTGATGAAGTGGACGATGACAGTTGACAGTTGGTTTGGAGCACTACTCACATGGGTTACACAATGGATGGCAGACACATTCAAATTCCTAGGAGCCCTACTAGTGATGATATTGCTCGGATTCTGTGTTATCAAGATAATAATCTCTCAGTGTCAACAAACTGTGGAAAAGGCCATAGGGATGAAGATCATGATTGATGTCGAACCAGGGTGGAAGCCCAAAGACCTGACTGATGAAGAAATATTTTGCACATTCATGCACCAGAAGGAACAAAGTTTCGATATCACAGGAAGCATAGAAATTATGTGGGAAGATGGATCTAGTGCAGCCCAAATGGACAGTATCAACGAATGACATGGAACAAAGATGAACACGTAAGAGCAGCAGGAAGTCTAAAAGGAGTAATAAAAATATGGACCCCAAAAGACATTTCTTTAGACAGTTAGACCCAGAAGATGAAGAAAAAATGGACCAAGAAGATAAAGTGAGAGTGAATACAGAGGATCCAAAGAGATTGGATACAAAGGAAGAAATGAAAGTGGTTTATGAATCACCCAGAGGGCGGTTGTAGAGGAGGTCCCAAGTACAGCCTGCACTCCAACCATCCATTTTGAAGTAGCAGGAACGTTCACGCCGAAGTATGTGATCTACAACGAGCAAATAAACCAACAGAGAGCCACAGTGGGGCTCTGTCCAGTACCAATTAGAAGAACCGCACCCATTGACATACCTACACCTAGGAAAACCTGGACAGTAAGGTATCCATTGAGAAAACCATATCAACAAATGAAACGGAATGAAGATCGTCTGATTACAGTCCCTGAATAAGCCAAAAAGATCTTAATGTAAGACAAATGGTGACATCACAAGAACCCGGACTGACTCACATATAGAAGATATGACGACCTGCGAATGACGAAAAGAGATGAAACACCATGGATAAGGGACATCGTGAACCTAAAAGTGAAAGGACAATGTCCAATGAAAGAATCTAACCAAAATGAAATAATTGGCACATGACCACTGAAGTGATGATTGATTGCAGCAACAATTGGAGGAAGGCCGGGGGAGCTGACAAGCACTCTGCACCTGGCCGACCATTCTGCATGCTGCTGGGCAAAGTGGAAAAGTATGAGTGGGGTTGGTGCCAACCCAATCATAGTGGACCAAGTGATCTAGGGTCCTATTGTTAGTAGAACCAATGGGACGTTGTACTTTTAGTGACGTCTACAGTAGCCACTTTAAGTTAGGGTTTAGATGCCCCACCTGACAATGTTTATCCTATCCCCTCACTCCGTTACCATATACAGATATAGTACCTATATTAAAGTTACCTTCCTAGAACCAATAGAATTGCACGCAACATTTTAAGGATTATACATCAGTGATGAGGAGTTTTTAGTATAAATGATGTGTTTTTATGAAGTTTGTTGGAGTTGTGAAGCGAGAAGGAAGATCAAGCAACCACTGATATTCATGAAACTCCATGTTTTTTGCACTTGTCATTAAACAGACTCCCATTGCCAAACTATTGATTTGTTATTATTGAGTTGATGCTAGAGTATGAATCTGCATCCCCATCCATCTCATCGCTGCTTCTATTGCATCTTAAAGTGCCATTTGGCAACCCCCAGCTTTATGGGCCAGTTGAGGTCCTAGTGCACAATGGTATCCCATTGGTGTTTTTCACCAAAAGGAAAATATGAAGAGCTGCACTGCCAGAGGTTTAGGCTGGACCTCAGTGGCAGAAAACATAGAGAAAACACACACAGAGAAGTGGTAGGACAAGGACTAGAAGGCCCTGTCCCTCCATAAGCATTTCCAGCATCACAATCACCCCCCAAGACTGAGGTTAGGCTAACTGATCTCCCACGAGATTGTTACTCTGATTCAGATGGTGTGAGGCCTGGCGTCAGTGATAACAGAGGGGCATACTGCTGAAGCAAAGCCCTATAGTTCCTCTGCTGCTCTGGTGTCAGATCTGGAGAGAGTTGAACTCCCTCTACTGAGCCATCCTGAGGGTTGCTATGCAGCAAGTCAGTAAAGGGCTTACTCTCATCCTCTTCTTGCTCTGAATCTAGCAAGAGGCATGAGACTTCTCCTTAATGACATATTCTTTATTTTACAAAAACGCTGCTGAGAACACGGCTGTATATGAACACTTTCATATACACCAAAGTAAGCAGCTTCAACATTGCAGGATACAACATTGAAGCTGCTTACTTCAATGATAGTGTTCATATACACCCGTGTGGTGCATAAGAGCACTTTCATATACACCACAAAGTAAGCAGCTAGAACGTTGAAGCTGCTTACTTTGGTGTACATGAAAATACATTCCTCCAGGGCAGATAGTAATGCCTGGAGACCTCTCTGTGACTTTGACAGTAGACCAAGATTGTCTGAATATAGCAGCCAAGCCACCGATGATGAGCCTAGTCAGGGAGAGTCTGATAAAATTGAGGCAAAAGTGTGTTCCAAGTCAGCAATAAAAAAGTCGAATAGAGTGGATGCTAGGACAAATCCCTATTTTAACCCATGGTAGGTAAGTATTGGGGTAGAGAGTTTCCCTTCCATTGTCAATTTGAGCGTAGTTGGGTGATCAAAGCTAAAAGAGATGGAAGGCAGGCTGCACTGCTCAGTTTTGCGAGCAATAAAGATCTACTGACATGACAGAGTCGAAGGCAGACTTAAAATCCACATACACCAGGTGAATGGGTTGGTTAGAACTTCAGATTTGTTGCTTGATTGCCATTATTATGGTTAAGTTGATTGCCCTGCCAATGCCAGGAATGAAGCCCATCTGATGCGGATCATATAACTTATTCTGGATGATCCACTGATTGAGATCCCACAACATCAGCCTAGAAAAAGGTTTCCCCAGAAAGTCTAGCAGTGCAATTGGATGGTAGCTGCCAGGCAGTTGCCGGTTACCATTTTTTTAATATGGGGACTATTGTTGACTTACGCCAGGGTGCTGGATCTGTTGGGAGTCAATAACCTTTCTAAAGATTAGATGTAATATCTGCACCGAAGATTCAGGAGTGGCTTTAAAGATGTAATTAGTTAGGCCATCGGGGCCTGGGGCTCTCAATCCACTTAATTTAGAAATACAGTGTTTGATGTCTTCACAATCGAAATCTAGGGAAAGCTTGGTTAGTGATGTACCAACCGTTTCCACAGCAACCTGGCCCTGTGAGGCATAGAGTTTAGAAAAGTGCTCAATCCAGGTCTGTTCAGTGACGGCATTTATCTGCAACGAGGGCTGGAATGTAAGTGTGGTCGGATTGAGTCGTTGCAATATGGCTCCCGAGTTCTTAGATCCAAGTGCTCTTAGCATGACCTCTCCATCTTGTTGGTACATGTAGGATTCCCTAGACTTTACTCAATTTTTGTATTCTAACTTCAGTAGTCTTATTCGTGTATGCTGGTCTAGTGGGTGCAGATTTTTATGAACCTAACCTCTTTACGAAGGAGGGTTTTTTGTTGTCTGGATCAAAAAGATGTCTATGCTTGAATGTTAAGAAGGATTTCTGAACTCTGAACTGGAGGGGCAGAGGTTCAGAAGGCCAACCTAGTTTCTTGGAACAGCGTAACCTCTGGACAAGCCAGACCAATCAGGGTAGCTATGGCAGGCGGTCAAGACTAAGTCTCAAGAGGGGTGATGGTGACTGAAAGACCTCAATGAGCACACAAAGCAAGAACACTTACAAATTACTCCAGACAGGTGTTATATTAAAAATATGGACACATTTATTACACGGCCTTTGTAACATAGACCATAGAAAAGAATCACAGTAATACTAAAGTAAACCAATGCATCATAATCAACACAATATATATACAAGACCAATGAGGTCTAAGGGGTTAAAAGCACAAAATATGTAGACCACCTAGATGGGGAGGAAAACAGGCAGTGCAAGTAATCTTTAGACCCAGTTCAACATCAAGAACACACCTAACTAAGAGGCAGTCCAAGCCCTACGAAGAGAGGAGCCTTATGCTCAATAGTACATGCACACGCTTGTGCCAATGGACAAAATAGGGTCTCTTCAAGGGTCTCTAGCAGCTCAGGAAGGTGGATAAGGTGATGAAGTACAAGTTCCCACTATTCAAGCAGGACCTCCACTTGAGGGCAGAGGCAGTTTGAGAGTGCTGGATGGAGTCGCTATTTCACAATAGCTGTGGAAAGGACAGGGGCCCTCAGGGGCCACTTCGTGCATAAAAATGGGCTCCTGTGCTAGGGGCCACCAGTTGGGGTAAGGACTACTCACCGGTCCCCGACGCAGGCAGACCCAAACTTCGCCAGTACAGTCCAATTCGCTGGCAGGTTCGAATGCGACAATCAGGATGTCTCGACACAGTGTAGTTTCCGAGATACAGCGGGGATTCCCAAACAGGACAGTAGCGATTTCTCCGCTCCGGGTGGAGGAATCAGTCCAATTCCACTGCAGCAGGCTTCAGGGTCGAGGGGGTCACCAATGCAGCAAACTTGCACAGGTCGTTGCCACAGCAGGGCAACACGGTAACCGCGTTTACTCCGGTCCGGGCGCACTCGTCTCAATTCAGACCTGGGAATGCCAAGTGTAGAAAATTCGGTGTGAGGGTACCATGGATACAGAGTAAGCAGTCTACAAAGTTTCAAAGGCCTCCTCGAAACAACTGATGTAACAGAGTAAACGTCCCGTGTAAACTGGTCAGCCCACTGGTTGGCCAGGGTCACTTCCGAAGAGGCTTACTTGCAGGGTTTGTTGAAGGTGCCAAGAATAGTTGATCCCACTATTCGTATGGGTCGAAGTGTCTTCACAGACCTTCTAGGACGATCAGATGCAGAGGGGTCCCACAGGACAACAGTGGGCTCAGGGTGCCAAACCTTCCAACGGGTCACCAGCGGTTCCTCGACTCGGCTTCTTGTTGCAGGATACTTGGCTCCTTATCCTTTGTTTGTGTGAACTCAGGAGATCGACATGGTAGTGGAGTTTTCAGCCTCCTCTTATCCAAAGTTTCCCTTCGCGCCAAAACGGAGAGGACCCAATTGGAGATCTGCTCACACACACTCACTCCATACGTGGACCAATCATGTCCCAGGCATTCAGGACACTCCAGACTCTCTGGCACCCAGGATGTATATTGGGAACAGACATCCCAGCCCACATCCTGGAGGCACACACACAAGGCATGCAGAAGCCCGCGAAAGCATTGGGTTTCGTGGGAAATTGCATGACCAAATAAGGACTGACCCGGTTCGGCTCGACCTGGGGAAGGTGAAGGGGCGAGATGACCAAAGGACAGGACAAAGAACCTCGTGGCATGGCCATTTTGGCGCCAGGCCACCTATTCGTGCCAAACGCAGTAAATGTGGTTAACATGGCAAGAAAGGGTTAAAAATATATGAAAACGATAGCTGCCACCAGTCCTGTCCATTACACATCTGCACAGTTCATAAAAAGTCCAGCGAGAGTTTCTAGGGCCTTTGGAAAGACTAGAGACCCAAGTGTGGTAAGTTACAAAGTCTCCCAGTACTGACTGTCTTAAGGGCATGTCAGGTTCCCCATAAAAAGTGAGCGGAAGCCCAGAGGAGTGCAGCTGAGGGCTGTGCTTCTCTGGCAAAGTTTAGATCAGGGTGTTAAACAGCAGCAAAAAGCTTGGGGGTTGACACATGGAGGGAAAATGACATACAATTATGAAATCTTTCCTTACACTGAACATCAGTTTGTTTCCTCTTGTCTGAACCTCAGTGAAAAGTTGAAGAGCTGCAACAAAAAGCCCATCAGTGGCAGTTACCACTGACTTCTTAGGTGCTTTGGATCTTAGGCAGTTATAAAGATCATGAAGTTGATCAGAAGACCATCTCAATTGGTTGTGGCCATTAGTCACAATCAATCGAGTGCTCGGGTGTTCATCCAGCTGAGGGAAGTCCAAGACAAGGATAAGACTAACTGTTCATGATCACTGGCAAGTTGTTTTTGAATGCTAAAGTTGGTGACAAGTGAGAACATAGCACAATCAGTGTATATGTAATCAATGGTGGCTTGCTGATTTTGACGACGCCAAGTTAGCTTTGCAGGAAAATCCCCCTCAATCGCTCCGTTAAGCATTGTTAATTGTCTGTTCGCCATAATCTTGGACCACCTGCGTACTAAAATCATGTCATGTTCATTTTTATTAGATAGGCAGTGTATGTTCAGGTTGCCTACAACAACAATATTTGTCACTGATGAATCAGAAGTGATTAAGTCAAGCAATAATTCAATATCTGTGAGGAAGGCATTGTCAGAGATGGGCGCATGATTCCAGTAAATATTTACTAAAGCTATGGTGTGGAAATTAATAGAGATTCTAACGCGCTGGATGAAGTGGTTTGGTTCAGCCCATCTGGTCAAGCTTAGGCCGAACGAATTTTAGAGGCCACAAGTAGGCCTGCCATTGGTCTACCCTTGGATTGCTATATTGCTGGTATAGTTCGAATGTTATATGATATAATATGATATGATATGATATGGCATTTGTAATGCGCCTATACACAAGTGTCATTCCAAACTGGAATGTCTACTAACCAAGTTTCTTGCAATGCTATGATGTCGAATTGAACAAGGTCATGAAATTCATTGTTAATTAAGTGGCTATGGCCACGACTAACAGCTAATTGGTTTCAATCTACAAGGGCGATCAGTTTTTTATAGTTATGAGTCAGAAGTTAATCATCTGCGGTCATCTCCTCTGTTAACAAAATAATTAATTTCAGAGCCTTCATAAGTAGGATTTGAAGTGTGAATTATTTTAGAGTCTTGCATTTGACCCACAGAATGGATGTTTTTAGGGTACACAGTTTGTTTCTTTATGACGACTCCTTTGTCTGAAACGATTCGTAATAGAGGGTAAATCCCAGATCAGAAATGGATTGTCTGGCTTGCCATATCAGGTTCCGGACTTTGCCAGACTAAATCCACGGTCTAGCGCAAGAGAGATTTGAGTCATGGAGAAATTCTACTTGATCTATATCAGAGGATGATAAGTCCTCTAAGCTCGGTAAATAAGAAAAGATGTTAAGTATAGAAGTTTGATTAAGAGGATATACCTCATAAGGTCCCAATCTACATTGCATTATTAGAGTGTCAAAAAGTGGGCCAGAGCTTGGTCCATTGATGTCTTTAGTAGCTTTATTCAGCACCTTCTGTTGGCCATTATCTCTGGTTGTGGATTGCAAGGATTGCATCTGTACTTGAGTGGGCAGCTGGGTAATCAGTGCAGATTGTACACTAGCAGGCGCAGTATTTGAAAAACAATGATACCCCGCCTTTTCTATTTCAATTATTCTCTCTTCCAAAGGGGAAAGTTTCTCGTCTCGAGGACGATTTTTTTGGAGGTGTGATTGCACACCACTATTTTCAAAACATTAGTTTTTTGGGAGTTCTGCAGATTGAGCTTTTTGACTTTCGTTCTCAATTAGGAGCTCATCTAAAGGCTCTTGTGGTAAGCAATTGGCTTTTGGTCTTATTAGAGGAATCATTAAGCCTAGCCATATTAGTGTACATTTTGGTGATAGCAGCACTCACATCTGTCACTCGGTTTTTTGATTTGGCTAGGTTTTGGAAAATGTTTGGGAAATTGGCTGTTCTGATAAAGAAGTAGACTTTATATTTTTGCTTTTCTTTTTCTATGGTGGAAGTGCTGAAATGTTAGCAGGAGTGCTAATGGGCTTGCAGAAAATGGTGATGTCCTCTCTATCCTTATTTTTGCGTCTGCTTATTTTTCTTTTGGGCATCTCCTGAGACTTGTTTACAGAAGAAGTTGAACCGACCTTGGTATCATGAAGTGCGCCGACTCCATCAGTAGTCACTGAAATAGTACCCGCTACTAGTTCAGAATCGATCACAACGTTGGGAACTAGTGTAGGGGCATCAGCGACAATTGATGTACCAAGGGCAGAAATCGTCACCGGGTGATGAAGGCTCCCAGGAGTATGTATTTTGGTTATGGGCTTTGCCAAAGTACAAATTGCTGAAGTTACCAGAAGTTATGTCAGTTTGGTGTTGAACAATATTTTCCAATAAACCGCTCTGGGTATTTAGTCTAAAGTCGAGAGTTTCACAAAGTTTAGAAAGAGAAGAGAGAGCCAAATGCATGGCTGTTAAGGTAGATTGAAGTAGAAGAAATGAAGGTGAAGAGACCGGGGATAAGTGAGTGTTGTCATGACTTGGGTCCTTCAAAGGTGAAGGGTGAGAGAGGGATATAGATAGAGCAGACGAATTATGTGCAGTGTTTCCAAACATTATTGGTGACTGCGACAGATTCGAAGGGTGGGTCAAATTTGATTGAGCATGCTGAGGTGCAGAAGGACTGTATGTCAGTAAAGGGGGTGATGTAAGAATCTCCATGGGAATGTTCGCAGAGTTTGAGTTCTCGGCCAGAGGGTCAAAGTGTTTTGCTTTAGTGGGTGAGTCAATAATAATCAAGTCATCAGTGACAGCAGGGGACAAATCAATGTTCTGTATCAAGGCAGTGGTTAGAGAACTGCACAATTGATGCAGCTCAAGGCAAGTAGTTCTTAAATGTACCTCTTCGTGATTTGTTTGTGGGAGACTTGCCGTCACAAGAAAGGATTCCATGGTAGTGTCACTAACAATAGGGGTGATCGGAATAATGTTGCCTAAAGTTTGAATGGTCGACGTACCGCAAGGCAAACCATTTTCGCATGGCTTGGATGAGTACAATGGATAAAACAGACATATATCCGCTGACATGGAATGTGCTCTGGATCGGGTGGGGGGTGGGGGCAGTCTTTATGAAGGCAAGGTTCTTAAGCAGCTTTGAGAGTTATTTTGAGCCGTTCAACAAGTTTTAATAATTCCAGTTTCGACGGCATATCCGTCTTTAGTGTATACGTAATATACCACAAATTCTTCAGCATACAAAGCGGCAAGGGAACAAATTAACTTGGTAATACCCAAATAGTTTGAAATCTCGCGTTCAATATGTACGAACAGTCAAGTTTCATTAACAGTGCAGCTTGTATTATCGCAGATTCTGAGGACAAAGAGAGCAATAAAGCTTACCACAGAGTGAATAGAGATTTCGGCCGACACCCGCGCACCTCAGCCCAAAACTGCCACAACAGCTCTTGCCAAAGCTCTTGCGCAAATGCGCATGCGTTCAGAATAAATAGAATGCTGCCCGCTTGCTGATGGCAAACGCATCCTCAGATGCGCCCGGTCGCACTGCGGCGTCCATCCTGGCACCTCTCGCTTCCGCCAGCTCATACGTTCTGCCACTGTCTAGTATTTGTTGTAGAGTCCACCCTGGCTCTCTGAGTATTTGTCTCCGTAGTTTCCTGGATCGACACCCTTGGATGACCTGATTACATATCATTAAATCCTCATTGTCCCATTGACACGTGGTGGCCATCAGTCGCAATCTAGCATAAAATCGATCCAGGGATTCCTCTTTCTTCTGTTTTTCCCCGCAGAACAGGAATCTTTCGAAATCAACATTGGAAAGTGGTATGAAGTGATTCTCCAATGCAGCCTTGACGGCATCATACGTGGTTACTTGCAGGTTAAGAGATTCATATATGCAAATTACGTCCAGACCTGCAGAATACAACAGGGTCGCCCTTTTTGCATCATCATCAGTTATCCCAGTTGCCGTGAAATACATATCCAGTTTCTTGATCCATAGCAACCACTTTGGAACTAATTTTGACGGGGGACCTGATACATCAAATTCTTGCATTGGTAGCAACGACCCCTGTTGTGCTCTCGTCGCTACTGCCGCAGTTCCTCCTTCATTATCACTTTCC
Organism: Ambystoma mexicanum; assembly: GCF_040938575.1. Taxonomy (NCBI): domain Eukaryota; kingdom Metazoa; phylum Chordata; class Amphibia; order Caudata; family Ambystomatidae; genus Ambystoma; species Ambystoma mexicanum. Next base: position 251,062,431 of record NC_090922.1, on the reverse strand, counting down.
ACCATGTTCTCAGGTCGCACAGGCACCTCTTAATGCCTCAGAGGTCGCAAACCTGATTGGGGTTGATTTCACACGTACCTCAGATTGCTGCTTGCTAATCCACCACCTTGTCGTGTCTTACAGCACTCCTTAACAGGGTGTCTGTGTTGAGAAAAGTCGTCCTTAGGGCTCTGGGGCGTCCAAAAGTTCCAAAAATGGCTTGGTTGCACTTAAACAGCAGCGCACGAGCACCCTTTCAGGCCGCTACTGCTGTGTGCTTGTCTTCCGACATTACCGGAATGTTCTTGCCGGGTACGTGCTTCCATCCGACGTAGCGTCGCTGATTTTCCACTGCCGTGTATATGAGGCGAGCGCTGCGGCGGTATCCCGCCTCGTCGCCAGTTGTTGTGTTGAGGCGGACACCAGTGCCTCCAGTGTCCCACACACACTCACAGCATGCATGCACACACACACATGGAAGGAGACACAGGACGCGCTGTTGCTGCTTGTGCGTCCCGGCGGCAACTGCCGTGGTACACAGTTTTATTTCAACCTGCACATACGCGGGCCTAAAACGAGGCTCGCGCATGCGCGCACAAACTAACTGGGATGTCACAGTAAGTACTATATATATAAAATCAAGTCCATAAGCATGCAACGCTCTCCCTTCTGCAGTCGTACCATATATATTGTTGATCCTGTGCTCAGAGTCCTGGATTCAGCCGGCCACAAAAGCTCTTGCCAAAGCTCTTTCCCAATTTCACGTGTGCAAATGCATGCGCGTTCAACATAAGTAGAACGCTCGATAATGGAGGCGGAGCTTGGTTTTAGCAAGTATAATATATCAAAATATCAACAATATATTGTTGATCCTGTGCTCAGAGTCCTGGATTCAGTCAGCCACAACAGCTCTTGCCAAAGCTCTTACCCAAATAATTGTTCTTTTATAACACGCTTAATACCATCTAGTGGTTTGGCAGGATCGGGATTCGAACCTGTGTTGCGCTGCGTTGGCCCTGAGATATCCTTCCTCCTTTCTCCCCCTAACAGAACCCACTTAAATGTAACCTCATCTTAATACAAATGTCTCATGTACGCACACATACCTGAGTATGTGCAACAGATATGGAAACCCAGATCTTTTTCATTCGGCATATTTAGCCACCTTTTCAGTGTTGACTGGGTATTGAGTCCACCTTGGGACAAAATATTCCTGTGGTGTGAGGTTTTCAATTCTTTTAAGGATACCGGGACATTGGCTGGCTGTTTCCTACCTGTGGAGCATTAATCCTATCAGGACGTGGCTGAAACTATTATTTCTGCTCCAAGGATATCCTGGTTGGATTAATACTCCTGTCACTCCATTCCTATAGCCACCTCTCTTCCCTCCTGCCACTGCCAACCCAATGTCTTAAAGTTCACATTCCCACAAAGCAATCTTCTCTTCTCTGTTCTCCAACCTCACCCTCCTCCTCCGTGGTTCCCTCCTCCCTCTCTCATGTTCTCATACTCCCTTTGATGCACACATCGTGTCATACTCCATCCAAGTGTACCTCTCCTCCGCCAGGTCCAACCAGAGCTGGCAGCCTCTACAGCGACTTGGAGTCTTGTGTATTATGTGCAAGCAGGCCCGGTTCCAGGAATTTTCATCTGGGTGGGCCAGGATTGGGATAAGGGGGCCCACATTCCATTGGGTGTGGGTCTAGAGTACCCTAAACAAAGTGCTGGTGTTGATCCAGATTTCCCAGATCCGTGATCCAGCAAAAAATGTCTTCTGAGATCTGTAAAAATACATTTGCACCCCTCTATAAAAAAAAACTGTAATAGCAAAAGAGAAGCAAGGAAAATGGTGTTGCAACATCAATCTACCTGGCTTCCCTTCCCATCTGCTCGCCCCTTTCTGTTATATCTGATCCTCCTTCACCTTTCACCGTCCAGTCACCTTCCTTCAGTGGCCCTAACCACTGTTGCTATTTGCTTCCCCTCCTACCTATTCACACCAGCACCTAGCATGCCTTTCCTGGACTGGCTTGGGAGAATTGAGGGTGATGCCTCCTCCTCTTCCTCTGAGAGGCCTAGCAATGAGGCTCCCAGTCTTTGTACAATCTCAGAAGGTGTCTGCCCAACAATACCTTCCTGAGCACTGTGGCTACTCCCAGCAGGCCCAGAGGAGATGCTTGTGGTCCATCCACCTTGTTGTGAAAGATACCCCCCCCCAACCCATAATAATGAAGCAGGGAATAGATTTTGTTTGCTACAAAATTACATTTTTTTCAAACTTCTTTAAATTCAAGCACAGAACATACCATGTCCAATCAATACAGGTAGTCTTGTTAACAATATTTTGAGAACAGCAACATATCCACCAATAACATACACATGTATACAATCCTCCCTTCACCCACCCATTCCACAACATCCCCCCTCCTTTCCAACTGAACCCCATCCCGTAGTCCCATTCTGAATGTCTCCAATCAATGGTTGATGTCCAAAATTACATTTTAAACACAAAATGTTATTTTTAGTTGCATTTCTGCAGCACATTTCAATTGAGATGAGGGTGCAAAGGAGTGGTAGGGCGGTAAGCGCTGTATCAGGAGGCAGTCAGTGCTGGTTGAGAGGTTTGTGGTCTCCTGGTATCGCTCCTGGTTCGGTGTGCCCCTGTACATCATTGTCTGTTACATACTGGTTATAACATGCAATTATCCATGATGACTCTTTGTTTGATGTGTTTAGTCTGATTTGCTATTGAATGACACAATTGTGTTCAATAAATGTGGCCCGGATATTTTCAATGTTAGATGTGTATGTGTCCTAATCCCTCTGCTGCCCATCTATTAAACCATGAGTGAGGCTTTTTAGAACAGATTATAATGCAAACTGAATCACTTCTAGGGGCACCTAATTTTAAAAGGTAACGCATAGTGAAATTAAAAAATATGTCCAGGATCACACACTTTGGTCAAGTGGTAAAGCCATAATTTGAACCTAGCCTGAAATTTAGATACTTGACCACACATTTTCCGAGCTTAAGATGACACAAATATTTGTTGAAGTTTGGCTTTGAATACCTAAAATAATACTAAATTGTATACATATTACTTTAAAAATGCACAAGTCACATGTTAAACCTACCTGACAATATATTCATCATTGTAGAAACATGTTGATGAAAATATTAATGGGGCATTTATTTTTTAATCCTAAATTGCACAGATTGGAATTCTCCTGTCTGCTTTTTTTTGCAAAAGGGGCCATTCATTCATTTTAATTGTTTTCACTAAATACTGGTAAAGTAAAGAGTAAAACACAGGCGAAAATTACCTTTGCTCTTTACTTTACCACTACGTGTCTGGAAACGTATAAATGACTTCCACAATTAACGATTGTGGGAGCCATCCTCAATGGATTCCTTTGGACTCTGCCCACTTTTTCCAGGTGTAAAAATCAGGCAGTTCCCATTGGAATCTATTGGTTTTCCACCAACATAAAAATACATGCTTGTGGAATACCAATCGGGTTAAGTCTGATCTGTTCTCCAACTTCACCTCTCAAATCATACAAAACCCTGCAGCTCACAAAAAGTTGAACTACATGCATTTAGCGCCGTTTCTTCCACTCCACTTAACCTGGAAAATCATCCCTTTATTTTCCCCATCCTGAATGGAAGCCTACCAGCTCCAGAATAGCAATTAATGAGAACTTACAAACAATCTCATACAGACACAAAGTGAAATGAAATACATGACCACGTTATTGTTTCACGCAGCTTTTTCCGTATCTTACCCCAACAATCACACTTAAATAGCTTTCTTAAAACCCTATATAATTTTTTTTAAAGCGCCACAGCAATGGGCACTGCCTTTTTACCTTTTCTCATCTCTAATCACTTCCTTTTGTAAATAATCTGCCTCTGAGACACATTAAAAAGATAAGACCGCACTGGGAGTTCCTCTGCAGCCCTGCTGTTTGTATTTGATGGGAGAAAGTAGAGCGGGGGGGGGGGGCATAGGAATTTGTCTCTTGTCCAAATGTTAAATCCACCTCTGATTGCACTCTTTATAAAATATTGAGATACTGCTTTTTAGTTATAAAGCATGTACACCTTTTATACTTTGCCTGCAACATTATAGAAAATGCTCTTCTTTTTTGTTATTTTATGAGTGTTCTTATTTCATTTCCGGCACTTCCTAAACACTCAGCACCCAGGATTTACATCATAATTACCAACCAAATCCCACAACACACATGACATATTCTGTTTGCATGCAAACTCTGTAAATTTACTCAAACAGAATGAGGGTATCAAGTCAGTACTTATCAGTGTGAATCATGAAACATTCTGTCAGAGTAGACTAGGCTTCCATACAAAGATACATTCTATTTAGGTCGGAGCCCCTCTGGTAAGTATGCATGAGAAGATCTGAAACTGGTCAAAACTTGCCAACCTAGCCTTATCATTTTCAGATAGGCCTTGTTGGACCAGCTCAGTGAGGTGCAGCTTGATTCTCTAGGCGTAACAAGCAAGAAAACCACATCTGGGCATATACACATTCACTTAGGGAGATAAATGGAAGCCAACATGCTTGGCTTTTGATTAGGCATGGATAGACATTTGCCAGGCACTGCCATAAGAGTACCACCTGGCCATAAATTGAGAACAGCTGGAAAATGGTGCCAGTAACTGGGCATATTATGGCATTGCCTGCCAAATGTTTGCTTATACATATACAAAAGCCAAAACTGGTGGCTTTGTGATTGCTTGTTTAAGACAGGACCTCAGTGCAAGTCACAGAGGCATTGACAAATATATTGCTTATAAAATCAACTGGCTGAAGACACACATTACACGAATTGTACTACACCAGGAGCTCATTTACAGAGTCAATTAAGTAAATAAACACTCAAAATAATGCTTAGATATAACACTGGCAGGCCCTATACAGCAACACGTTTGCTATTACATTGTGATGAAGCTTGGTCAAAGAGTTCTAGAAAGGTTAGGTTTTGGTGGGGAGGCATTGACAAAGCCATGGCTAGTCGTTAGGTGGGCAAATGGCCAGACACACCCACAGGATGTGCTTTTCTCCTCACATTTTATTTCCATCCTATCTGTGTTCTATAGCATGCGTTCTGGTGGTACCTAATAGACAAAAAGTCTCTGAATCAATTGGAACCACCGTCATTGTTCTGGCCAGCCTTCCATACCATTGTTTGCATATCAGCCTTGGCCCTGTCACTAATGCCAGAAGCCCTTCCCAAACTGCTAGACCACAGTGTCTAAAAAATCATATGTTGCTTGTATTCCAGTGCAGATGGAACACAGCCTAGTAACTGAGATTGAACTGCACCTTTTGGTGGCACCATCAAAAGTAATTTACTAATGGCTTGTCCCCTTCTCTAACCGCACAGACATACTACAAAATTATGGCATGCAATGTTGCACAGAGCAACGGTAGTAGTAATGTTTAATTCAAATCCTAGCATTTATCACTTTTTGATTTTACTACACTCTCCCCTTCAGAATTACATTTTTGTTACTACCAACCTTATCTATTCACTTATACTCAAGCAGTTAATGCAGCAGAATATAAACTTGGAATGTAATTTGTAAGGGCCCCCAGTCAGTTGACGCACCTTCTGCAGAAATCTGTGTTCAAGCAACTTTACCTGTCATTTATTGTTTGATATACTTAACCATTTTATTAAGCATGATCTGAAAAACTACTATATTCCCACAAAAAATAAACATACTTTAAATTACAGAAAACAAAATTGTGATTTTAGGTTTGAGAAAATAGTTGTAGGCAGCCTGCTTGAATATGTGTGCTACCTCACTTAGAGGTGTGAATGGTCCTCCATCGCCCTGGTCATTTGTACTTTTATGGCTGTGTAGCATAAATCATTGTCTAGGTCAAGAAAACAAATCCTGGCCAGGCCTCCTGCAATTCAGCCTCACAGAATAATGTCTTTGAGATGGCTACTGAATATATAGAGTGAAAACCACCCCCACTCCCTCGGTTACCAGTGGTGTATATCAACACTGACATGGCCTTCTTTCTAGGGGGTGGCAGAGGCTGACTGTGGGGGGGCCTGGCCCCCTCCATTCATGCTGGAGCCAGGCATGTGTGCAAGCCTGAAGCTGGTGTCGTATTTGCCAATGTCTACACATATGAATATGCAGTGGGACTGGTGCTAAAATAGCCGACATGAGAAAGCATGGTTGATGGGACATTTTCCGTTAGTTAATTCATTGAAATGGCAATTAATCATGTAAGTGAAAGGAGGTCATTGGAACATGAGTCCAGCATGAATCAGGCTTACTTGTACCTTTGTGACATGGCTTGATTTGTCTATTGGCTAATTTACAAAGAAGCAATCTATTTTCCTGATTTCAGAGGTCTGCATCCTAAAGGGATTTTTGTGCTGTGATGACATTAGCTGTACAAGATGCAATGGTCTTTTCTACTCAAACTACACAACAGCCTTGATACTTTGCTCATTGATGCCAAATGGTCCCATGTGATGCCTTCTGACAGCTCCTGCTTTTGAACATTGTGTAATGGTTTATTGGGAGACCACCCTCAACAAGAGGAGTTCCTTCTCTCCCCAATCAAGGTGTCACGCAACAAACTATTTAACAGATTATTTTCTTCTGCTCTACTTCAGACTCATATCATGCCCGTTGAATCCCTCTCCCCTGAGCTAACAATGAGCCAAGAACCAGGCCAGTGTACGGGAAATAGATTGGTATTTATTTAAATAAAAGTGAGAAAATGTCAAACACCACTTCATCTGTGGCACAATACAATCAACTTCTCTCAGCATAAATAAATCACAAAAGTGGGTTTAAAGAACACAATCACAATTCTTCACTTTCTGCAAATTTTACACCAATAATTAATTACACTGATTAATAACAAAAGCAATTATCATGTAGTGTTGTGCACTTTTGATTTTCCTGCGGGCTTAAAGGGTTAGCAGTAGGATTTCAAGATTGGTACAAATACATATTTCAGTTACGATTTTGCACAAAATTTTGGTTTAAAAGAAACACAGGGTGATTTAATCTTTGTTTTTCAGACCCCCCCTTACTTTGGTCTGTGTTGGGGAAGTCGGACAGAAAAATGTTAATGATTTGGGGAATTTTGGTTTTCAGACCCGCCTCCACTGAAATGCCTGCCTTGGGGAAGCTGGATAAAAAGGTTGGACTGATTTAAGAACAAAGACTCCCCTCTTCCTTGAAGAAGTCTGTGAGAGCAGGACAAAAAGGATTAACCAATGAAATTAGACGTTATAGTTTTCAGCGCACACTGGGAAGTGAGCTTTATTCATTTTGAATTTTAACAAAATTCACCCCGAAGTGTTCTGCCAAATGGGGATCTCATGAAATATTTTTTTTAGTTAAATAGGCTAAGAATCTACACAGTTTTTCCCCCCTCACCCTACAACCTACTATAAAGGGAAAGGATTTAAGGCAAGCAGACACCTCCACCTTTTTTGTTTCCCAGGGCTCAGTTCTACTTACATAGAAAGCCTCCGTTTAAATGACAGGAAAGCCAGCTGCATCTCAGGATACTCTGGAAGGATAGGGCTTGGTCGGGTACTCCACTCTCAAAGATGGCCTCAAACTCTCCACCATAGGACCCAGTCAGCTTTGAACCCTTTCTAGAAATAGACAGCTCCACCCAGATGCACTCTCAGCAATCTTCACTAGTACTTCCTTACAGATGGTAGGTTTCAGCAGCCCTCTCTGTCTGTCTTTTTCTGTCTATCCCCTCCTCCTAGTGCAGTCCCCCTTATATAGCAGCGATAACACCTCCATTTTTACAATCTTGGGGAAGTACCCTGCAATAATTCCTGCAGACTAGGATTGGACAGTTACCTTTCTCTCTCCTCCCAAACCCAGCCTACAAGTCAGGATTGGTTTAGGGGTCTGGAGAAACATAGGGCGATTCCCTTTGTAATCACCATTTGTTCTCCTTTCAAATGTTTGGCAAAAACGAGTTATGTAGCACACTGCATAACTTTACTAGCAACTGCCATAATATACACATGTTCTGATTCAGCTAATCATGGGGAATTAGATAAGACAGCCACCAGGTCTGTACCATATAGCATGGCCATGTGGCACATTTCTGCTGTTTCCATAAAAAGCATAACAGTTATGAATATGTAAGTCATTACCCGTATCCCTAATTGTATAATCCACCCGCTCACCAACTCTCACATTTGGAACAAGTTCAGATCAGCCAGAAACACATGTTAGATAGCCATTATAGTTCCATGAGTTGCAGGTGGATGTGTTTTATATCTCCAAAATCACCTGGAAATTACATAAAAAGTGGTACACAGATGAAATCAATCTGTTTTAGGGTTGCTGGGAAAAAAGCCTAAATAACAATAGTCCTTCTAAATTAATTGTGAATCTTCATGTTGGGCAAATTGCCCCTCTCCTGCCTTGCGGTCATTTGTTTTCACTGGGTCAGCCTGTACTTGTTTCCGGAGCCCCGGTTCTCTCCAGACTTGACTATTGCAACAGTCTCGTTCTCAATCTTCCTACTTCTACGCTTTGCCCTCTTCAACTTATTCAGAACAGAACCGCAAGACTTATCCTTGGCCTCAAGACCAGGAACCGCGTCTCTCTGGTGTTGAAATCTCTCCACTGGCTCCCCGTGGCTGCAAGGATCAAGTTCAAGACTCTCTGCTTTGTCGACAAGGCTTTCTGGGGCCAGGGACCTCACTATCTACAACGCTCTCTTCCCATATACTCTCCTTCTAGAGCCCTCTGCTCAGCCTCCTCCAACTTTCTGTGGGTGAGCTGTTTCTCCAAAAAGAGATTTGGGGGTATATCTCTATCCTCTGCAGGTCGCTCCCTCTGGAACAGCCTTCCTACCTCTCTCCATCTTAAGCCAGACCTGCTCAGGTTACGGATACTCCTCAAGACCTTCCTCTTCTCTTCCTCTCTCCTGCAAACCTCTTTCTCTTTCCTTGCTTCCCTCCCTCTTTCTCTTCCCCAACCTGCTCAGTTGGCTGACTGGTCGCCTGGTACACCTCCAGAGCCTCACAGGTCCCAGGCTCCCCTGTCAGTCCTACACTTGCCTCTGGGCCTCTGCACTCTGCCTGGCACTACTGCAATATGTCACATGATAGGGGCAACCACTCTGCACTTAACCCTGGCCCCTGCTGGATGGGGTGCACTTGTCTCCCTCCCCCTCCCTCACATTTCCTGTTCTGCGCACTTACACAATCTTGAATGTTCAAGGCCTACCAAGTCTGTCTGTCCAGTCCTCCCTCTGTCTCCCCTCCCTAGCCTGGTCGTTCTTCAAATACTCATGCATAGGTGCACTGGATGACCAACCACCAAGCAATCTGAAATGTTCACCAGACCAGCACTGTTGTTTATTGATCTGTATGTTCTTTTCCCTCTTCATTTCCCCCCTTTTTCTCCCCTCACCATTTGTCAAGCACTTCAATAGTAGATATGCCTCTGGGCTAGTATGCTAGTTATTGTTGTTAGATCATTCGGATTCTTCAAGGCCTAAGAATGACAACTGTTTCCCCTTGTTCCTTTCCCGCATAGAAGTGCTTTGAAGCACTTCACTTGTGTATAAACGCTCTACAAATAAACAAATACAATTACCCAGAGTTTTTTGTATCAGTCTCTTTGTGTTGGAAGCTTACTCTTTGAAATTGTTGCCCCATTTTCACACATATTAATCATGCTCCAGCCAAGGGGATTTACTCCTGCAGTCAATGCCTTCAGAGCCAGCAGGTCTGGAGAACACTGAATTTCGACACCTTTAGCAGGATACTTTTTTGCAGTTGGTAATTCGATGGGAGATGCGACATCCAGACTGGTAGTGGGAGATTTCCTCGTGAGGTTTGCCCCTAGCCAGCAAAAGGGTTTGGCTTGGGCTGTCATTTTTCAGTTAGCAGTGATACATTTTCACATTTAAACTGTTTTTATTTGCACAAACCTGTGCAAGCCGTTTTTGTGTCACTGTTGGAAAATCCTGTTTTCCATGTGAAATGTATCTTCGATTCCTCCTTCTTTTGTAAATTAAAATGCTGCTTTTCCTTTGGTAATGACAGGTAGGCCCTTTTCCATATGGCTCTTCAAATTTACTTGATAAAAACCCCAAGGCCAAGGCATTTTTGTTTCAGTGTTTAAAATCCTGCTGTTCATGTAAAAGGGACTTCTGTTTGGGGTCTGTGAATGCACCCCACAATTGCATGCTGGGGCTCGTAGTTTCATATTCCCATTGAAAATATGGCGGTACAAATCCCAGCATGCAATGTGCAAAACCAGGGCTGACTAAGGGCGTCATGCAGGGCTTGGGGCCACTTGGCTGCTATGTGCAATATCATGCCCAAATATACATAACTTGGTATCCCTGCCTAAGTTTACAAACTCTTAACAAACTTTGCTTTGCTTTAACTTTCGTTCTTCTATTCCTCCGTTTCTCATGCCTTATTCTCGTTTTCTGGAAGATTTCATGTGTGCATCCTTTCTCTGCTTTTCCTTTCTTGTTCACCTTTTCAACATAACATCATTGATGTCATATATATCTATATTTGCAAATCGAAAAGGCGAATAAGCCGCCATCCCTTTGAGTGGAACTCCCTCCGACGTGGATTCCAACTTCTTAACAGCAAATGCAAAATATCTTGAAGTAACCAACACGTTGACTGCAAAAGGTTGTAGAAAATATCAAACGTTATTTTAATACATGGGGCCTCATTACGACCCTGGCGGAACGGGTGAAATGGCGCAGTAAAAGGCTGCGGCGCCGTTCAACCCGTTCCGCCACATTACGAGGTCCCCTCGCGGGACACGTTAAGCGCGCCTGGGAAAATCAGGCGTGAATATCGGGTCCCGCGAGGGGAAGAGGGAGCAAACAATGGGCCATCTCGTAATGGCCCGTTGTTTACTCCCTCTCCCATTCCCATTCAGCCCTATGGGGGCTAAAATGGGGATGAACCGTGTCCGTGTCCTCGAGTGAGGAATTACTGGGCCATCCGAACTCGGAATGGTCCGATAAGTCCTCATTCCGAGGACACGGACACGGATGCGGTTTTGCCGGCAGCCATGCCGCCAATAGCGGCATGGCTACCGGCATACCTCGTAATGAGGCCCATGCAGTTTTAAAAGCTCCCCAGTAATGTGAATGCCAGAGAGGCTGACTAACGTGTTTCATCACACTGTTGTGGCTTGTTCACAGTGCCTCCTCCCTAGGCAGGAAGCCTATTTCACCACGTCAAAATAATAATAAACAGTGAAAAGGTGATTTTACTGGCATATTGTATTGCAGTCGGCCATATTTAGAGAGACTCGAAAACAACATATAATATATAATGTACTTGCATATCAGACTTTATTTGAACAATATATGATTTAATAATTTAGTCCCAATTCTCTAGCATTTGTCTGTTAAGGTGTAATTTGCATATATCTACCAACAAATATCTCTTCTTTCATGGTTGACAAATGCTCTTCAATAATCAATGCGGATTATATAAATGAGTAAGACGGTTACACCTTGGCAATGACTCCAGTATACGGTTTCCAGGGCCTGATTACAATGCTTCAAGTATTGTATAGGTGTCCACATATTATCAGGTTTGCACCAATTTGAAAATCCATAATATTGAGATCGACCAAGTGTCTACACATATACCTTACCATATTATTGTAGTGGACCATGAATCTGAATTTTAGTAGGTGGATAGGGATCTCACTAAGCCTCAGATCCACATATGGTAATCATAAGAATATATGAATGGTGACATTAGCTCTAATTGGGTAAAATCCCTAATCTGTATAAGAAATACACAGTACATCTTGAAAAAAAAATATATATGAAGACACTTCTCTCCAACATCATAGGTCTAGCCTTATCTCACAATAAAGTGCAAGTGCTTTGTGCAAACATGCGGATACTAACATCCAACATCGCAATTGTAAACATATTTCATACTAAAACCCAATGCTTTTAGATACCCCTATAGATTTAAGTCAATTAAATTATGGTTTTGAAAGTGCAAAGTGCTCCTTCAATAAACAGCAACGGGGATACTTCCATCGGACATTGTAATTCTAAACATATCATATACTAAAGTGCAAATGCCTTGTGCAGGTATATTTAGACATTGGGGATACGTTCTTCCAACATTATGATTGTAAACATATCACATAGTAAAGTGCAAATGCATTGTGCAAATATGTTGGACATAATCATCCAACATCGCAATTATGAACATCTGTTATAATAAAGTGCTAATGCAACCATAAAATCAACATTACAATTGTAACCATATCTTATAATAAAGTGAACATTCATCCATGAGATCAAACATATATACGCTTCATACCATTTTATAGGTCCATGTTCTAGATTGAAAATCAATGTGGTCCGATGAGGAGGATTATGGCCTAAAATGTTTTCAACTCTATTTCCTCAGACCACCTGAGAGCCGACATGATATTATTGTGCAAAAAATGCCGCAGGTCAATACAAAATGCACATAAAAATGTGTGAAAAAAAGTAAAATTTAAAAAGTTTAAGCAAGAAATGAAAAGAATGACAAAGTTAGGCACAGACTCCCAGATCTTTACAGTCCAGTCATTATGTACAAAACCCCTAGAAATTAATACAATTCTTCATCAACATTATGGCCGACAAGATTTTTACTTTCAAAATCAATAATATATTTGGTTTCCTCCTGTTGTAATAGTTTTTCACTATCACTCCTCTAAGGCCAATTGAGACTGTATAAATGCTGAAGAATGTGAGAGTTTTGGGGTCACTGTTATGAAATTCTGAGAAGTGTTTGGCCATAGGGTACGTACAATCCTTGTTAACAATGGCTCTAATATGTTGCTGGATTTGTAGCTTTAATTTACACTTTGTGCTGTCCATATACCATTTCAGCCATGGGCAAGTCAGGACATACACAACTAATTCTGACTCACATGAAATGTTACCCTTGATCTGCATTGGTACCTTTAGAATTGGATGAGTGTATAACTGCTACTATTAAATGCGTATTTGCAAATTTTGCATTTGCCACACTTAAAAAAGCCATCGCCCCCACCTGAAAGCCAATTGTTTCCCATAGTGTTGTTATCTGGGACCATGTAGCTTTTAACTACTGAATCTTTAATAGACATACTTTTACGAAAAGTTATGTCAGGGTGTTCTTTTAGTAATCTGCCTAAGTCTTTATCCACCTTTAAGATATTCCAATATTTGTTTACAATGTTCTTTATGATTTGTGAATGGCTTCCAAAAGTTAAAATCAATCTTGTAGTATCCTCTTCTGTTGCATTTTGTGAGTCAGATTTAGATGTCAACAAATTTTGTCTATCCATATCTCGAACTTTAAGGTACGATCTTTCAATTACTTTCTTCGGGTATTGTTGTCGTAGAAAGTTGTGGGCTCTGATTTGGCTAGCTAGCTCGAAATCTTTGATATCGCTACAGTTAGGTCTGATGCGAATAAATTTGCCATATGGAATACTCCACAAAAAATTCTTTGGGTGGGCACTATTAGCATGCAGAGGAACATTTGCACCTGTGGTTTTTCTATGTAACCCACACCCAATTTTTTGTTCCACAATTTTGACTTTTACATCTAAAAATAAAATGGAACGTTCACTATGTTGTTCTGTGAATTTCAAATTGAAGTTGTTAATATTCAACTGTTTCACAAATTCACCCCAAGATTGCGCAGTGCAGTGCCATTCCAAATAATAAATAGATTGTCTATATAGCGTAGCCATTATATCATTTTCTCAGTGTATGTTTCATTTTCTTTTGCCCACACAACTGATTTTTCCCAATTTCCCATCATTAAATTTGCGTACCATAGCGCAAATGTTGTGCCCATGGCAGTGCCTCTGATTTGACTAAATATCTTGTTATTGAAGATAAAAATATTATTCTCCAAACAAAGTTTGACCATTTCAAGAATCATATTTGAAAGTTCTTAGTAGTTATATATATATATATATATATATATATATATATATATATATATATCGGGGGCGCTGTTGAGCAGCCTGCAAGATGGCCGCTTAGCGCTCGAGCTCCACGCCTAGCCGCCACCTATCCGATTACATTTGCGGCTCCCTGCCTGATCCTGGTACCCTGCCTCGCACTAACGACGGCTGCTGCTGGGGGCTCTCTCCACACCAACTTCTGGAAGAAATCGGACTCCGGGTACCCGTAATCCACCCACGAACTACGCGGGCGGCGGCGCGGCCTGTGCCATCGTTCGTCTCCCGAGTCTCTCGGGCCCCGACTCGGCGCTCGCCGCCGCCCACTCTGCTGCTGGATCGTGCCTGCGTCTTAGGCGCGGCTCCTCTACGCCACTGGCCCGGAGTTACAACTATCTCCGCCTGCCCGCCCCTCCGGGGGGAGGAACGTTGCTGCGCCGGCCGTCGGGCCGCGGCTGAGGGAGTGGGCTGGCGGGCCCGCTCGAGATCGTTCCCCGCCCGGCTGCGGACCCTGAGGGCGACCCACGGATCTGCGACCTCTCCCTCCACTCCCGGGGGACTGCTGGAGGTCCGGCGTGCTGCGGCGGCCCTGCCTGGACCTGACCGGTTGAGCGGCGAACTGCGAGGTGAGATCCGGGGGTGACTGTATTTTTCTTCCCGGCGGGATGGCCAGCTGAGGCCTGGATGTATGGATCGCTGCTGGGGCTGCATGGGGACCTCACTCCGCTCCTGGGCCTACGCTGCACCTCACCTCCTCTAGGGTGGGCGACCTGCTCCACACCTAACGGACCCCCGCCTCCCTGGTCCTGCTTGATCCTCGCCACGTTAACCGGGCCCGCCACTGGCGGCGAACTTTACCGCACCGGGCCGCTCCCACTGGCTCCGCGGCATCTCTTCCGCACATCTCGCCCTCTCAGCGCCCCAACCTCTTATTGACTACGCGCTGCTCGCCTTGGCGGAGTCCATCACTGGGTCTGTGCTGGGTGGGCTGCCGGTCCCTCTGCTGAGCCCTGCATTGGCTTCATATCTTCAATTCCCACGCATATCGTCTCCCGGCTCAGGGCTTTACCAACCTTGGCCTACTTGGCCACTTCCTACGTGCCCGTAGCGGAACGTGCCGCTACATCTGGCTACTCTTCGCTCTGCATCTCCCTCTCATTCTCTTCCGTCGACCATGTCGAATCGCTCCAAGAGCGGCGCTAGAGGGGGTGCCATGGACAAATTTACCAAAGCGGTCCCTCGATCCGAGGGGGGCCACGCATCAACTACGCCAGAGGAACCTGATATCGAGCAGAGCCCCGGGGCTCCATCCCCTGATCTTACTGCCATGATGGAATCGATGGCAAAAAATTTCGCCTCCTTTCATGAGAAGCTTGACGACATCAATGCTAATGTGGCTTCGCTCAAAACACGTGTCGATCAGGCTGGCTCCAGAATTACAGAGGCCGAGAATCGGATTTCGACCAATGAAGACGAACTACACACACTACAGGACACTGTGGCTGCCTTGTCGCGTGACATGAAGAGCGTAAGGGCCAAATGTGACGACTTAGAATCCCGCTCCCGTAGGAACAACCTACGCATCATTGGGGTTCCCGAAACCGCCCTGAAGGGTCGTATGGAGGAGGCGGTCGAGCGCCTGCTTAACGACTTGCTTGGTGACCCGGAATTTTCCCCTTATTTCACTGTTGAGCGAGCTCACCGTGCCTTGTCCCCGCGCCCCAAGCCTGGCGATATCCCCAGGCCCATTATAGCCAGGATCCTCAATTACCGGGACAGAGACCTCATTCTCCGCCTGGCACGCGAGAAGGGTGAGCTGCGCTTGGAGTCTAACACTATTCGAATTTTCCCGGATTTCTCAGTGGCTGTGCAGCAGGAAAGGCGTCAGTTCCTTGGCGTCAAGAAGATGCTTCGGGAGCGCAAAGTCCCATATGCCATTTTATTTCCTGCCAGACTCAAAATTACCCACAGGGGCAAACTCTTTTTCTTCACCATCCCTGAAGAGGCGGCGAGGTTTATTGAAATGGAGATACCGCTCCAGGGCCTTGCTGATGAGAATTGAGGGAATGTCGAGGAAAGGGTTTATTCGCTGCATTTGCTGTCTTTGTAATTACGCTTATCTCACTGTGATGGTCTATGCACTCGTTATTGCCCGGGTTGGGATGCCCGGGCCCTACTTCTCCTTTGGTCTGGGTTGCCGCTGTACATAGGACCAACATTGTAAGGTTTAGCTGCCCAACTGTCATGTTTTCCTCCCTAAGCGGCACTACTGCGAGACCCCCACTTCATTAAGACCGCTCCAGTTCCCCACTCAGGGGACACATGGGGTAGATGCTATTCGTTTGTTGACACTGGTCTGGTGGCTGCGGAGCCGCAGGGGCTTGCGTGTGGTCCCCGCATTTCCACTTGTGGGCGGGGACTCGCGCTGGGAGTCCACTGATACTGTTTGTTTTGTAACAGAGCCGCTGGCTCTAGGCGTGCTAGTGCGTGGCAACGGCGCACCCCACTGCGATTGCACTGTTTTTCTCTGTTCTGTTGTTATGGGTTGGCCCCTGTTGGGCCCTTGGGGGGTTCTGGCCAGGTTGTGGTTGGCCTAATGTCGGGCGGCTAAGGGTGGGTGATGGGTACACTGCTGATTCACGGTTAGTGGTGCGGGTGGGGGGTGGGAAGGGGGTTGTTTTCTCAAAAGGCACACGAGGTTTCACTGGGCGCATGCTGGCGGGGCGCAAGCGCGCATGCTGTTTTAACTACGGAGGCCCACATTGCCACTTGGGTTGGGATGTTCACTGAGGATGAATACTGCGGTTGAATATGGCTACGATTGAAATGCCTACTGTCATAATGTCCTGGAATGTTCGAGGATTTAGCAACCATACCAAAGCGCGCAAGATCATGGCGTATGCCAACAGGCATAACTCTAGGATCCTGCTACTGCAGGAGACACACTCCAATGGTCTGATACCAAGGGCACTTGCCCCATCCTGGGGTCCCGCCAGATTTTTCACTTCCTATTCCACGCAGTCCAGGGGGGTTCTCACGCTTATCCACAAATCAATTAAGTTTGGACTTCATAAAAGCTACATCGACCCCGAAGGTCGCTACGTTATATTACACTGTACATTGGTCAATAGGGAATACCTGCTTGTCAACACCTACTGCCCCAATGTGGACTCACCGGAATTCTTTGACGCAATAGCCACCATACTTCTGGGTTATGTGGGAGTGCACATTATATGGGGAGGAGACCTAAACCTGATATTGGACACTGTCTTGGACAGAACATCCACGACTCCTAGGGCAGTCTCCCGCGCGGCGCGCAGGCTACGGGGTCACATGAAATCCCTCAACATTTGTGACGCCTGGAGGACTCTCCACCCGCAGAAACGCGAATATACCTATTACTCGTCTGTACACGACAGCTCGTCCAGGATAGATCTGTTTCTTGTTTCCGGTGAGGTAATGGGCGGAGTGGAGGGCGCGGGCATTTTGGCCCGCACGCTCTCGGACCACGCCCCAATCACATTGTCCCTGAAATTAGGCACTACTGCTCCAACGGTCAGCACTTGGCGTTTTAAATCTGAGGCCCTAAAGGACATCGTGTTTAAGGCCGAAATACTAGCGGATATCGAGTCGTTCTTCGAACTTAACTCTCTCCAGGACACGACCGCAGCGGTTAGGTGGGAGGCCTTCAAAGTATATAAAAGGGGCATGTCCATCTCCCGGGAGGCCGGGGTGCTGAAGGCCATTAGAACTGCCCTGGGGCAATCTGAGGCCAAATTGAAACAACTTGAGCAACGCGCCACTACCGGCTCTGACACCTCCATTCTTGCCCAGATTTCTGACGAACTTCAAGTATATAATACACTGGCCACCTCCGAAGTCCGTTATTTCAGTCGCCCACAGGCCGCCAGGAGATATGGGGAGGGCGATAGACCTGGGAAAACGCTTGCGACCCTGGCTAGGGGGGAATTGGGCCGTACACAGGTCTCCTTCATCAAGGATCGGAATGGGGACGTGCAATGGGCGGACCCGAAAATACTAGAGACATTCACTGAGTTTTACAGCTCCCTCTATTCCCAGCCCGCAGAACACGCCGAACAACATATGCGCGAACTCCTCGGGCAAACTCCTACCACGGAGTTTTCCCAACAGACTAGGGACCAGTTAGACTCCCCGATTACACTAGACGAGATAGTAGCGTCCATCTCCGACTTGCCCAAAGGCAAGGCGCCTGGCCCTGACGGCCTCACCGCCGACTTTTATCAGGAACACATTGCCGTCCTGGCCCCTCGTCTGTTCGAGGTATGGAACGAGGCGTTACAAACCTCCATCCTCCCCCCCTCCATGCGTGAAGCGGTAATCACGGTGTTGCTCAAACCGGGCAAGCCGGAAGACGAATGTGGGTCATACAGACCCCTCTCTCTCATGAACCTGGACACAAAGATCTTCGCAAAAATGATTGCCAACCGTTTCTTGCCGATAATGACGCACCTTGTGCATGAGGACCAGGCGGGCTTCGTCCCGGGCAGGTCCACCTCCCACAATATCAGGAGACTGTTTAATGTCATGTCCCGCATAGACCAGGATGCCCAGGCTGTGGCGGTTACGTTAGACGCCCAGAAGGCCTTTGACATGGTCTCTTGGAAGTATATGTGGCTGGTCCTCGAGACAATGGGTGTTGGTCCAAACATGATAGGATTCATCAGACTTTTGTACACCTCCCCCGTGGCGCGGGTTCATGTTAACTCTCTTACATCTGAGATCTTCACGCTTTTCAGAGGCACCCGGCAGGGCTGCCCCTTCTCGCCGATTCTCTTCGCACTGGCGATTGAACCGATGGCGGACTATGTGCGCTCGAGACATTCTCGCAAAGGTATAAGATTAATAGAGGAGCCTGAAATCATATCCCTATATGCAGATGATGTCCTACTTTACATCAGGGATCCCGCTACCCATCTCAACCCCATACTGAGAGACATCACTCGCATTGGTACACATTCCGGCTTTACGATCAATTACTCCAAGTCGGAGATCTTCCCGCTTACGAAAATTACTACACACCCTGCTTCTGAATATCCTCTGCGCTGGGCCCCTAACGGTATTAAATACCTGGGAGTACATGTATCCCTCACTAAACCCACCCTACTCACCGATAATTACTCCGCTGTAGCGCGGACTGTTGAGGAAAAAATTTCACGATGGCGCACTCTCCCGTTGTCCTTTGCGGGTCGACTGTCCCTGATCAAAATGATCCTCCTCCCCAAGCTCCTGTACACCTTTAGTAATGTGCCCCTGTGGCCTGGGAGGGCATACTTCACTAAGCTTCACACACTCTGTGCACAGTTCCTCTGGCACTCTGGTGCGGTGCGCAAAAAGTGGACTGACATGGCACTCTCGTACAGGCGGGGGGGCATGGCTGCCCCTGACCTGGCTACATATTGGTTTGCGGCCCAAGCCCAGTATGCCACCCACTGGTACCCTGGCGCCCCGGGACGCCCTCACGTCAAGCTGGAACGGCTGGCATCCTCGGGTATTAATCTGATGACCCTAGTGCTGCACTGACACTACGCACCGGACTCCCCCATTGACCCCTTAGCCGCGACATTATTCGCCTGGTCACACATACTAAGCCCGTCGCCTGGGACTTCTCCGTATTACAAGTGGCTGCCTGTGTGGGCCTTCCCGGGCCTGGAACCCACGCACGATGTGGCCCTGACCCGCCACTGGGAGGCTTTGGGATATAGGGCACTATCTGACTTCTACCCAGAGGGCAAATTTATAGATCCCCGGACGTGGAGGCCGGGTCACACCAAATCTCCCTTAGAGACCCTTCAATACTTCAGGCTTCGCGCTTCGTTCCGCACTATGTGGCCCTCCTTCCCAAACGAACCCCCAGACGACCCTGCTTTAGCGTACATTGCCAACTCGGGCGGGGCACGGGGGGTTGTCTCATCACTGTATCACATCCTGCAGGATGCCTCCCCTGCCCCGATCCTTGGGGCGCGCAACAAATGGGCTGATGAGTTGGGTCTAGAGATACCGGATGGGTTATGGGATGGCATGTGCCTCCACACCAAAAGAGTCTCCTTCAACTTTCGCTTTTGGGCCATGCAGTATAAACTCCTCAACAGGCTATACTACACACCTCACAGGACTTCTGGGTTTGCTCGCTCCGAGGTGCGCCTTTGCCCTCGTTGCAAGGCCACAGATGCTGATCACCTCCATATGTTCTGGTCCTGCCACAAGCTGTCCGATTTCTGGGGAGGGGTCATGAACACACTTAGTGCGGTAACTGAAACCACTGTCGATCCCGACCCTCTGGCAGTTCTATTTGGGGTTTGGGGCACCGAGGAAACTAAACGCCTGAAAAAGTTTCTAGACATAAGTTGCATGGTTGCCAAGAAGTGTATACTTCAGGCCTGGCGATGTTCCTCTCCCCCGACCCCTCAGAGATGGTTGGGCATGCTCACATGGTCAAGGAACTGCGAGGAGGACTACCTGGCTACGCTGCCTGCTCGTTCTCGTCCTAAGAACATTTGGAGTGAATTCACCACATATCTCAATAACCTGTCTGATGCCACAACGGGGTCTTGTCCATCCCCGGCACCCACCCATGCATTGTGATCTTATCCAGCCTCCTCTTTTGTTTGTACAATATTGCAGTCATTGTTGTAAAGATGTTATTGTGGCCCGTTGACGGCTCTACGAGCCACTCGATTCATATGCTTGTTGTCCCGATGTTTGTACCCTGTGAGCCTCTGCCAATAAAAATAAAAGTTTAAAAAAAAAAAAAAATATATATATATATATATATATATATATATATATATATATATATATATATATATATATATATATATATATATATATATATATATATAGGAGGAACAATGCTCTTTTGATCACAAAAGAACTTACAACGGATAAGAAATCAGATTTGATGGGAAGTGGTGGGCTTCTTATAATGGGGTGAGTTTGAGGGACATTCTGACCAGGTTGTGGAGGGGAGTAAAATGAACTGGCTGCCCTATGACATCAATAGGTCAAGCCCTTTTCACTAATATACAAGGTATCTTTATTTTATTTTCCTAGGATGCAAAGTGATTATCTAAGTCTGCATGCGCTATTCGCAAATGTTTTTGTTGTCAAAACCTGGAAATTGTGTGGGGATTTGGGCATGTGATGCCCATACTTGGCCAAAGCCAGTATATCACCTAAAACTATAGCTTTTGCCAATGCTCGTTCAACTCTAAAACTGCTGCTCACCTCCCCATTCCTGTGACTCTACCAGGAACTATTTCAGCCTTCGGGTTTTCATTAATTTCCATCAAGCTCCATGTCACTGTGATTATGTTCCTCCATATGTTACCGAATTGAGTACAGGTATGCAGGCATCCCAATCCCACGGAAAACACCTACTTATTCTCCTAGGAGCCAGGACATTCCAAGGGAGTCAAAATGAACGACTATCTGCTCACACGTTGCTACCAAATTAGCAGGGGAAATCTTACCACATTGCTTCCGCTTTTTAAGCAAAAAGTCCAGTTTTTACCCAATTTGTATTCAGTTAACATCAAAGGAAATGTCTCCTTTTTTGGTCATAGCACTGGGTCTTCTCTCTAAAACATCCTTGTCCTCCCCATCCTCTAAAATTTCACTATCATACTGGCAGATACTTAAAAGTTGTTAGAATGTTAATAAAAAAGTGATCCATGTTTAAGTTAATCTTATTGAACGTTGACCAGTTTCGAGAAAGCCAGATAACCAATAAGCGTTCCACCTCTTGACTGAAGAGTACTCAATATGCTTTATTTGTTTCTCTTTGTACAGGTCGGCTGGTGAAGAGGAGAGATGTGTTTAAGGGTGACTGGGCCCAACTACCGGAATATCGTTGTACTCACTCTTTTCTGTGTTCTTGGAGTCTTTGGCATATCCTATTACTACCATTATGAGAGTCGATGGACACCTGCATACTCAGCCTATTCAGTGACCAGACACTATGAGCGACCAAAAACAATAACAAACATAACCAATGCCCTGGTTGACGGGGCTTGGACTATAAATTCCATTGGCCGCCTAGGCAACCAGATGGGTGAGTATGCAACGTTGTATGCCTTGGCTAAACTCAACGGGCATCCAGCTTACATAAGACCAGAGATGTTCAACTGGTTGGCTCCCATCTTCAAGATCAGTTTGCCACAGCTGCATGAAAGTGTGATCAAAAGGATAAAGTGGAGGCATTATGGGCTGCATGACTGGATGTCTGAGGAATACAAGAGCATCAGCGGAAAGTATGTCTATTTTGGTGGCTATCCCTGCTCATGGACGTTCTACCACCACATACGAAAGGAGATCCTCCGAGAATTTACTTTCCACGACTTTATCAAGGAGGAGGCCAATGCCTATCTGGAAAAGCTAAAGGGCTCTCGAAAGAATGTGACTTACATTGGGGTTCATGTTCGTAGGGGGGACTATCTCAAGACCATGCCCAATTCCTGGAAAGGTGTGGTAGCCGATAAAGGCTATTTGGACAAGGCTATGGCTTATTTCCGGGAAAAATATCAGGAGCCAGTGTTTGTGGTGACAAGCAATGGGATGCAGTGGTGCAAGGAGAATATCAACAACTCCAGAGGGGATGTCTACTTCTCTGGCGACAGCAATGAGTCCTCCCCCGGAAAGGACTTTTCTTTCCTTGCCCACTGCAACCATACTATCATGACCATCGGCACTTTTGGGATTTGGGCAGGTTACCTCGCTGGCGGAGAGGTGATATACCTCGACAATTTCACCTTGCCCGATTCACGATTTCTCAAGGTCTTCCACTATGATGCTGCTTTCCTTCCGGAATGGAAGGGTATTCCAGCTGACCTTTCACCTCTTCTCTCAGCGAAACCTCGACAATAGACACTGTACATTATCCACTTTTACCGGCTCACAGAAAAGACTCATGCCTCAGTTTTGCAGTGGTCTTAAATCTGTAGGGATCATTATAGACTAATATGTCTGCCTAACTCTGGTAGGGCTAATGTTGCTTTCTTATCTTTACTGTCATTGGCCAATGCTTTTTGGAGAACAACCGGGCGTATTTATGTTTCTCATAAACATTCTGTGAAGAGCATCAAGGTCAATATATTGTATACATTTCAAAGGAAATTGAAGTAACCTCGAAGTGTCATTGCAGTACGCCCATATGGTCAGTTAACCAAGTGAGTACAGCTGCAAAGTTGCGTGCACAATGATGTTAATGTTAAAGGATATTTGTACCGCGCACTATCACCACCAGAGTGGTCCCCTGGCGCTCTTATACATCTGCCAGATGTTGTGATCTTCATGCAATCTACAGAGTGATATTCAAGGTTTACTCACCATGGCGTGACACACGCAGCTGACCATATTCAGCAAACGAGCCAACCTATTCTGCTCGCACACGTCTTAGTTGAACGTATGAACAGATTGACAAAATAATATATTTTCTTCTCATGATTTATTGATTTGCATGTTTGGGTTGCCAAAAATGAAGGATGAGTCCGTCGTATCAGCGTTCCTTGAAAAGATACATTATTTATTTATGGTATAGTTCAAATCACAGGACTCCAACGCTTCTCTGGGGCCCGGAATCTTTGACATGGTGATATGACATCATACCTATCACGTTAACATTGTACTGTCGGCTGCACACTGTTAAAAAAAATACATCCAAACGATCGCATGAGGTGAGGGTGACTCCAAAAGTCCCACAATACCCCCCATTCAAGTGATAATGCTAAAGTCTCAGCTGTTTAGCAAAATCCCAATTTAAGAACGTCTTAGCAAATTAAATAAAAAAAAAATACCATTGCTCTCGCTTCAGCAGTTTAACTTTAAATGTGTTCAAATAAGATGGGTTGTATTCAGAATTGGTAGAAAGAAATGCTCGGCACTGTGTTTCTCGACTGTTCCAGAAATCTAGGTTGTGACACCTTTTAGTGACCTGACTGAAAACGAGATGCACAGAAGGCGCAATTCATACGGGTTCAATGTCTCAAAGACTCATTCTTAACACGAAAGCCACTACCATGAGAGCCACCGAATGAAAGGAATGACATAAACCGGAAGTGATAATGTATTCCCATACAAAACGTCCACGTGGCACAGGAAAAAGACAAAGAGGCGAGGAGTGCGCATGTCACGCATTGCTAAGATGCCCACCTTCTCTCCAGAGTAATGCACCACCTGAAAAAGGAAGCGTGGGGTTAAAGGGCCCCTGAACGCAATCATTGTGCGTGAATCGGAAAACATGTGCCGTCTCACAAGAAGGAAGAGGAAGCCCTTGATTCAGATGTTCAATGTGCTCGATCGCACAGCTGCGCCACGTGCAAGTTTCCAGCAGGCCTTGTGACAGCACACATGATGCCATGGCCGACCCGCTTGCATACATTTGTGTTGTGAGAGTGCCCCAGGCACTAATGTATGGCAGCCCATCAGCACCCACATGGGTGATGGCAGCGCATTTCGCATTTACAGGCACAAAAAGGACCTATCATTGTAAAAAGTTAAAGAGCATTCAGATTTCCAGCAACAACTTTTCAAACCTTACCAGCACTAGGCCAACGGGATGTCTGAAATGTATAACATAATCAGTAACCTAGCATTAATTCTGAGGGACTAGTATGGGTCAATAACATCAAGGCTTCCAAAATCTACTATCCCACTGGCATTGGCTTGCACTTTTTTGCAGGGCGAGTACTATTTGCATGATACTCGACCTTGCTGGCGAGTATGGGGATGTTAGAAACTTATTTTTCATTCTGCAAACACACCTTGGTTGCAGTAAATGGCAAATACAGGTTTCACTCTGCGTGCTTGACAGCAGTGCAGCAAATATGAATTATGCTTATGGCGACATGCACCATTTTACAAAAAGCAGTGGTAAATATTTTGTCAGCAGTCACCTTGGGGCAAGTGCCTTTCTCTTAGGTCCAGTATGTAAATGAATGAACTCTCCCTGCAGGTCTAGTGGGATTTTTAAGAATTTGCAAGGTGAACATGAACATTCCTTCAGTAAGGGAATTATTATTTTGGTAGAGATAGTGAATTATAACACAAAATTACCCGAGCAGTGCATGACGGGGGTTGTGGTTTTGTTGCCTTGAACTGAGGTTTTTTCCAGGGAATTGAACCAAGTAACATTACCTGCAGTGCCGCAGGATGCAGTTGGAGGCCATTTTGTAAAGTCACTGTCCACGCTCCATGGCCATGTCCCTATCACAGTGAGCCCCTGATCAGAGCTGGCGAACATGACTTTCAGGCACTTTGCTTGAGGCATGGCCTTTACCGAAGTCCCGGGGAGTGCCCACAGAGTACTACAACTAAAATAGTGGCCCTGGAAATGTTTTTCAAAGTGGCCCCATGTTTCACCACTTGAGCGAGCCCAACCCCAGTAAGACTAGTTGAAAACAGGAAGACCCTCACAAAAGAGTTCCATGGTGAGGCGAACAGGGAAATCTCCAGAGTTCCCTGTAGGCCAGTCCAGCACCGCATGGCTGTATGGGCACAGTGCACCTGTGTCTGTGTACAGGGTCGGACTGGCGCATAAAATTGTCTCCGGCAAATGGTAATTCAGTCCTTTTGTGACAGAGTAGTAGCCAAAGGGGAGGTTTTTGATCAAATGTGATACAAATTGTGCATTTTTAAGAATATTTATTCAGTAGCACTAGTCAGAACCACTAGCCGCATGGTGAATAAACTTATCAAACGGCCTCACAGGGGCCAAAAAGTGTCCCACTTTGACCAAAAAACTGGCCCACACCAGCATTTTGCATTTTTGGTTCGGGCATTGGCCTATTGATATATAGCCCAATGCGAGCCTTCCTGTGCAAATCCAGCCGCCCCCCTTCCCTCCCTCCCAGCCCCCCACTTCAATCTTCGTGTGCACAGGTCTTGCTTCAAGTGTTTAGTTCCCGCCATCCCATGCAAATTAATTTTGTTATTCGACATGTGACATGTTTATGTGACACAAAACCAGAATGGTGTTTCAGAGAGCCATACAATTAAACGCGCACATCAAATAAAAAAAAATCCACTACAAAGCAGGGAATACAACCATGCGAAGATGGGAAAAACAGAGCCCAACGTCATCATGAAGAGTGAGGAGGAAACCAGGGCAGCTGCTCACACCAGGGGCTGGGAGTCAAGCCACTCAGCTTTCTATCCACTGCTGTCATCAAAGCACAACATGGCGCACATCAGCAATCCAGGTCAGTCTTTCCCTCAATAAAAGATGGAGACAGTTCACACATCTGTGTGAAGCAGAATCCAGAAACCAGTAGCACTTTGCGAGGAAGCCCAATTTCTTCCTGCAGCTACAATACAGGTGATTCCCTTTAGAGGACACGGGCCATTGCACTGACATCAGCGGCGTGTTTGCCTAATAGAGGGAAAACGCACCGCCCTTTAACCAGGAGTATTCAAGACCGGGGGCAGACTCCCTCAGGGACCAAGGACAGACTTCAGGGAAGCTGGAGCCGAGAACTGCCAGCTCCAAATGGCCGATTCCCTTTACAGGATAGCCAGCCATGGGTCAGCCATCGTGAGCACAATAACACTCAGGCCCAACCAAACGTTCCCTTGATCGACGTAGCCTCATGGGCCCAGGTGTTGCCAATGTATTGCAAATGCTGGCCCACACAGCGGACCACAATGTTGCAAGTACTGCCTTCATATTCCCAGACACAGCATGGTAAACCATATGCTCGGGTACAATGTCAGGCTTAGCCTCAAATGTCCTCGAACCATCATCAGATGGTTAAGAACAACACACCTATGTCCAGCCTCACATGTCCAGGAGCGCCTGTCCAGCAGAACGGCGAGCGTCCTGGTAAAAGCATCGTTTGCCCTGGGACAACCATATGCTGCCAAGTCTCCTGTCATTAGGCCCAGCCCTGTGTGTCCAGTGCAAAACTGAAGAGTGATGGCTGGATGTGTTTGAATAAAGCATAACCACTGGCAAGTGGCCTTACCCCCCCAGGCAACCCTGCAAACCATTGTTGTTTTACCTGCAAGCCATTACAGGGGTGTGGGGGGGTGGACGATATTCAAAGCAGGCTTGGCCCAACCACAACAGGGGCATTCCAGTAGCATGTCTGCTGAACAAGACCACAAGTGGCTCCAGACATGTCTGGGCCTCATCTTTGAGGTGCAGCTTTGGTCTCTATGTACCGCAAGCTTGGAAACGTCTTGCCATATCAGTCCCTCTTAGGATGGCTTGTGCATGTGTCCAGTGCTGCCTCTTTTGCTCAGGAAGATCCATCTATTTGCCAGGTGGGCCATAAAATGGCTTAGCATGTGAGGATTGCACCTGCACCAATGTGGATAGGCCTGTGGCAGCCTATGGCCAATGTGACGGTTACGGTGCAAAACCTAAAATTCACTCAACTCTGCCAGTTATGGTTTCCAACAAACGCGTTACTCTCGCCCTCCAGCTATGCACTGCACATCACCCACAGATGACCTCACTAATCAGATCACCAATAGCCCCAGCAATATATTTTGGGCGCGATTCTTGGAATATTTTCCATGGTCCAAAGTGACTTTGCACCGCAGACACAAACCCCGTTTCGTTGAACTCTGCAAAGTGTATTTTTAGAGTGCAGAGTCTTTTGTACATCAACAGTGACTATGCTCGGATTATGCATTGACTTCGCGCTGCAAAAATACACATTGCACAGTTCCATGAATCAGGGTTTGTGTTGGCAGTGCATAGTCACTTTTCAGAAGTGCAAAATCACTTTGAACCGTGGAAAAAAATTCCATGAATCGGGCCCTTTATGACATCACTATGACCTCATGCATGGGTGCTAAACACCTGCCTTTCTGTGTGGATACGGTACACAATACATACCCTTCTGGCTATACCACGCTCATACTACCTATCAGAGAGTAAGCCCAGGGCATGGGCTTGGGCACGCCCTGGAGTAATGCACCCGCGGCATGCCTGCGTACTGAACTACCCCTCCCCACACAGAGCATGGCGTGCGGGTACTGCTCACCCAAACATGGCATCTTGATCTACTGTAGCACAGGTCCTGGCCCCCAGCCATGACCTCTCAGAACTGCATGCGTGTGCCCATGCCGTCCCCTGAGAAGCATTCCCAGCTGTGACACTCACAGCGTCCATTAAATGACGCAGCAGTGATGCCATTAGTCCCGCCCGGCTTTCCTGCCTGTAGGGCCTGGCCTTGGGAATAAGGATGAGGGCCTTTGCTCTCCTGTCCCGTGTGCATTCTTCCAACGCACCCACACTCGCAATGACACGCAGACCTTGCGGACTACCTCGGGGCCTGACCACCCCTGAAGATAAATACTCTAGGGTGCTGGGGAAGTAGCACAGCTGCTTCCGTCCCCTGGCGAGATCTTCCCAGAGAGCATTCCACCCCTGTCAGCACCAAGAAAGGCGTGGTAACGCTCGGGCTCTACAGAAGCTGCTTAACAAAACATAAGGAAACATTGAAAGACATAAACGCCTTCAGTTCCCCCGTAGAGGGCATCCACTGATGACGTATCAGCTGCGCGCAGTCGCATTACCTTATTAATCAGGGGGAACGGGTCGGTAACATCCATATTGCGCACAAGGGCTGTGCGGTGGCGTCCGTGTGGCGCATTCAAAGGCAGCTTCTTCTGTGCATTTAAAGGATCTGCGCAGCTCCGCCTTCCCCCTTGGGGGCAGATCCAGAACTTTCTATGTTCCCACCTTCAATGCAAGGAGTTGCCCGCGGAACAGGAGCATTTAGAGATGGGGTGACATGGCATGGGACGCAACTGGGATCTCCCAAATCAAAGGAATTTACAAACTGAATCCCACTCTCACTTCCTTACAGACGCACACAAATCCCCCAGCACACTGCGGTTGGACCTGTCCTTTTCCAACCCTCGCCCCCGAACCCTGTCCCCACATTTTTCTTTCTTGCTCAGCTGTCACTTCGGACTTCAACGCATTGCCTCACGTGACTTGGCAATCCCAGACTCTATCCCCAGAGCGAGGATTTGGGAAGCTTATGCACATCCAGTTCAACTGGGCTCCAACCGCATTGGACTGCTTGAGCACCACATGGACCCATGGCACAGCCAACCACAATCTCTCTGTGTGCACCTACTGTGTCAGATCTGCCAACTAGACAAAACACTCGCAGATATGACCTCAAACCTGCCACTGTACTTGCGTTGAATTCACATGCGCTCAACCAACAACTCCCCCACCCAACCTCAGTCCCTTATTCTGCTGTGGCCTTTCTGCTCCCTGTTCCTCCGACAGGCTGTCAACCCACCCACTCGTCTTGGAACCAAAGACCAAGATCTGCAATCCCATGGGTGATATCGCCTCGTGGAAGCCACTAGGGCGCTAAAGGGCGCAGTATGAATGCCTTTTACATTGCAGAGCTGGTGCTCTGCCTCACGTCTGCAGTGTCTGTTATGACGTCTTCTGGGATTATCTACGGGATCATGGACAAAGCTTGGTGTGGGTATGGTTGCACATCTGGCCGTAAATGGCCAATGGCAGTGTTTTTTCAGAGGGTGCATCATAACCAGAATGACCCAGGTCACCATCAATTCGTTCAAGAGGACCATGACTTACCTTAACCACAGTTCTTTCAGTTCATTTTGTGGAGTTCATAATGACACCATATATCAAAAAGCACTTCCGGAAAGACCGGAAGGGGTGGCGTGGATTCCAGAAGAGGCGAGCAGCAAGTCATGATAAAGGGTCGCAAGTTTATGTAGATGTCTTCGACTTCAAAGCTGAAAAAGCGCCATGCAGGACTTCTTTCCACTCTCTGTGTACTGCCAGTGTACGAGCAATGAAGAGATGTGGGAGTTAAAGACCATAACTGCGCACACGCTGCCTGAACCCGGGACCCTCCAGCGCAGATGGGACCCGCCCTCAAAGGTGGCTTCAACAAATACAGCTTTGGATGGGAGGCAAGGGCCTGCGTTTAAATGGGTGTGTTCTGCAGATTGGCTATTCAGCCTTGCCACACAACACATTAAAGAAGTGCACCCAAATCCAGCTCTGCAAATACATTGGGAAATCCCGAGACAAAGCAAAAACGCCAAATGTACATTTTTATAACAAATTGATGGGGGTTATTTGTTCCCCCAATGCCTTCTAAATGCTGTTGGGAAGGATTAAAACAAATCTCAAAAACAGAAAGCAATCATTGCCATGGTGTTAAATTAGACACATATTTTTGATGTATTTATATATAAAAATCAATGCAAAAGATATCTAATTTTTTTTTTTAAGAAAGGCAGTTTGATATCGAAGATTCCCTCTCTCAGGAAGGAGCTCAAAATTATGATTTCCAAGGAATGGCTCCTCCCTAACAGCTAGGTCCACACACCCTCCCCCCACCCTTACTGAGACTGGGAGCACACACCCTTGCCCCCCACAACCTAGCTGAGACTGGGGGCACACACCCTCGCCCCCCACAACCTAGCTGAGACTGGGGCACACACCCTCGCCCCCCACAACCTAGCCGAGACTGGGGGAACACACCCGCTCCCCCCAGCCTAGCTGAGACTGGGGGCACACACCCTCCCCCCCACATCCTAGCTGAGACTGGGGGCACACACGCTCGCCCCACATCCTAGCTGAGACTGGGGGAACACACCCTCTCCCCCCAGCCTAGCTGAGACTGGGGGCACACGCCCTCTCCCCCTCAGCCTAGCTGAGACTGGGGGCACACACCCTCGCCCCCACATCCTAGCTGAGACTGGGGGAACACATCCTCTCCCCCCAGGCTAGCTGAGACTGGGGGCACACGCCCTCTCCCCCCATCCTAGCTGAGACTGGGAGCACACACCCTTGCCCCCCACAACCCAGCTGAGACTGGGGGCACACACCCTCGCCCCCCACAACCTAGCTGAGACTGGGGCACACACCCTCGCCCCCCACAACCTAGCCGAGACTGGGGGAACACACACACTCCCCCCAGCCTAGCTAAGACTGAGGGCACACACCCCCCCCCACATCCTAGCTGAGACTGGGGGCACACACGCTCGCCCCACATCCTAGCTGAGACTGGGGGCACACACCCTCTCCCCCCAGCCTAGCTGAGACTGGGGGCACACGCCCTCTCCCCTTCAGCCTAGCTGAGACTGGGGGCACACACCCTCGCCCCCACATCCTAGCTGAGACTGGGGGAACACATCCTCTCCCCCCAGGCTAGCTGAGACTGGGGGCACACGCCCTCTCCCCCCCATCCCAGCTGAGACTGGGAGCACACACCCTTGCCTCACATCCTAGCTGAGACTGGGGGAACACACCCTCTCCCCCCAGCCTAGCTGAGACTGAGGGCACACACCCTCGCCCCCACAGCCTAGCTGAGACTGGGGGCACACACCCTCGCCCCCACATCCTAGCTGAGACTGGGGGAACACACCCTCCCCCCACCCTAGCTGAGACTGGGGGCACACACCCTCTCCCACCCACCCTAGCTGAGACTGGGGGCTCACACCCTCGCACCCCCAGCCTAGCTGAGACTGGGGGAACACACCCGCACCCCCAGCCTAGCTGAGACTGGGGGAATACACACTCCCCCCACCCTAGCTGAGACTGGGGACACGCCCTCCCCCCTAGCTGAGATTGGGGACACACACCCTCTCCCCCCCAGCCTAGCTGAGACTGGGGGCACACGCCCTCTCCCCCTCAGCCTAGCTGAGACTGGGGGCACACACCCTCGCCCCCACATCCTAGCTGAGACTGGGGGAACACATCCTCTCCCCCCAGGCTAGCTGAGACTGGGGGCACACGCCCTCTCCCCCCCATCCTAGCTGAGACTGGGAGCACACACCCTTGCCCCCCACAACCCAGCTGAGACTGGGGGCACACACCCTCGCCCCCCACAACCTAGCTGAGACTGGGGCACACACCCTCGCCCCCCACAACCTAGCCGAGACTGGGGGAACACACACGCTCCCCCCAGCCTAGCTGAGACTGGGGGCACACACCCTCCCCCCCACATCCTAGCTGAGACTGGGGGCACACACGCTCGCCCCACATCCTAGCTGAGACTGGGGGCACACACCCTCTCCCCCCAGCCTAGCTGAGACTGGGGGCACACGCCCTCTCCCCTTCAGCCTAGCTGAGACTGGGGGCACACACCCTCGCCCCCACATCCTAGCTGAGACTGGGGGAACACATCCTCTCCCCCCAGGCTAGCTGAGACTGGGGGCACACGCCCTCTCCCCCCCATCCCAGCTGAGACTGGGAGCACACACCCTTGCCTCACATCCTAGCTGAGACTGGGGGAACACACCCTCTCCCCCCAGCCTAGCTGAGACTGAGGGCACACACCCTCGCCCCCACAGCCTAGCTGAGACTGGGGGCACACACCCTCGCCCCCACATCCTAGCTGAGACTGGGGGAACACACCCTCCCCCCACCCTAGCTGAGACTGGGGGCACACACCCTCTCCCACCCACCCTAGCTGAGACTGGGGGCTCACACCCTCGCACCCCGAGCCTAGCTGAGACTGGGGGAACACACCCGCACCCCCAGCCTAGCTGAGACTGGGGGAATACACACTCCCCCCACCCTAGCTGAGACTGGGGACACGCCCTCCCCCCTAGCTGAGATTGGGGACACACACCCTCTCCCCCCCAGCCTAGCTGAGACTGAGGGAACACACCCTCTCCCCCATCCTAGCTGAGATTGGGGGCACACACCCTCACCCCCCCCCACCCTAACTGAGACTGGGGGATCTGCTCTTGCCCTCGTTCCCTCCCCTGGTTGCTTGTAGTTCCCTTACTGCCAAATTCTCTGCCCTCCTCTCCTCGTTGCATTGATCCCTCGGGATCTGCCACCCTCGCCGTGTCCTTCCCCACCTGACATGTAAAGCGCTCCGTTGCACCCCGAAGCTAGGTCCGGGCTCAATAAATACCCTAATAATAATATTGCTTGGCGCGCGGATGGATGTACATGAAAGAAATCTATTGGGCCACATGTGACGAAGAATTCATAGACTGCTGCTTCAAGAGGGCCCCAGTCGGTGTGTTCCCCAATAAAGGTGTATTGCTATTCTAATTCTAATTTTGAGATGTAAATTAGGAATTTTGGATTGGCAATTGCCCGATGAGTTAACATCTTTTTTTTTTATTCAGACTGTAAATTAATAATAATGGAATATAATTCGTGAATTTAAGGTGGAATGGAAGGGAACCCCTTTTCTTAATGTAAAAACACGTAATTGGAGATGGGATTTCTTATCCTTTTAATGTAAAAATTGCAATACACTCAGATGGAACTGTGAATGTTAGCATGTGCCTCACTTAGATAGAATCTGAATATTAGCCTGCGTCGCATCAGGATAGAACTGTGAATGTTAGCATCTCCCACACATGAATGGTAGCATATCCCACACTTAGATGCAATTGTGAATGTTAGCATGTGCCACACTTAAATGAAATTTTGAATGGTAACATGTCCCACACCTTTAGGCATAATCTTTGAATGGTAGCATGTCACACACTTAGAATTTGTGAACAGTAGCATGTCTCACACTTAGACAGAATTTGTGAATGGTAGCATGTGCCTCAATTAGATAGTATCTGAACATTAGCCTGCGTTGCATCAGGATATAAATGTGAATGCTAGCGTGTCCCACATTTAGATGGAATTGTGAATGATAGCATGTGCCACACTTTGATGGAATCATGAACACTAGCCTGTGTCAGATCTAGATAGAAATATAAATGTTAGCATGTCCTGCTGCATTAACTCATAAACCCACACAAACACTCCCATCCCATATCATTATGCTTACTCTCTACACCATCAGACATTCGAAAGCAGCTATACCCTTGATCAATTCGGCCTAGCTGCTCACATACAAACATTACCCCATGGACTCCTCATCACTCTAATAAAACACAGCTATCCCATGACATTCCAGCCTAGTTGCTCACATATGCGTCCTACAGGCCTATCGTAGCCAGAACCCAGTCTGGGTGTCCACCCACCAGACTGCACACATTCAACTGATATCTTCTCCACTAACGCTAGGATGCAGCTACCATCTGACAACTACATCTGCTGCACACATAACTATAGCACCCACACACCCTACGCCACTCTGTCTCTCTACTGACCTGGACTGCAGTCCCTGAGGGCGTTCAACCTACGAGCACTTTGAGGTCATACCAATGATATATATAGCACTATATAAATGCCAAATAACATAACATAACATAACATCTCCTTAAAAGCACAGTGATTGCTCCAAGAGATCCCTGGGTGGGAGAGGTAGGGTGCAGAGGGCAGTGAGGAGCAGAAAGTGGGTGGGAATGACCATAAGTGCCACACTGAGATGGAATTCTTAACTTTAGCCTGCGTCACATTTAGACAGGTGTAACAATGTTAGCTTGTGCCACACTTAGATGGAATTCTTAACTTAGCCTGCGTCACATTTAGACAGGTGTAACAATGTTGGCTTGTGCCACACTTAGATGGAATTCTTAACTTAGCCTGCGTCACATTTAGACAGGTGTAACAATGTTAGCTTGTGCCACACTTAGATGGAATTCTTAACTTAGCCTGCGTCGCATCTAGATAGGATTATGAATGTTAGCATGTGCCATACTTAGATGGATTTTCTTAACTTTAGCCTGCATCGCACATAGATAGGATTATGAATGTTAGCATGTGCCACACTTAGATGAAACTGTAAATGTTAACAAGTGCTTAGATGGAATCGTGATCACTAGCTGGCCTCACATCTAGATAGGATATTGAGGATTAGCAAGTGCCACACCTAGATGGAATCGTGATCACTAGCTGGCCTCACATCTAGATAGGATATTGAGGATTAGCAAGTGCCACACCTAGATGGAATCGTGATCACTAGCTGGCCTCACATCTAGATAGGATATTGAGGATTAGCAAGTGCCACATCTAGATGGAATCGTGATCACTAGCTAGCCTCACATCTAGATAGGATATTGAGGATTAGCAAGTGCCACACCTAGATGGAATCGTGATCACTAGCTAGCCTCACATCTAGATAGGATATTGAGGATTAGCAAGTGCCACATCTAGATGGAATCGTGATCACTAGCTAGCCTCACATCTAGATAGGATATTGAGGATTAGCAAGTGCCACACCTAGATGGAATAGTGAATGATAGCAAGCAGCACACCTAGACATAATTGCAAGGACAGCAGTGCCAGTTAACCGATCCACTAACAATTTCACCCCTCTGCATACACCTCTCAAACTCTAACCAAACACATCCAGAAGGCTAAAACACAACAATCCACACAAACTTCACTACACTGCAACTCCAAAACAAACCACACATAGACTCGCACAACAGCACACGATGACTACCGACCGTAAAACACCCCGATCCCAGCCAACAGACCCACCGGGCTGAGGCTGCCAACAGCACATCACTGCTCTCTTGCACTTTTCCAGCTTATTCCCACTAACTCACCCCCCTTCCCTTTTTTCAGAGCCGCCAGGCCGCCAGGGGACCACTCCGGTGGTGATAGTGTGTGGTACAAATGTCCTTTAACATTAACAATAAAAAATAAATAAAGGTGTATTGCTGATGTGCATCCAATGAACTTCTAGGCACGCTGCGCCCCAATTTAAATTTCCCAATATCACCATCATGCCATAGAATGGGGATACAGGTGGCTATCCCAGTGGTCTAGAGGGTCCCCACTCAGGGAGCCGTACCACCTCCTTCCCTCTAGCCCCACCTTCTGAGTCCCTCTGAGCCCTGTCTGGGTCAATTTATATACAGGGGTAACAGAAAAATGGCCACTAGATCCATCAAGACTGCACAGGCCCATCCAGGCCCATCCAGACAAAGGGACGTGGTGCTCAGCTAGACCTATCTAAATATCTGCCTTTACATTCGTTGACACCATTCAACCACAACTATGCAACTTAATTTTCAAAATATGACAACTATTCCAATTATGAAATGCATAAGTCAAGAATATCTTTTTGATGATAATATTAATGTGATGTCCCTACTCTCGCGTTCTGAGTAGCTTCTGCAAACATACAGATGTGTTTTGTGCGATAAAAATAATGGGAACTGATAAAAACATGGCTTCATTCATAGATTGATTATAGCTCTTCAGCGTGAAAGCGGCTAAACATCGCTTTGGATGTAGTGCTCCTATCTGGGTACAGAGGTGAGTTTGATCATTATGTTTGCGACATGGATACAAAGTAAAACATTGTTCTTGTGTGTTATTTGACTCGGACAAAGCAACGTGAAATGATGTTTTTGTCAGATTGTGCTTTCAATATGGGTATTCAGGTAGTCAGCCTAGAGCAAATTTAGAAAAAGACGACCTTTTTATGTATATATAATTGTCTCATCTGTCTAGATTCTATTTTTTTATGTGGGGGCAGGGAAAGAAATGCAATCACACCAATTGTTATTTTTTTGATTTTCGCCATGAATAAATGATTTGACTTGTACACATCTGCAGAGAACTGTGGTTATTTGAACGGCCCTTCACTTTACTTGTGGCCTCCTGCCTGCCCATCTCTCCAGAGGTTGGGCTCATCCCAGGCCTGCAGTTGCCTTGAGGAGAGCAAGGGTCGCACAGCAGCTCCAGCAGAGTCTCTAATGCGCACTTCCGGGGTTCGTGCCACTGCCTCCCTTTGAATGTACAGAGGTAAATGCGGGACCAGGAGACAAGTGGTCTGTTTAAAACATTTTAAAAAAGAATATTCTTTTATATCGCACTTGAAGCTGGACTCGAAGCTCTAAGGGCGAGACCAGGTACCGTAACCATGTATACATCAAACAGTCACCAATAGGCCCTGTGATGAGCACTTCTTTTGTGGCAGTTGGTCCCACCAGGCTCCAGAGGCGTAGCCAGGATTGTCTAGAAAATGGGGCCTGATGCTAATGTAGTTGGGCCCACTGCACTGACAAAAATATCTGTAAATACCCACACAGCGCTGCTGTGGGCATTTACAGATTTTGGGTGGGCCTTGCCCCTCAGGCCCTACCCTGCCTACGCCTCTGCCAGGCTCTCTGCTACTAGGCGTCGCCACTCCAGCACTGCAGGTCATATCTGTTCAGTTGGACCCAAGGGAACTTTCACGCTAAGGTGGCCCTTTCTAATTGCACGGTTTGACTAATCTCTTGGTACCACCTGTCTCCAGCCCCATGACTGCCGCCTGCACCAGCAGCTCTGCAGCAGCCTTCTGGCACAGCTCTTCCACATCTCTCCATTGCCATTCTTCGGTTTGAATTTCACACTCATCCACCTCCCCCTCTTGCACTTTCCCTATACTCGAATCCTGGGATTTCTGACAGCGAAAAATATGGCCACAAAAGTGATAGGTGGAAGGTTTTTAATGAATCTGAACCACTAGGATTGCTCTGGGCAACCTAACACACCACCGTTTTTTAGCCCATCTGCGCCATTGCAAAAGGGGTCCAGCCATATGCAAATCAGTCACGTACTGCCACCAATGGTAGCAGCCCAGCCCAAACTGCTAGGCCAGGTCCCCATTGCACGGAAACACAAGCAACCCCAGACATGTTTTGGCCTTGTTGTGCATCCTCAGTGAGGTGCAGCATGGTTCCCTATAGCGCAGAGAGCAAGGGACCCACGTCTGGGCATACCCTCTCACATAGCGAGACAAACTATAACCACAAAAGTGTTGGTTGGAAGGTTTTAAATTTATCTGAACCACTGGCATTGCTCTGGGCAACCTTCCACACCACCGTTTTATAGCCCCTCTGCGCCATTGCAAAAGGTGTCCAGCCATATGCAAATCAGTCCGGTTTTCCCATTAGGATCATCAATGATCCTGTGTTGGTCACACATTATTGCATGGGCACTGCTTCTACTTTACTAATTTACCATTGTGCCTCGCCAAGACTCCTTATAGATATCTGACATATAACTTTAATACCATCACAGGGGATTGGGGCTAAATGGTCCTCTGTCTATGTCATGTGGTTTAAAGTGAGCCTGCCCGTGGTACATTGGGTGCTCCATACAAACCACCTGGTTTGGATATGTTGTTAGACGTGTAATACACAAACTATTATGGCAATCCTGATTATAATGGTCACACATATCTCAAAATGTGTTTCAACAAACAACATGTACTATCTGGGTTTGTTGCTGTTGCGAGGGTCCATAATCACAAAAAGACATTCATCTCATGCTTGGTGTTAAGTACTTCTTTAATACACCGTAGATAACATATACATTTGGACTCCATGCATCTCAATTTCAATTTCAAATCCCCTACTCTTATGCCACATTTGGCCTTCATGAGTCCAATAAACGTCAAATCATTTTTGTCTTCCATTTGGTGACATTCTTGCCAATGAACTGCAAGTGGTACTTTGTGATCTTGGCTGTTAAAGCTTGCTAGTTGTTCTCTGATTCCGACCCGTAGCCGTATGATGGTACTCCCCACATACTGTGTTTTGCACACACAAATTATAGCATAGACTACGTAGGTAATTCTACAGGGTTCTATGTCATTTCATCGTAGGATGTTTTTCAGGTTTTTTTATTGCAGATTTTTCAATGAAAAAACGAATCGAATTAAAAAAAATTTATTTTTGGGGGATTCCCGCCCCCAAGCTCCCTGTCCACTTTTATTTTTTCTATGATGCCACCCACACCCCAAATATATATTATTCCAACCCCCCTAAAATATTTGATGAGTTTTTTTTCGTTAAAACATTCACGGTAAAAAGCCCCATGAAAAAACATCCCGCGATGAAAGGACGTTATACCGTTCTACAGTTAATGAAGTCTTTGATCTTTATGTCGATGCCCCCATGTCAATATATTCTAAACAATCGGCATGTGCATACTTGCACATACTGCAGGTGCCACACTTGTGAAAGCCTGGCAAAGCCCTCAGCCAGTCGCTCCCACTCTTTGTCTTAATACTGTTGGTGTCTAAAAATAAGGGACACAATTTATTTCTGATAGTTGGTGCTTTGGTAAACACAAATTTAGATTTGCTGTCTAAATACTGCCGTAGGTCTGAGTCAATGAGCAGAATGTGCCAATGTGTTTGCACTATTCTGTAGATGCTATGTGCATCTTTGGAATACTTAGTGATGATGTCAATGTTCCTAAGGACTTTGCTCTCTTTACTTGTAGGTTGCAGAATAGTAGTTCTTTCAAGTGATTTGGTTTTGTGATGTGATTTATTAACAACACTGTGTGGGTACCCTCTCTCTTTGAATCTGTTGTCAACAATTGGCATTTGCTATCAAAGTGTGCTTCTTCGCTGCAGTTACGGCGTGCTCGATAGAACTCTCCAGCCAGTATGTTATTTACAGTGGATTTACGATGACAGCTGCCTTGATGCAATGTGGAGTTGACCTCTGTGCTCTTGCGGAATATCTTTGTTTCAATTTTACCATCTGCAATGTAGATGTGGAGGTCAAGGAAGTCTATTCTGGTGTGGTCACAGTGTCCTGTTAATGTGGTGCCAAACATATTGTCATTCAAATATTGCATGTATCGCTCAAAGGCTTCAGGTGAGCCATGCCAGATGACAATAATGTCATCAATATACTGTCTCCATGTAATGATATTGTCCACACATTTGTTACTGCTTAGGGCATGTGTCTGCTCGAATTGGGCCATAAAGAGGTCATCAAGTGAGAGGGCATATTTGACCCACATAGCCACACCCTTAGTTTGAACATAGTACATGTTATCAAAAAGAAAAACATTATTGACATGGGTGAATCTTAGAAACATTTTCAGCATCTACACATGTAACCAGTAAGATGCTGAGAATTCTCGATAAGTGTAATCAATAGCTTCAATAGCCAATTCATGACCAACTGCTGTATACAGTGCTGTCTCATCCATTGTTGCTAAAAGGTAGCCTTCTCGCCATTCTGTGTCTAACAAAACTACAAAACCTGAGGGCTGTATCTAATATTGGATGGTAGTGCAAGGACATGCTCTTTGCGTTGTCAATATACTGTGATAAACCCTTCAGTTACCCAACCTATTCCGCTCATTATTGTGCGAACCTCTGGGGGTATTTCAAATTTCTTGTGTATTTTGGGCAGGAAATAGATCGTCGGCATGGTAGGGTCTTTTATACTTAAGAAACGTTTCTCATCATCTGCCAGAAGACCTAACAAATACCACTCTTGCATCAAAGCATGCAATTCTTGGACAATCGTCTTGGTCGGATTCCCGTTCAATTTCTTGTAACATGCTGGTGTTCCTAGGTGTGCCAAACCCATGTTAATGTAGTCTTGTGTGTTCATAACTACAGCATTGCCACCCTTATCCGCCTCTTTGATCACTATATCATTGTCACCAGCAATGGTGTCTGGTGCTACTTGTTCATCCCTATTCAGATTGGCCCTGACTCTGTTTTTCGTTTTGTGATTTCTGTCTAGATGATGTTGTATTTTGTTGGTGACAGCTTTGCGAAATGTATCTATAACACTTTCATTGGACAGCTGTGGAGTGAATTTAGATTTAGGTTTGAGTTCTCGTAGCTTCAGATGCCCTAGTATATACCTCTAATTCTGAGCATATATCATCTTGCCCATGTTTGGTCTCTGATTCTAGAGGCATCAGTAAATGTTTGTCCTCAATGTCACCTATAGTAAATATACTCATCGGGTCCTGTTTTGACCTTGGAACAAATGTTTTTACTTTGGATGCAACATTTATTTTAGCTTGAGTTTACTGAAAAACTTAAAAACATCAAACCAAAAATTGGTAAAGTCAGCCCTTTTAGTTGGAACAACTGATAAACCTTCATTCAAGACTTCCTCTTTTGCCTTTGTGAGCTGCCTGTCAGATAAGTTGGCAACCAAATTATTCTCAATCATTTCCCTGACTGTTTCTTGGACCCAGATCTTGTTAGTATGCCTGTTGGTCCCATTTCCTCATCTGAACTTCATCCTGCCCCTCATGTGGTGCTCTATGTTGAAATATTATGTACTTGTGGGTCTTGAAATCTTTCTTGTTTGATGTTCCTTTGTGTACCTTTTCTGTACCTTCATTTCTGTTCTAAAAAAAAACGTTTCTTGTATGGTCTTGTCTAAGTCTGTACTCGTTTCAGGTGCTCCTGTGGTGGTAATGTTTTCCCAATCAGATTCTGTGTCAGAGCTGCCCGGTGATGTTTTCGGTGTGCTCTCCCTTGTTTTTTTTCTGTTTCTCATTAAATTTGGACTGAAAGGTATATAGTTGATCGTCGCAATAATCTCGATTGTCTCTGAAATATTTCCTGACCTTCCTTAATTTGAACTCATCTTGATATGTCCTCAGGATATCATACATTTGACCATAATTGTTCGGTTTGGTAGCCTGTGCACTGGTCATATCTGCAATCTCTTGCTTAACCTTCTCTATTTGTTCTTGTTCCCTTGCCTATTCTCTAATAGTATGTTCTACCAGGACTTCCATCATAACCTTTGAACTCTGGTTGAGATTGCCTTCCCATTTATCGGCCAGATCCTCATCTTCTTTGTTATCAAAATTAGGAAAAAGAAGAATTCTTAGGCCCCTTGGAATTTTACTATTCTCAAGGTAAATTGTCATGAACGCCTGTTCCCAGTATTTGTTTCTTTCTTTCTTGGATAATCATTCTAACCTGATGAAATTTCTGTCTCATGGTTTCTTTAGTATTATAGACGCTCTTAAAAGCATTGCTAAAGCATTTCATGCCTGCACTTGTTCACAAATATCAATCACAGCATGCGTAAATAACTTTGCTCATGAATTCTGAGCCACAATGCAAAGATGAGCTGTAGTGGGGACCGATCCAAGATTGAAATGCAGTACCTGCCCGCCCTACAATGCACAGAATAAAAATGCACAGCATGAGCGTTAACATTTCAGTGTTCCTTCTGAACCTATGAAATAAGGGTGGAGAAGTAAAACTGGCATTGCCTCCTCGCCTGTCTTCCTCGTCACAGTCCTCATTACATGAGCTAACAGCACTTTGAGACAGACTCTGCCCGACTCTACGAGGCAAGCACCTTCTACAACCAACTTGGAAAAAGAATTCCAGACCCTGCCTTAGTCCTCTTTCCATATTTGTTGAGACGTTTTTGCTTAGTCACTGCCACGCGACCTATAAGAACCTCCCTTTGCCAAACCAGTTTAATACCAAGCTGTCTCAGCAAAGGATGGGGAGTAGAAAACTAGGACTGTGATGAGGGAGACTAGGACTTCTGTCTAATGAAGACCACCTTTAAGCAATCTGGCCAGTCCCCTCTCATCACAGACCTTATTAGTGAGTATCTGCCAAGCAATATCCCCGAGACACAAATCAGAATATATATGCATAAAGCTACTGATATAAAACCGGAGATGCAGCATATTTATTGGCGTGAAGAGCTCTAAACACTACCCAGAATGCAGAGACCACACACGTGGAATGCGAATGCCCCTGGATAAAACAGACCTGAGTGAGAAACGCTCAGCAAGTACGAATAACAGCCAACTAAAGTTTCTGCCAGGGATGGAAGGGAAAAACTGCGGGCCCTTTATCATAACCCACA
Organism: Ambystoma mexicanum; assembly: GCF_040938575.1. Taxonomy (NCBI): domain Eukaryota; kingdom Metazoa; phylum Chordata; class Amphibia; order Caudata; family Ambystomatidae; genus Ambystoma; species Ambystoma mexicanum. The sequence goes on along the minus strand of NC_090922.1, from coordinate 251,019,917 downwards.
TTTGTGAATTCGCACTGTTCTCAGAAATTAGCTGATGGGCTGCAAATAAAACGTGGGTCCGAACACCCCAAGGTGTGTGGAGAATCTGTAGCACACTGTGGGGATATTTCCCCAGACTCGAGAAGAGAGGACTTTTGAGAGATGGAAATAGGCATAATGTGCGGATGAACGGAAGGGGAGAAAATAACCATGTCACCAACACAGGGTGAATAAGACCACTGCACTATAACGCGAGCACCGGAAATGCTACATTCACAATACAATTCGAGGTACTCGTAAGAGCATCCCTCTATATCATTTAAATACACTTTGGAAGGCCCCACGCAGGGCCCTAAAATTGGAGCCTGATCGTTGAAGTTAAACACTGCAGAGCTTTTGAGGTCAAATGAATCCAAAAGTCCAGTCTACACTGAGGACTCTGAACACAGGGATTGTTGGCCACTGACTATGAGGATGAAATGGATGGACCAGGAAGAGCCCCACTCTTAGGGACCCATAATTGCTGATGACCACACCAGAGAGAGGCTGGAGAGCCTGGAAGAGAGGCTGATGTCAACCCATCCAACTATATGACTAGAGGCGACGGTGGAAGCAGGGCCTCAAATATTGTCTAACTGAAAAGGACCCGGAATGGGGGTGGGTGTTCCCATTTTTGACAAAAACAAATGCAAGAGGGCACCACGTGTGTTTATATGTTAATTTGTTAAATAATTGGGTTCTGTGGTCCTTTTCTCAAAAATGCCCCCTCTGTACTGGGAGCCAACTCAAACTGTAAACTGGGTTCTGGCCGTTTGGTCTGAAACTTGGAAAGACCGCTCATGAAAATACATGTGGTTCTGAGTAGAATACATACCACATTATTTCCTAAAACAAATCACGGTCAAGATCTCTGTATTATGTGAAAAGATTTTGAAAAACACATCCATAATGAAAAGAGCTTCATTTCTGCATCACAGGCAGGAAGTGCACAATGAAGTCCAATGCATTTCGAACTAGTAGTCCATCCCCAGGGACAATATTCAGCCTGCCTGTACTTCTTTATGTTTTTTTCTCACTGCTGTCAATGGAACGTGCTGGTGTAAATAGTTGCTTTCCCTAGTAACTCAATGTTTGGGTAAATGCCTCTATGTTGATTGTAGTATTCCACAGGGGGGGTGTATGCCTAATGGCTGGCAGCATTGAGTGGCCCACCCCTGTACTGATTCCCATTTTTGCTGAATCAAGAGAAAGGCAACACAGAGAGTCCAACGAATATCAATGTCTGAGGGACAGACCTACAATGAAGCCAAGTGGAAGATGCTGGAGAGACTCCCATAGACACCCAGAGACTCCCAGAGAAGCCTGAGAACCCCAGGGTCTAAGAGGCAAACCTCCAGAGACTCCAAATGAAAGGTCTCCAAGAGACCCCAACAGTTTAGTGATTCCCAAGGTCTGAGAGACAGACTTTCTGAGAAGTCAAGAGAAAGGTCTCTGAGCCGTACAAGGAATCCAGAGAAACCCCAAACCGAAGGCACAGTCCTCCAAAGAACCCAAAAGAGAGGTCTCAGGCAGATTTCAAAGTTCTATGGGATAGGCCTCCAGACAAGCAAAGACGGGTCTATGAAAAGTCCACCAGAGACTCCACAAAAAGATCTTGAAAGAAGATCACCAAATGCAGGTCTCTGTGGGACCCCAGTGAATGCAAAGCTCTGAGTTACAGATCCCCATAGAAACCAGAGAAATCACTCCAAGGGGCCCACCGATAATCCTGAAAATTTTAAAAAAAGGTCTACCAAGAGGAAAATCTACCAGCATCCCGAGAATCAAGCTCTATAGAGAGACCACTGAGAAAGATATCGAGAAGAGAAACCTCCAGAAAAAGGTTGACAGACATACTTTTAAAGAATCCAAACAATGGTCTACAGCGATATCGGCCAAGTATCAACAGAAAGGTTCATAAAAAGACCTCCAGATTAGGAAGTAAAACCTCTCCAGAGAGATGCAAGAAGCAAGAGATCCAAGAGCAAGGCCTAAAAATCACCTTCAGAGAAGAAAGTTGAAGGTATACATAGAAATTGCCAGGAGAAGGTCTAAGAAAATACCTCAAAAGAATCAAGAGCACAACCACAAGGCAAACTTCAGAGAAGTCAGAGACTGCTTTATGGAGAACACTCAGAAAAAACATATGTTTAGAATAACACTTCCAAAGTATTCAGTATTTCACGCCTGAGGAGCCAGAACCCCTCGTAAGTGGCTGGGAGACTGGTGCGGCTTGTCACAACGATGCACTCAATGGAAGGTCTTCTTCTCTAGTATTGCCATGGAGGCCTTTGGTGCTGCCGTCCGGTGTGCTGACATCGCCTTTAATAATGGTGGGATAACATTTTTTTTCTGGAGCGGAATATGGGTTGATCTGTGCTCTTGAGCGGTGAACCGTGCTCGTTCTCGAGCTGTGATCCGTGACCGCTCTCTTTACCACGTGTTGTTGTGAGGATTATTGGATTACCAGAGTGGCAGTATTGTAGGTGGGGTGCTTTTCTCTTCCTCCTACTCATTATGTCAAGCATTAGAGCACGCGTTGTACGTGGGACCTCTGCATATTTAATTAAGTCTTCTTTGCAAAGCAAGACCACTGAGATAAAAACAACCACAGGCCCCTTACAACCGTTTCTAGTTTAGGTTCTGGGGGTTTGGTCTTTCTGGATCCTAGTACTACAGGCGGGAGTGGGAGTGTGAATCCAAATGTGACCCACAGTCAATTGTCCATAGTTCTCGTAAAGAGCCTTATGAGAAGGCAGCGCCTTCAGAAAGATAAAATTAAATCCATTGTCTCGAATATGGATATGGGGTTATCTCTGGTCGGGTCTGACTGGTTGTGAATCAGATAAGGAAGTCGCCTCTTGTCAAAAAGATGATGTGAACCTGCTTAAAGAAAAATCCCCATGAAACCTTATTCCATTTTCATCTAACAAGAGTTTGGAAACTGCCCTTTTTCAAGCTGGCTTACAGACCCCGGGTAAGATAATAGGTTGACTAGTGTTGGAAGTCATAAAGAGAATTGGCAACTTAAGGAGAAAATCATTTCTGACCTTAACCAATGTTACAATCATAACGATTTTGGCCACTGGTCTAAAGTTTTTGATATAACCATGCTACAAACATCACCTGCTACGGTGGATTAACAGTGGCAAACTCATGTTAGCCAGACTTGTCCTACTATGACGAGTATAGCGTGCTAAACCAATGGGGCTATGTCTGGTCCCCCTTTAGGGTGTTGTAACAAAGTCAATACTCATCTGGCGGTCGTGAATGATGTTGCCACCATAGTCTTTCCAAACTCTCTGGGCATTGGCAAACCATTATCTATAAGAAATGGAAGTGTGGACAATCTTGTTGATATGCCTATGGTCTCGACAACGAAGAAGAACCTACATCGTAAGAAGCAGAGTATGCCTGAGATCTCAGACCCTAATTTGAGAAGTTGTGTAATGGACCAAAAGAATGTTATCTTAACCAATGTAAATAAGGCCGAGCGATGGGAATCTACACAATCCTTAAAAATTAAGGTTTTCCATTGGTTACATGCAAGAATGGGCCTGGTTTTGTTAGAATGCAGGATCTTAGATTTTTACGTAGGGCTCAAGTTAAGGGCTGGTCCACTGAAGACAACAGTGACAGCATAATTGTGGGTTGTGGTCTCAGAAATATTCCTTTTTCATTGAGCCATTGGAAGACTCTACGGAACTGTTCTCTGGTTTCTAAGATTATGATTGCTCTTGATGAGGTGTGTTAAGGACTGAATTATGGAAACAACATTTTTTGTTCTTTATATCATTTTTAGTTTAAGTGGCCTTTCTGTGTGGTACGTTTCATGTCCTGTGATTATTTGCTTGTATATTTGTGTTAATGTGTGCCTCGATACTTCCGGGCTTTGGTGCAATATAAATAAATAAAAATTAAAAAAATAAACTGAACAGATAGACCAAGAAACAAGTAAATGTCAATAAAGAGACCCTTGAGAATCAAAGGAAGACCATGTCATGTGACTTTGCAATGTTCAAGCGGGTGTCGACCAGGACATCTTCTGGAAAAGCTGTAAGAATCCAAAGTCTGAAGAAATGATCTAGGCGCTCACAAGAACCACATTGCCTGGAAATACCCCTAATTAAAATGTGAGTACCTCAGGTGGGGGACATGAATGAAGCACTCTATATTCATTATTTCAATTTTGCTTTGATCAGAACATTGAACTTTTGTGTTTCTAGATTAGGGCCACCCTGGAGATAACAGGACTTGCAAAGAATAGGTTTAGACTTGTGTTGGTAACTTCCTTTAGATGTTTTGTGTTTAGAGTAGGGTGTCTGGAAGAAGGCAGAGATTTGTTAAATATAGGGCAAGGACATTCTGTAAAGGGATCAAAAGAACTGGGAACACTATTTTGAGTCGACCTGACACTGTCTGTGTAGTATTCCCCTTTTTGGTTATAGAATTTCCCCTAGTTTCTGTGGACATTTGGTCGTCTGCCCCACTTTGAAATCCCTCTAAACATACAGGCTAGTCACTCTAAAGAAGAATCTTGTCTATGTTCTCATTTCTCAACACCCTCAAAAGTGGTGTAAAAATGGGATTTGAGACATGTCATCATCGGTTCCTACCCACATCGAATTAATGGGCAAGTGCTCATAGCCACTCAATATCCTTTGTTGGGTCATTCCCAGCTTGAGAAGGAACACAATCAAACTGGCTACTTTCATAGACATTGTTGGACTGCTGTCTACCAGGAAATCATCTCCAAAATCTAGCTCTTCTTCAGCTGCTAGCCTTTAGGAGCACGGCTAAAACCTCAACTCCACTGAAAAAATTATTGTTCCTAATGTTACCGGGGAAGATCATACCTGGGTTACAGGGGGAACTCTTGGAAAAACAGCACCCTTTCCCCTCCACATATTACCACCCTGATTCTCCAGGATACCATGGGTTTTAAAACCCTTGAAAACCTCTTAATCCACTTGACAGTGCGGCAGACAGTACCAGAAAAGAGGCATTCAGAGATATTACAAGCCCTCCAGACAATCCTTGGAAAAGAAAAAGGTATCATACTTGACAGCAGGTCAACTATTTCAAGAGTGAGAGGATTTGTCCACCTTTCTCTTGACTTAGAATGAGTGGCATCCACGTTACTATGATCAGACACCGAAAATACCTGTTGTACCATACACTCAACAACCTAGACAGAACAATGGTTTAGCCCACTTTACCGAAAGCATTGTTGGAGTGCACCGGCAACAATGATGAGTTTTTAGCAGAAACTGGAGATTGTAATTGCGTTACAGTATGTATACATTTATGTTCTAAGCAAAGTCGTCCTTATATAGAGCATGGACCTGGCAGATGTATCTGGGTGAACAAGAACCTCAGACATTATGGAAAAAGTTGAAAGAGCTTTGGAAGGGAGGTTGAATGGCTCATCCTGATTTCGAAGGTATTAGTGGGATGTAAGATTGAAAAATACTCTGTGTTTTATTGCTCCAATAGATAGCTTTAAGAATGTTATCTTTTGGCCTGTTATGCCGACGTCACCTAAAAACAGAGGGATTCAATTTTGTTTCTTTACATTTATATTGTGTATTCCCCAACGTGCTGTACAAATAATCTACAATAACCATAACATATTAATAAGTAAAAAACAACTACAAATCATGAAGTTAAATTTACATTCAAGAATTAGAGAATTGATTTTTGAAAGACAAGATAAAAGAGGAAAGAGTAGGGACAGTACATATAGAGAAAGGGAGTGATTTCCAAAATGTAGGCGCACAGAAGAACAGAAACAAGATTACATGCAAGAAGGACGAGGAACAGCAAGAAGGAACAGAAATGAAAACAAAAGAGTATTATTTGGAGTGTTTACAGGCACCAGGAAGAAAGAAAGAGGGAGCAAGACCATGGATACATTTGAAGACAATACATAAGAAGCGTAACTGGTGCCAAGCAGAAAAGAGATTCCATTGAAGAGCAACAAGAACAGAAGATATGTGGGAAGTGAAAGAAGCAGAATAGCTGAATTAAAAAATCGATTGAAGGGAAGCAGGAAGCAAGAGCACAGACAGGAACTTCTACAAGAAGAGAAGAACAGTAATCAACTCGCGGAATAAACAAAGTAAAAATAAGATTTTTAATGCTAGAGAAAATAATAGGACAGATTTCATGAATATTAGAAAGTTGAAATCAAAAGATATGTGCTAGAGAAGACGTGTGACTACTAGCAAAGGGGAGTGAGCAATGAAAAAGAATGCCACATTACATGAAGACAGTCAAATGGACGAGAGTTAGGAAAGAAAGAGATAGAAGAAACAAGTGACAGCCAGAAGGCGATGAAGCTGGAACGAAGAGAATCTCAGTTTCAGAAAGAGCAAGATGAAGGAAAAGAGAAATAGTTCATAGCTTGGCAGCGGAACGACGGTCAGAAAGAGAAGAGCGAAGTAGATCAGCACAGGGGAAAAAACAAGAAACATTTCTGAATCGTCAGCATACTAATGTCAATGAAAACCAAAAGACTGAATAATTGCAGACAAAAGAATCGTATGCAGACAAAAGTGTAGCAGGTCAAGGACAGAATCTTGCATGATCCTAAGGCACCAAGGTAAAGAGCAGAAGGTTTTACCAGCACAAGAAACAGAATGTGTCCGATCATAGAAATGGGACTAAAAGCAAAACAGAGCAGACCCAGAAATGCCAAGGGGGAAAAGAGAAGTGCAAAGAATACACTGATTCACTGTGTTGAACGATGCAGATACGTTGAGAAGAATAAGAAGAAAAGATTGTTTTAGATGGCAGATGAAGTAACAAAATTAGTGGATGAAGGAGAGCAGTCTGATAGAGTGAACGGGGTAAAATATTGATTGGGAAAGATGTAGAAAGTTATTTAAATTCCAGTTATGAAGATAGCTGAGGCTATATACAATTATAATTGGTTATTCATAATGTGCTTAATACCCAGAGATTTCTAAGCGCAGACCCGGGAATCGAGCCTCCCAGTGTGCCTAGACTGAGCGTAGCCAGTATGCTCCAAGTGTTTAGGACAAAAATTGGAAGACAAGAGAAGAGCCAAGAAAAGTGTTTTTAAGAAATTAGAAAATAGCAGGGTGACTGAAGGAGGAAGCAAAGACATTGTTAGGACATGATGACTTGAAATGGAAGGCCAAATAATTAAGAAAGAGATAATAAATTGGGGGAATGATAACAGGTGAAAAAAGGGAAGATCGGAACTTTCAGTGAACCGAGTAAAATATAATAAGAAGAAGAAACAGGCGAACTAAGAAAAAAAGATAGAAAGAGGAAGCGAGCAAAAAGGATAATGGAGAGTTCCATTTTAGGGGTTAAGTAGAAAGGAAATTTTGAGGCAGAAAGAGAAGACTTTAGTGTAAGATCAGGACGCCGATGAGCCAGGAGACAGTTAAAAAGGGAGAATAAATGACAGGGGTGAGGCGAGAAAGTAGGAATGAGAATTTTATAATACAATTATTTAGCATAAAATAGGTTAAGATCACAGGAGGTGTGAAGAGAAGAAAGCGCAGAGAGAATAGACGAAAAGGATTACATACCTATCACATTACAAATTGCCTCCTTAATCCGTTTTTTTTTATTTTTTTTATCCAAATGTTTAAAAAATTGGCCCATGTGTTTGTAGTATCATCAAAAAAATATTTAAAGTTACTTCCCACCCACTTTAAACCCAGTTGTCGGCCGGCCCACCTGGACTGGAGAATACTAGAAAACATTGACCAGCTGAAGGAACACTTTCTATGCCAAGTCAACTGTAGTACCCAAATCATCACAGGAATCAAGCCAAGTTATGTTTGGTTTTTGTGTTTTCTATTTCGGTTTAATTTCAAAGAAGTCACTTTGTGCCTGATTATAATACATACCGGTTCCAAGAAGTCATTTCTCTTCTGTGCGGAAATCTCATGCCAGTAGTGCGCCTAAATGTTTTATGTGCCATATTTGTGAAACTCATCATTGTGGTTATACCAAAATAAGACTGCATCCACAATAAAGCACACACGAGATGGCCATGGTGCTTTTTTCGTACTGGTAGATGAAACCAATGCATGGGGTGAAGAGCAAGCATAAGACCTTTGTGCATTCCTATTGCCTCAATCTTAGAACAATGCTTCTTGTGTGTTCTGTGTCGCAGTGCCTAGGGCTACTTGTGGTAAAGAGAAACGCAATGTTTAATTCTCATTCACTAGTGAAATGTCTTGGATGGCGCACAGCCCCCTATGGTCCATACACAACCACCAACAGATGGACAGTCTTCCCTGTCCATTGCCATCTGTTTTATGAAACCTCCCAGTATCCGAGTGAAATGGTGCTCAGCCTCCTGTCCCACACATGCTTTATTGTGTTCACTGATTGCGTCTCGTCACTGGCTCCCAGTTGCTGCAAGGATATGATATGATATGATATGGCATTTATAACACGCCTATACACAAGTGTTTCAAGGATCAAGTTCAAGACCCGCTGCATTCTCCACAAGGCTTTCTGGAGCCAGGGCCATCACTACATCCAACTCTTTCTTCCTAAATACCTTCCTTCTAGAGCCCTTCACTCTGCCACCCCCACCTCTCTGAGGGTCAGAAGCTTCTCGAGGCAGAGAGTAAGGGGTAGATCTCTCTCCACTGCAGGTGCCTCCCAACTGCCTCCCTGCGCGACTGCATGCTGATAAGGTGCACTCCTGCTGGCACAGGGTCATCCCACACGGTATGCAGTGGCCTTCACACACTCACAAGGGGCCGCAAGTGCCGGTGTAACTACGGAGCAACACAACTTGTTGGAATATGTGATCTGCTGATTATGTGTTATTTTTTTTGTTTAGCTGCAAATATATGCGTATTAGGAGCCTGTGAATACTACTGTGCGGAAGGCGCCAAGAAGACGCAGGGGGTTCAGGTGGAACGTAACTCGCTTGCCGACGTCATAAGAAGAAATGATGCAGACCGTTATAGTAGACTTGTTCTAGGAGTGGGAAGTTGGGCTGCCATGTGAAGAACTCGCTGACACGCCAGCAGCTCGCACTTCAAGATACTGGCTGCATTGCATGTGCACTTCCTGGCCACTGGCTATTTTGAGAGAAGCAGTCCCTAAGGGCAGACATATGGCAGCATGTCTAGCCACACTTTTTGCCTCAGGCCTTGGGATGCCTCCAATCAAGCATGCCGCAGTGCATGGCCACACCACACTCTGTGCAGCACAGGCAGAGGGTGGCACAGCAGTTTCGTGATGGCGTCTGCTTTCCTCTAGTGTTTGGCGCACAGGAATGCATCCATGCTGCAAAGAATATATTGTGGGAACATCTTTTCCGCAAGATTCCAGGGACACATTCATGAATGTGTACGCTAATTATTCGCACCTGATACATGACAGATCTTGCATCAGTCATCGATTTCAACTCAGTTTCAGAGCGGCTACAGCATCAGAGGGTTGTGATGAGTCAGGTCATCGCGCCACACCTCAACCATGCACTTAGGACTTGCCACTAGTCACTGCTGATCTCTTCTCTTTGGTGCTTATACACAGTGGAAGTAGTGGAACTATGGCATTTGATTGAAAAATGTCTGGAGGGACGTGGTCAGAGGCGGGCCCACTGAAAGAGTGTGAAAGTGGGCGGCGCTAGAAAAAAGCATACATATTCTTATTGACTATTTTAAATTGGAGAGACTAGCCATTAAAGGTTGCTACTCACAGAACAAGAGGATGGCGTCCAAATATATATATATATATATATATTTTAATGAAGTAATTTTACCACTTTGGGGCTTGTTCAGGCCTGCTCCTGGGTAAGAGACAACAGAAGGAATATGAGAGGTGTAAATGATGTGGAGAAAGAAGTGTGTGTGTATGTGTGTGAATATTTGTATGATGAAGCAGCTAGTGTGGGTGCGAAACGTGCTGCCTTTTGTCCTTTCACACAGCATATGGTTTTTTTTGGACAATAAACTTTGGGTTGGATTGTGATTGTCTTTATTTTCGTAGTGCAGCCAAGTTTGATCCCAGCACTTTGTGTTGTGTGCAGTTTGGTGTTTTTCATATATATATATAGAGAGAGAGAGCGAGAGAGAGCGCGAGAGAGAGAGAGAGAGCGAGAGCGAGAGAGCGAGCTGGGAGGATAACTCAGGGGCAACATACTCATTTTGGAACCAAGACTACACTCGACAGTACCGGGTTCAATACCCAGTCCCGTCCTGTCTATAGACTTGGGAAGTGTGGTGGGTACCCTGACCAGAAGCCTTCCTCTCATGTGTCTTTTGGATTTCTGTACTGTGCTATATTCAGGTACAGCTGGAGAATAGGGTTTGCCAATATAGGAGTGAATGCCCCAGCCAAGATCTAGAGTGATCCTGCCTGACATTATATGCATGATAAAAAAAATATTAAGTGTGTTGACGTTACTGTGGCCTGGATATTTAATATCCAGCTACAATACTTGCTATTATATCACATTTTTATGTGTAGCATATCATGCCAGATTTCTCGGGCTTCTAGGCGCTATATGAATAGGTGTTATAACTACCAAATATAATGGTAGTCAGTTAATCAGGGTCATAAAGATGAAAGGCTGATTCAGCACCACGCCACCAGAACACTAAGGCCCTGATTCCCGGAGTGTTTTTCAATGGGATTGTACCATTATAAAAGGCTTCTGTGAATCAGGCCATATATGTATTCAGGTTTGCTGGTGAGATATAGCAGACTGTTTCTTTCATTTTTACAAATATTTACAAGTGCAGCTTGCTTTTATTTTGTGATTAACACTTGGTGTGTAGAGGTCTTCAGCCTTCTTGTCATTTATAAGCAGTTGCTGCAGTGTTGAGGAAGTGGAGGGCCGACATGCTCGTGTTTTGGAAACAAAAACCTTTATTTAGCTGGCATGGTGTTAGTGATCTCTGCAGAGTGTGTTCCCTGTGCACCCCCCAGTATCGATCTGCAGCAGCGTCAGTGCTTAATTTGTAAAAAAAGAACTAAGTTCCAAGGCCAGAAAATCTTGGCCCATAATGCCGACCTGGGGCCAGTTAAGTGCTAGACCTAGATCGGCTCACCCCAGCCCATCACACTGCTGCTGCTCCATGTCACATGTTTCGCGCTGCAGCAACTGCTGGCACAGGCTACTAGTGGGATGGATGGGGAAGGGCACACATGGGTTGAGAAAGTATAATGCTTTAAAGTTGGAAAACAATTGTTATGGTAGGTGTAGTGGTTCTGGCATTACGGCACCCCAGAGGTAAAAGAGTGCATTTGAACACACTTCTAGACCACACTTGTTAGGCGTCTGGGCCATCAAATCTATATTAATTAAATAGGCTGTCAGATGCGATTTAAATGTTGTGTTTGTTCAAAGTAATTTACATTCTGCCAGCCACAGTATTTAGCATAACATGGCAAAATATTCTGTATAACATTTCAAAAAATGCCATGGTAACTCCAGTTAAAGATTCTATCACAACCTTGCCAACAGCTGGTTGGGGTCACCATGTCTAAGCTGCCATAGTCAAGTGCAAATTGCAATATATAAACAAAACAAACAAATGCAAATAGCAGTTGCAGTTACTAAATAAATAATACATTAAATAATTACAAGTGCAATTTGCATAGTTGTCTCTATTCGCTCATAAAAGCCCATAAAATGTCTAAATCTGACCTGGGTATGTCCTCTTTTCGTTCCTTACCCCTAGTGTCATCAGCAGCTCTTCATCCTTTTGCAACCCATGAATTGGCATAGGGGATGGGGTTGAACTTCTTCAATGGTGGGCCAACGAGATTAATGAATAATAAGGATGAAATGGTGTCTATTTTCTTCTATGGCCTTCTCGCACTGGGAAGAATGTTTTCCTCGACTTTCTACCATTGCCTTAAACACTGATATTTGTTGGCAAATAGCACAATGTGCATCAATGATCCTGTAATCACATTTTTGTAAGTCAAGAGGCAATTCTGAAAACTATTAAAGGGCATCAAACATAATGCCAACATTAGCAACAAACTGCACAGACGAAAGTCACCTACATGGTCCAGTGTACATGTTTCGTGTTGTGCCATCACGAGATCCATCACTAGATGCCAATGTAAAGTGTTTGTAAAGAGCAGGATAAGCATTCCAAACAGCCTCTGCTGTTCTGTAGCTTGAGGCAACCCAGCGGTATCTAACACTCTTCCTCTTTTACAAAGCTGAATGTCAAGAGCATCTGCACATTCTTTTAGCTGCAAACGATTTTTCACAGATGTGCTAAAAAGAGAATACAGTTTGTCTAGCAATGCTTTGAAAGGATTTGTAGCTCAAATGTCTTTCATGACATCATTGACTGTAAGTTCTAAGCGGTGTGCTGAGCGGTGCCAGGCTACAATATTGGGAGAAATTTCACAACCCCGCTATTGTGACCAAACATAACTGATGCTCCATCACAAGCGACTGACACCAGACATTTGGTGAGAAAGTCCTCACTAATGTTAATTGGGTCCTTTTGTAGCGAAGACAGCAAACTGTTCACTATACCTTCAGCCAACACATCATGGAGCTCGATAAGATCAACAAATATATTAGCTGGAGACACCATATCCTTTAGCAGAGTACGTAGGTACACAATTAAAGCACTTTTTTTTTTATTTAAGGCCATTGCCTCATCCAGCAAAAGGCTCACTTTAGGAGAAAAGGCAACTATTTTGGCAAATGCCATTCATTTAATTTCCAATTAAATGTTTTGCTGTATACTTGAGCAAGCCACATTGGAATGTCAAATGCGTCCCATATCTAGCCCATTCAATTGCTGGCAGTCTATCTCAGATTCAAAACCATAGGCTGGCCTGTTCCGCTTTACTTCTTTATAAGCCGTTCGGAATATTCTGCAAGTTATTGTTATTTTACCTGCTTGGGCTCTGGAAGTTACTTTAAGCAATGTATCTTTTTTTGCCTGCTCTAATATTTTTGATGCTGTGATGTGTGCCTTTGTTAGTCCATGTTCGGTAATCTTCTTTCGTAAGGATCTTTGTTGCTTTTCTTTGTTGGTACCATTTGAGATAACAGTAGACTCAGTCCATTCTTTAGACAACTTCATCCCATGAGTTTTCTCTGCACCAAAGCTATTGACTTGACGGCAAATGGTGCATACAAAACTGTGTCCTCTAACAAGCAACCATGGGTACTTGCTTTGAAAATATAGTTTCTGGTCCAGCTTCCAGCCTTTAGGGGTTCAGCCGTTTGTTAAGGGAGCTGGACATTGCAGAAGTGTTAATTGACCAGATCCCAGTGTGTTAGTACTTGGAATTTCCGTGTCACTGTCATTCAGTAGTTCACGATCTTCATCAGTGATACCAGTGCCACCCAGTCCCTCTCCGAGTGGAATGCTTGCTGTCTGGATTTCTGTATGGATGCTAACAGTAGTAGTACTGGTGGTCTCATCCAGTGTTTTTTTTCTGGTTCTTCACAAACACTATATTTTATTGTATCTGACTTAGAACCAGATTGCCGTTTACTTTGCTTGCTTGTAGGCTCATCTGTTCTGCATTTTTTACCAGGTTTTGCAAAGTATGAAAACATTTTCTCCTGGGCTCCAGACATTCTAGGGAAGGAAATTAGAGGTAGATGTAATCGATATCATGGGATTCCTTCCAAGTTTCAATACACACAATGATCAGGCCACCAGTCAGTACAGGACAACGGACCTCTTAAGTGCTTCAAACGGAATCAAGGACTGGTGAACAGCAAATGTATAAGAACAAACACATATAATGGTGCACACATGGAATGCGGTTTCCATTAGAGCAGGCTGGACTGGTCTTAAGGTCTAGTCAATAAATACTTACCCTGGCTGCAAAGAACATTGCAAAAAGAAATCTAACAACAAATACCATGTGGGTTGGTAAATGGCTTCAAAGTGCCAGTTGCCTCCTTTTATCAACCAACACACCACAATGAACCATATAATTGAACGACTTTTGAAATTTCGCTCTTTAGTGTAGTTCCCAAGCCCGTCTCCATTTAAAAAAACACCCACTTTCCGTGAGTCAGTGAAACAATTACACCCCACTTATGCTTGGTAACGTACGTTTTACCTTGTTTTCAGGGACGAGGATACGTACCACACAGCAGCCTGAGACTCTCCGACTCTGACTGCCACCACGATGAACCGCTGATGAAGTCCCTCACTGCAAACCTAAGTGGGGGGCAAAGCCACTAAGTCAATGAAATTGCAAACCGCTTGTGTGATACCTCATATGCTCAACAGCAAATTCAACTGCTGGAGGCAGAATTGGGATATTTGGGTTCACACAAAAGGTATAACCATTTCCCCCTGAACTGTATGCAGCAAACGTGAGGGTAAGAAAAAGAAAGCCTCATAGGACAGAGTGGGCCAAATGGAGGTATTGCAAGTGAGACATTTTACTAACAAGGCCCAGTTTCTATGGCAGTGTGGACTTAAGATGACAGGACGTTACACAATATTTTACTGAACTCCATCACAGCACCCGCAGACATATGTTTGACTTGCCTTCAACAATGCAGAGGGGAAGATGGGGGTAGTGTGAAAATGGCAGATGGTGTACAATGAAAGACTCAATATCATAGCATAACAGGACATTTCAGAGTCTGGGGCAGTACTCTGGATGGCCCAAGCAACTTCAGTGGCTGCGAGCAACAGGGGAGAAAATGTAATGTTGGTTCTACCACAGTTAGTCCACTATACATACTAAAATCTCTGGTGCACTGACTGGCTGGTGAGACTATGGGCCGGATTCACATAATGTTTTCCTATGGCATTGCACCATTATAAAACACTTACATGAATCAGGCCCTATGTCTGCCTGTCAAATCAAGTGTTACGACTCCAAGACTGGGGGAGGGCCAGTGCAGCAATAATGCAATTCTATGTAGTAGAGTATTGGAGCCAGAAGCAGAGGAGGGCCACTGGACCAGGGTACACCAATGTATGTGTCTCTACACTTACTAAGACTGTCCTATTGTAACTTAAGGGTGTAAACGTAATCACTTAAAATATAAGCACTCCAATTTTTGCAGTTCAAGTCAGGGTGAGATTACATTATTTGCCCGGCATCACACACTTATGCTGAACAGCGAAGGAGGGATTTTAAACCACTCTGCAATTTGCAATTTAGGAACAGAACAGCCACCTTCTTCCACGCTTTTCATGGAACAAATATTTAAGTTTTGGGTGTCAACAAGACCTAATAATACTGTCCTATAGCGTATACTTGCAGAATACACAAATTGCATAAAAGCTTCATGACAACATGTAATATAGCAGCATGTTGGGCCAAAATAATATCAGTGTACCTATATTTTCCACATCCCAGGGCAGGGCCTGCGTATCCCGAACGGCGCCAGATATTCTGTGTTGATCAGCTATCGTTTAAGGAGGAAAATCATAAACCACCAGCATCCGCGGAAGAATGCTTAGCAGCAGGCTTGCAAAACTCTCTGCCTGTACCCAAGGCACACATATAACATCTAAAATATATTACAACGACGTTTAAAACCTTGTTGCCGGAAATAAAATGGCTGATCCTTGGAAATCACTAAATGGGCTACGGTCTCTGGGGGCAAGCTTTGCAGGGCAGGGGAGGTAATAACGTACAAAAGGCCTATACATGATTGCACAACAGGGTGCAGAATGCACAGGGTGAAGACTGTGATGGAGTAATCCACTCCCCTGGCGCCAGACCTGGGAGGGCCAGACACACTGGCACACCAGACCTCATCCACCCATGGGCAAAGACAACCTGCACCCCCATAGTCAAGTTAAGCTGTCGATATTCAGATACTGTGAGATACCCTAACCAATAACCTCACAGCTACCCACAGACAGACAACCTGCAAAGCTAGCAATCAGCTGTTTCACACAGACAGGCATCCTGCAAATCCACATCCCTGGCATCCAAAGACATACCCGGAGATAAACCAACCGGGTAGAGAGAAAAACACAGTGCAACCCATTTAAGCACGAATAGGCCAAGTGCCTCTAATGGGCTCAAAAGGCTGGACGTATTGGTGAAACCCCTGGAAATCCTCATCTGTCATTTGTGACCATGAATGGACCCATCACAGCCGGTTTTGAATGTGCTAGGTACCAATATAATACTCCTCACCATAGCAACTTGGGTGACAAGCATGGATGGGCCATGGAGTAGGGGTGGACCTCTGGGCAGGGATGCCCCTCAGAATACAGATGGGCCAAAGGGCAGTGTTGGGCCTTGTGGCATCAATGGGCTGTGAGTAGGTATGGGTTGTTGCGATGTGCCTCAAAGAAAGCAGAGTCAGGCAATGGGCCAGGGGTGCACTTCAGAGCAGGTACAGGCATAAGGGCAGGTATGCGATTAGGGACAAGAATGAGTTTCAGAGCAAGGACAATCCTCACTGAAGGGATGTGCTTTTGGAGCAGATATGGGTCTTGGAGAAGGGATGGGCCTCTATTGTTAACCAACATTCATACTATATGCAATATCCCCCCTCTGTATGTTGAAATGGCTTTCTTATGCTCATGGCGCAGGTTCAAGCTGTTCACATCGAACTAGGGAGTCCTTTATCAGCCAATCTGTAATTTAAGATTGTGGAAGAGCATGAAGGTATAGGTGTCGATAATTAGGTATTCAGAAGCAGAGTGAAAATCCTCCCTGTATTCTACAACAAATTGTGGACTGGTCGACCGCTCGACAGACCAAAATACATGGCTTCTAGAAAACTTGGAAAATGGTCCTGCTGACTGTTCTTCCATCATCAGGGGCCGGGACTAGCTCAGGGGCAATATACCCGGCATGCCAGATGATAAATGGCAAATAGTGGCAGTATCTGTGTGTATAAGGCTGCTCGTGGCACATTGCAACAGCACATGCGCATCTGTGGCCTTGATAGCAACACACTGACTCCACCTGGAATCAGAGGGTATAGATGGTGTGCAACGGATGTACTTGTCCATTTGAGGCAGAGCTGGCATATGAAGGCCTTGGCATACCCTGGCAGCACGTGGCCATATCAAGGCAACACACGAGTTAATACATGGTTAGTAGGTAAAGTAACATTTTCTGTGATTTAGAAATATTTTCTTATTTTATAATCTTAGCGTAGTTCCAGTTTATTTTAGTGGTACCACTTTATTCAATGCCATTAGGATTAAGGTTTAGTTGACATCACTTCCTGTGCTGGTATTTGGGGTTATAAGTTATACAATGTCACTTTCAGAGATATAAAATGGCTTCTGTCCTTTCCACCCAAGCATATTGGTGAAATCACGACCCTGGAGTCCACTGAGGACTTAATAGAAAACCCATCAACCAAAGGAATATCCAACATAAAGGTTTCCAGCAGACATATCGAGTCAGCTGATTTCCAGATCATGTAATTAATACAGAGATGATTAAAGCCACACGTATTCCACGATAAGAACCTGATGGAATGTGTTCAATTTGAGCCCCTTGGCACACACATTTTCTCATGGAGAGAAGTTATGATATGTGACCAATCATAAGCCACAGATGACTTGTCCCCTTACCACTAAGTGCATCCAATTAAACATTAATAATGAAGGGTCCCTAGCATTACACTTAGACCCACCATCTCTGTCTGCAATTGGTAATTGCAAAGATTCAGCCCAATCTTCGGACAGTTGTTAGCCCAGCCTTAACAGACTCTCTGATTCTGACTCTGACATGACCACGTTTTTAATCAATAAAGAGTAAAAACCCACTTTAACCCTATTGGGTGGGAATTTCTCTAAACAATGCCAAAATATATTGCTCGATATGTGGGTTGAAGTCATTTACCCTAAAGGTGCGTTTCAGGCAAAATATAAAATAGGTCATCCCCTGGTTTCACCCCGCCCTCGGGCGAAGCCTGCACTTGTTCCAGACCTTTTACCTCTTCTTTCTGGGTTAATTTTAAAATTAGAGGTCTTATTCCGGCCTTTAGGGACATGAAATTGTTTTAATTCTGTAGCTCCTGGATGCGGAGGCTGAAATGCTAGTCTCCGCCTATCTTCTAGAGTGCAGAATTGAGCGGATTCTGCCTGTAAGGCTGGTGAGTTTAAGTAATATGGAATAAAAGTAGAGGTCGATGGTTGCAATCCCACTGGAGCTATAGGAACTATCAAAGTAGAGGGAAAACTTGCTTCTCCCTTATGGCCACTCACCACAGCTTCAACGGGGGCAGTAATTGCCCTACCAATGGGTGTTTTCTCATCCTCCTCGAACCCAGCTGAATAGGTAAAAAGCAGGCTTATATCCAGGGAGCCGGTCACAAGGACTTTTGGTTTGGGATTTAGAAATGTGGTTATTAATGGATTACTTCCCTTTGTGGGACCAGAAGATACCCTTTGCTTAGACAGTCTCACAGGTTTTTCTTTGGGTGCCGATTTAGAGCTAAGAGTCAATCCAGAACCCGTATATCAGCACCAGATAACCCTGAGGCGTAACAGTCTTCTGAGACGATTTCTGTCTGTGCTTTGATGGAGCGCAGAAATTTGAGCGAGCCCTGATCATGGGAATGCTTGGGAGCTTTTTGGGACTTGGGAGAGGAGCAATTAGAAACGACAGGACCTGGTTGATCAAAAAACCTCGGCGCATCAGCGCGGTTCATAGAGCTTAAGGAGTGCAAGGGGGAATCCTCATCCCGACAAAAAGGCACTGGTGTAAATGTCTGAGTTGATCTAAATAGCTGGACCTCCTCCAGGTTGCAATTTGGGCAGGAAATGTATCCCTGTTGCGGCTTTGTAAAGACCCCTAGAGAGAGGCTAAGCCTTTTTGCCAATTCAGAGGAGGTAACAGATGCCAGAATTGAAACATCCGATATTAGATTAGAGTCTAGGCGATCCCAAAAGTCATCCAGGTCAGAGTGGGTAAGCGAGCACATTCCTTCATTAGGTTTCAAAGCACCAATACTCCCTGACGCAGCCGAAGAAGAACCCCCCAGTCTTTAGATGGAGATAGGTTCAACCGTGGCGGGGAGAGAGCACTTTGATCCGAGTTTATAGGAGCAGGCACCTCCTGCTGAGCATGCACTAGCATAGGAGGAGGGCCTGCCCTCCAATCAACATCAAGCAGCTCTGTCTGCTCGGATGTTAACCCCAAATGTTTTACGCTGCGTAAACCACGCATAGTAACAGGCAATTTAAAAAGGCATTCCTTATAATAAGTATAAAATCAAAGGGGACGAAAACTTGTTTCTGATCCGAGATTATCCAAATCAGCCACACCGCAAAACCACTAAACCACGGTGACCACGGGAACACAAAACACACAGCGTGCACTGTGTGTTCTGGAGGTTTCAAGCTCAGCCTACTGGTTGCCGAAAGAGTAGAAAGACTCTTTGCAGTTCACAGGCTCCACAGAAAAAAGAACCAGAGCCAGGGTCGGACTGGGACAAGAAATGGGCACGGTCACCCAAAAAAATTGGCCTACACCCCGCCTCAAAAAAGTGGCCCACTCCTCACGACCCTTGACCTCTGATAACATCACTGCAAGTGATGTCATTTGACCCCACCCAAAGTGACATCCCAGGAAGTGATGAAACACAACCTTTCACCCCCCCTTGACAAAACAGGAAGTGTCATCAAATAGCATTGTTCCTAAGTACACTAAATTGCTGTGAATCCAAGCAGACGTCCAAGGCCAAATGATAATATATTATTGTATAGCACTTACGCTTAAGCTCTTTTTTATAGAACAGATATGCATACAATATCACCCAACCTGTGTTGGTACTCATTTATCGACCTAAGAAGGATGAAAGGCTTTTTGAAATAAAATGTGTATTTCATTGTATTGAAAAAAAAATAATTTTCCAAACCGGCCTAGGCATGGCCAGAAACCGGCCCCCACTCTCCAGGGCCAATTTCGGCCCGGCCACGGCCCGAAAGGCCGAGGGGCCAATCCGACTCTGACCAGAGCACAAGCACAGAGTCACAGGAACACACAGCGCTTTTATAGGTCTGCATCCACATTATGGACAGGGGTCACCAAATGTCGCATTCAAATGGGTTCCCCCATGTCCCCCCATGTGTATGAGACCGGTGGCAACCTGGGAACAGTTGTGGACGATATTCCAATGACTGGGGTTTTGTTTGGGCCCCGAGACCAGTCACCCAACCTAAAAAGAGGCCTAGCTATCAGCTTGAGATCAGGCATCCAGGTCATAGCAGCCCATTGTTTACCCCCATCTTTCCCCAACATCAAGTAAGATTCTCCTCTGCGAACATAGATCCCACAAGCTTTCTACAAAAATTAGATGTGCCTTCAACTCCAGTCGCCAGTCCAGGTCAGGGAAGACAAACTCAGAGTATGTGTTGGTGTGGTCTTGAGCTTCACATTGAGCACTTAGCAGGGCTGCAAGTAGCATGCAATGGTACGTGGACTGTCCCAGTTTGCAGACTTTGCCATAGCACGTCATTTTGGGGGATTCTCACACTCTGTCAGTTGGCATACTACCTGTAACCATCAATACATTATTTCCATCATTTCTTTTTGCACACATTTCACACTGGCCAATGTGGGGGCTCCCAAAGGGTTATTGGGTCACAAGGTGATCTCAAGGAGGAGTGGGGAATCTCTGGTGGATCCTCAGTATACTGTGTGTAGGGGTTGTATCACTGTGCAGGTGGCTCACTTTGGCCCCCACAGGTTCTCAGTCCTCCTCAATGAAACACATACCAGTGTCCACATCACAATGAGAAACAGTGTAATGTTTCTCCAAACACTACTGTACGGATGTCCATTTAATGGCAGATCCCTTGTATGGTCTAGCAGTTTTTTTTCTTTTCAGCTAAACTAGGGCTCAGATCCAACCTCTTTGGCTTTATCCTACTTTGAAATCTCCCAAGAGTATGGAGGAAAGGGGACAGGATATAGGGGTATGTAAAAGCTACTCACCAAAGTAAATTTTGTACTCATAGCCATTGGTTTTACAGATTTAAATTAGGGGTTGGTGCTCTGTCTTCATAAGATGCATATCTCCAAAGAGTATGGAGGAAAAGACGGCTATAAGGAGCCACTATGTTATGGTTATGCCAGTTGTAAGGTCATAGCAAGATGGAAGCAGCATTGGCAATACCAACAGTTTGGGCTTTTGTGTATGCATTGAAAAGGCACTTGCTAAAGGTACTGTCCTAGTGGTACTAACTGGCCATTCAAGGCAGTAGGTGCAAAATGGTGCAAGTACTCGGGCAGTGTCTGGCAAATGCCTAATACTTATAAACAAGCCAAAAGTGTGAGCTTTGCCAATGCTTGCTTTTTGACAGGACTTCAGAAAAGCACACAAATAGTGCTTATAAATGGAGTGGCTGAAGTCAAGCCTGGTAAGGACAATGGGCCTCATTCCAACCTTGCTGGTATCCTGGTGGTAGAGCCGCCAGGAAACCGGTAAAGGCTGTTACAGTTTCCGGCTACCGGTCCGGTGGCATTGACATGTGTAAATCCCCATTCATGGCGTCCCATAGGACACCATGAGGGGATTTGCCGTCATTACTGCCGCGTAACAAAGGCTTTTATGTCTAGTAGGCCACCTGGCTTACCACCAGCATTTAGCTGGAGGTGACCCAGCTGCCCCACTGGCACTCCAGTAGTGGGGTGGCCCGGTAAAGTGCCGGTATACTCGGATACTGGCACTTTTTTACCGTACTGCCCGACTCACAATGAGCGTCAATGTTATTACACTAGTAGCGAGTTTACTGCTCCAATTATGTCAATGGGCTGCATTACAATGTTGCCGGTCTGGAAACAAGGGTGCTGGTAAGCTCACCGGCACCCTTGTTTCCAGACCAGCAAACTACAAGTCTGCCTGCCGGAGCTGCTGTGCCCAACAGGTCTGACTCTGCCGGGCACAGCGGCCACAGTAGGCAGACTTGTCACGGGAGCAACGGCAGCGTTGCTAACTGTGCTGGTGTCCAGGACTGGGATTGGTTATTCTCACGGGTGGACTGAGAACCAAAAGAGGCCCTGGAAATAATGTTCAAAGTGGCCCCATAGTACACATATTGAGCAAGCCCAACGCTTTTCCTATGAGAAAATTTGGAAATAAAATAGATAACCACACAAAAGAGGTTCCACGTGTTAATATTCACGCAAAAATATCACCATATTTATGCAGCGATATTAAGCCATGGAACCTGCGGGGGACACCCTCGCAACCCTCATCAATTTTTTATGGAGCGGGGGACACCCATGCAACACCCGGTACCCAATAACCCCATAAATGATCCCCACTAATAATATTGCCTATGGCCTTACCCCACAACCATATATATGGCAATATTATTGGTGTGGATAATATTACTGGATACCACAAAAGAGTCCCAGGGTGCAGAGGCCTACCGGGAAATCTCCAGAGTTCCCCGTAGGCCAGTCCAGCAATGGTTCCTCTGGTATTGAAGGAGCCACTGTTGGGCCTAGGAAGGCAAAAGTAGCACAAAAGCAGTATTTTCAAAAGTTTATTTCAGTGTGTTACATTTTAACATGCACACTTTGCACACAACATTTACAGCATAAAAATAATTCAGCATTCATCCATTAATTTCCTTAAAAAGCTATTTTCAGTCATACAAGGCATTTATATTGCATCTTTCCATGAATGGAAAAAAAAATAAGAATGAACAATCAACAATTCATTTGTTTCCCTAATAAAATATATAAACTAGACAGTCATTTCAATAACATTTGTAGTTCAACTTTCCACCATATTAGAGGAAGGTCAAATTGGTTATACATGTTCCTATTTCCTATAGTTTATAATAGGGCTAAGAGTGCACAAAACCTCTTCTATAACAGGCCAAAGTGTAACCATCGTTATTTTTAACGATATGGGAGGACTGGCTAAACACCGAAACCAAAATATGTCTGTTTGAAAAAATTATCTCGGCTATGTAGATATCTCCTATGTGTGCCATACCGGTGTTGCAATGCACTATACGAAGCCAGTCCATGTCGGTTGCTTTCAATCTCATCCTTATCCTTGCACAATGCACAAGTACGCTTAGAACGGTACCATGAACCACATACTTTTTATTTGTTGTAATTTTTATTTAAGTCTATATTGGCTTTTAAACAAAACCTTCAGCACTACAGTAAAAACAATATACAAAATACACAACAAATTAAGAAGAAACAGGTGAATTCCAAGATTACAGTTTCAGAATAAAACAATTATTTAAAAAAAGTAAATTACATAGGAACTTCACTAAATAAAATAAGAGCTACCTTTCATATGTAAAACACAGCTGCACTAATTACAAGACTTTCAGCAGAATATACAGCACTCCAGAACTGATTGGTCTCCCAGCCAGACAAAGAGCAGGTGGTTGTGGTTTGCTTTGCCCAAGGACACCCGCATGCAGGCCTTGTCCCACCCGCCCCTGAAAGGAACACACAAACACAGATCCTGCAGTATCGGGCTTCCGGCGCGCACTGACCACATTATTAACTATGTGCGACAGCAGGACGTTGCCATCGCGCCACGTGACCACATCATACAGGTGATGTTCAGCAGCCCTTACCATATCTCGCCCGTAATGTAGGGCAAGTAGTGAGGACATGCACATTTACACAGCTGGCAGCACCGATCCTTGTGGCAAATATCCTGCCATGCCCCATTAAACTCAAATGTGGGCAATATATTGAAGCGCAAATAACATATGAAGTGTCTGAGGTCATTGGAGTAGGATTTAAATAGGCACAGCGAGCATTAGGGTGGAAGCCCTGGGTGCTGTACTCAGCATATCCACGTTTAATGCTCAATTTACCAATGCTTTGTGACCTATCCCAGACCATAGTTTCGGTCTTTGGCTCTTGGAAATATTGGAAAGGATATGCATTGTCAGGAAGGGTGAGACCAATGGAATGAAGGTGGAAAATGGTCGACTGCTTCAGGTCATGATAGGTCCGATTCAAGAGGTTGTTAGCTCATTCTGTGCCATGATGAGCAACACCCTGCTCTCTTTGCCAGCCCAACAGACCAGTCTGCTTTCTATAACCTTTGCCTTTGAGGTGTTAATTGCCATTGCATACTTGAAGGCATAATTGAACATGATGTCAATGGAAAGCTGCAGCCCAACAGGTGTATGGTCTAACAAGACCATGTCATCCGCATACGTGGTCCATGGTACTGTCGTCTTCCAGATGTTAGGGAAGGAATTAAAACATGATATTGATGCAGTATGCATGTCAGCCGCATAGAGGGTAAAGAGCAGGGGGGACAAAACGCACCCCTGCTTCAATCCTCCGTTTGTAGGCATTGTTCTCATTTATTGTCCATCCTGGCCAATGCAGACGGTTACCGTTGTGTCCGTGTGCAGCAATTTAATAAAATGTAGCGGGGTGTAATCAATACCCCCAACGCATTAATTTTCCCCATAATTTGGGGCGAGAGACACAATAAAACGTGCTGGAGTAGTCTACAAAACAGAGGTAGAGGCTCCCATGCGATCGTCATAAGACATCCGCCAGTATGTAATACAAAGCCCATATATTGTGCGAGGTATTATGGTCTCTTCGAAGAGCCATTTGAAATTTACTCAGAAGACAACGCTGCTCCACCCATAAATTCAACTTGCTTAGTAAAAAAGCTGAAAAATATTTCCCGCCAGCATCAGGCATGGCAAGGAGTCTATCATTTGATGAAACTGATCTCTTCCCCTTTTTAAAAACAGGGATGAGACTAGACTCCTGCCAGCTGGGTGGGATCCTTCCTGCATCGAGGATCCTGACAAAGACCAAAACGAGCCAGTGGGCCCAATATTCTGGATTGCTCTTGATCACAACATTTGCAAGACCGTCGGGCGTCATGAGCCCTTCATTTTCTTAACAATAAGCAAAACGTTGGTTTCACCAAAACCATCCACACAAGGACAAGACTATCCATTATCCAAACCCACACATTTGTATTCTGTTCAATGTCAAAATAGAGGTTACATACACGTACAGACAGGGTGGGTAGCTTATTCTTTCTCAAGATGAGTATGCATCTTCTTAATCGGAGAGAAGGGAATTGCATCAGGTTTCTCTGAGGGGTCAGGTATCTATAATCTAGTTTGGCAAAGAAGTTATAACTTTTATCAATTTGGATACAAGATCATGGTTACAAATCCAATACCACTCCAACGCTTTTTCTTGATGAAATCAGATTTAAGCGGATACATACTCTTATCCCAAATGGGTATCCAGCCAACTGCTTGAAAATAGGTTTCATTTAGATGTTTGAACAGCGTTAGTGTATTGTTCCCTCCACTTGTGATCACTTTCTCAAGCAACTATAATACCGGGCAGACTGGGTTAGTCATGATTTCTATGAAGTCCCTTCCTTTTACGAGCTCTAGCAGATAGAGGTGTAAATCCCATCTTTAATCCTATAGCTTCTGTAGGCATACTATTCAGCAACCATAGTATTCTTCTCCATACAGTTGCTTCAAGCTTTTGTAGCCATACGTCTTGATGTTCATAGCCAGACTCCAGGCCATACATCATTGTGATCACAAGGCTCTGCTTAAAGGCCATCAACAATCCCTTTAGACTAAAATCAGCTGTTTTGGTTGCAGATTTCTTAATAGTCATCATCAAATTATGGGCGTTTTACACCGTTTAACATCTATGAGTTCATTATTACTACTACTAGCTGAAATCTCGTAGCCCACATAGGTATTACTGCCATCTGGGCCATGCAGGTGAGTGGGTGAGCCCCCAGCCTCTCTAGGCCCATAAATCCGCTGCCCATTACCCCATCTGAACCCCCAGCCCCCCGCGTGTCCCCCAGCGCAGGCCGCATCCTTTCCTGCCTCCCTTGTGCCCGCCCTCGCTCCCTCCCACCATGCCTGATAGGCTGCACTGAGCCGTGTGCTGTCCCCACCTCGACCTGCACGCCACTGCCATCCGGGCCATGCAGGTGAGCCCCCAGCCTCTCTAGGCCCAGTAATCCACTGCCCGTTACCCCATCTGAGCCCCCAGCCCCACGCTTGTCCCCCAGCGAAGGCCGCATCCTTTGCTTGCCTCCCTTGTGCCCTCCCTCGCTCCCTCCCACCATCCCTGATAGGCTGCACTTAGCCCGTGTGCTGTCCCCACCTCAACCTGCACGCCACTGCCATCCGGGCCATGCAGGTGAGTGGGTGAGCCCCCAGCCTCTCTAGGCCCAGAAATCCACTGCCCGTTACCCCATCTGAGCCCCCAGCCACCTGCGTGCCCCCCAGCGCAGGCCGCGTCCTTTCCTGCCTCCCCTGTGCCCGCCCTCTCTCCCTCCCACCAGCCCTGATAGGCTGCACTGAGCCCGTGTGCTGTCCCCACCTCGACCTGCATGCCACTGCCATCCGGGCTGTGCATGTGAGTTGGTGAGCCCCCATCCTCTCCAGGCGCCCCATTTATCAGAGCGCGGTTAGCCTTGCCCTGGCTTTTTGGGATCATTGTGTTTATTCGACAAGGCCAGAGGCCCTTTGCAGACCCTCTCCCACCCCGTGCCCTCTTCCTGCTTCTCTCCCCCCCACCTCCTCTCCCACCCGGCACCCTCCTCCTGCTTCTCGTCCCCCCGCTTCCCGACCCGCCCCCCCCCTGCAGCCATTGGTCCTCTTGGCCCTCATCACCGCTCCTCCCAGTGCAGACCCCTGCCCGCGCAGCCCGCGGCTAGGAGCCTAAAACCAGGGCAGCTTCATCAGAGGCAGCTCCGGGAAGTGCCAGCAGGTGTCTGCAGGGAAAGCAGTGGCCAGCCATCAACCATCGACTACAAGGACCAGTAAGGTAGGAGTGGCCTGGGTCGGGAGTAGAGCAACCATTCTAACCCAGATTGCAAGCCACTGCTCTGTATAGACCTATACAGGTCTCTCGTCTAGCTGGGGTTTTTGTCTCCAAATTGCATTGTAGGATACTCAGATTGCATTGATAGGCCCCTCTCCCACTATACAGGTCTCTCAAGTTTAGCTGGGGTTCTGTCCCCAAATTCCACTGTATAATACCCAGATTGCATTGATAGGCTTCTCTCCCACTATAGAGGTCTCTCAAGTTTAGCTGGGGTCATGTCTCCAATTTGCACTGTATGATACTCAGATTGCATTGATAGGCCTCTCTCCCACTATACAGGTCTCTCACGTTTAGCTGGGGTTCTGTCCCCAAGTTGCACTGTATGATACTCAGACTGCATTGATGGGCCTCTCTCCCACTATACAGGTCTCTCAAGTTTAGCTGGGGTTCTGTCTCCAAATTGCACTGTATGATACTCAGATTGCACCGATAGGCCTTTCTCCCACTATACAGGTCTCTCAAGTTCAGCTGCGGTTCTGGCTCCAGGTTGCACTGTGTGATGCTCAGATTGCTTTGATGGGCCTCTCTCCCACCGTACAGGTCTCTCGGGTTTAGCTGGGGTTCTGTCTCCAAATTGCAATGTATGATACTCAGATTGCATTGATAGGCATCTCTCCCACTATACAGGTCTCTCAAGTTTAGCTGGGGTTCTGTCTCCAAATTGCACTGTATGATACTCAGATTGCACTGATAGGCCTTTCTCCCACTATACAGGTCTATCAAGTTTATCTGGGGTTCTGTCTCCAAATTGCACTGTATGATACTCAGATTGCACTGATAGGCCTCTCTCCCACTATACAGGTCTCTTAAGTTCAGCTGGGGTTCTGGCTCCAAATTGCACTCTGTGATGCTCGGATTGCAGTGATGGGCCTCTCTCCCACTATACAGGTCTATCAAGTTTAGCTGGGGTTCTGTCTCCAAATTGCACTGTGTGATACTCGGATTGCATTGATAGGCCCCTCTCCAACTATACAGGTCTCGCAAAGTTTAGCTGGGGCTCTGTCTCCAAATTGCATTGTATGACACTGAGATCGCATTGATAGACCTCTCTCCCACTATACAGGTCTCTCAAGTCCAGTAGGGTTCTCTCTCCAAACTGCATTGTATGATACTCAGTCTACATTGATAGGCCTCTCTCCCACTATACAGGTCTCTCAAGTTTAGCTGGGGTTCTGCCCCCAAATTGCACTGTATGATACTCAGATTGCAATGATAGGCCTCTCTCCCACTATACAGGTCTCTCACGTTTAGCTGGGGTTCTGTCCCCAAGTTGCACTGTATGATACTCAGACTCCATTGATGGGCCTCTCTCCCACTATACAGGTCTCTCAAGTTTAGCTGGGGTTCTGTCTCCAAATTGCACTGTATGATACTCAGATTGCACCGATAGGCCTTTCTCCCACTATACAGGTCTCTCAAGTTCAGCTGCGGTTCTGGCTCCAGGTTGCACTGTGTGATGCTCAGATTGCTTTGATGGGCCTCTCTCCCACTGTACAGGTCTCTCGGGTTTAGCTGGGGTTCTGTCTCCAAATTGCAATTTATGATACTCAGATTGCATTGATAGGCATCTCTCCCACTATACAGGTCTCTCAAGTTTAGCTGGGGTTCTGTCTCCAAATTGCACTGTATGATACTCAGATTGCACTGATAGGCCTTTCTCGCACTATACAGGTCTATCAAGTTTATCTGGGGTTCTGTCTCCAAATTGCACTGTATGATACTCAGATTGCACTGATAGGCCTCTCTCCCACTATACAGGTTCCTCAAGTTTAGCTGGGGTTCTGTCTCCAAATTGCAATGTATGATACTCAGATTGCATTGATAGGCATCTCTCCCACTATACAGGTCTCTCAAGTTTAGCTGGGGTTCTGTCTCCAAATTGCACTGTATGATACTCAGATTGCACTGATAGGCCTTTCTCCCACTATACAGGTCTATCAAGTTTATCTGCGGTTCTGGCTCCAGGTTGCACTGTGTGATGCTCAGATTGCTTTGATGGGCCTCTCTCCCACCGTACAGGTCTCTCGGGTTTAGCTGGGGTTCTGTCTCCAAATTGCAATGTATGATACTCAGATTGCATTGATAGGCATCTCTCCCACTATACAGGTCTCTCAAGTTTAGCTGGGGTTCTGTCTCCAAATTGCACTGTATGATACTCAGATTGCATTGATAGGCCCCTCTCCGACTATACAGGTCTCGCAAAATTTAGCTGGGGCTCTGTCTCCAAATTGCATTGTATGACACTCAGATCTCATTGATAGACCTCTCTCCCACTATACAGGTCTCTCAAGTCCAGTAGGGTTCTCTCTCCAAACTGCATTGTATGATACTCAGTCTACCTTGATATGCCTCTCTCCCACTATACAGGTCTCTAAGTCTAGCAGGGTTCTGTCTCCAAATTACACTGTATGATACTCAGATTGCATTAATAGACCTGTCTCTCAAATCTAGCAGGGCTTCGATGCCCAGACTACATCAAGGGAGTAAATACTAGCTGCACCCTTCAAAGTCACTCCAAAACCAGTGCATGTCCTTCCTAAACACACATGGCTTACTCACCACAGTGAACCGCGTTCAGGGAGACAAAGACTAAAGAGAGCCATCGTTAACACCCAACTATACAACCCTTAACCACCTCCCTTAACCCCACCACCAAGACACACGACTGAACGAATAGGCAACATCAGCTGGAAATACCACCTACAGACAAAGACTAAAACCGGTAGAGGACAGCATCCAGACCAAGTACTACACCACAAGACAACCAGACCAAAACAGAACTAACTGGACATCAGAAAAACAAAACAAAGACTAAACAACTCGGAATCGTACAATGCCACGCAAACGACCCATCCCGAGGGAAAGAAGAGAAGAAAGAACAAACACTCCGGAACTGCAACTAAGAACCGCAACAACAGAACACACCCCCACAGACGGGATCAAAAATCGAACCAACTCTGAGAGAAGAGACAAATCCCTGTACCTAACTCCATACCTCGCTGAGAACTGCTCACCAGACTGAACCAACGCAACGCCAGAAGCTTCAACATTAAACAACCTAACAAAATCAAGAAGAAGAAGGATGAACACCACCGGAAACAACAAACACACGACCGAAGCGATAACACCATACATCACCAAAGCTAGAAGAACCTCCAATCGACAACCACAACCCCTGGAAGACGAACCCGATGAAAACAAAAACCCAAGACAAAACTTAGAAGAACTATTCGAGGACGCCGACAACCCGAAAACCTACACCTCAACAAGATCAGAAGATGACCCTAACAAGAAAAGCCAAACTAAACTACACCTCCAAACTCCACTGCAATCTAATAAACGCAAGATCCATCTGTGATGCTGGAAATGCATCGGAGGGACAGGGCCTCCGTATCCTTGTCCTTTACTGCTTTTTATCATGTGTTCTGACGTGTTTTCCGTGCAGGAGTTCATGTGGGACTCCTGGCGGTGCAGCTCTCTCTTTTGGTTTGGTGAACAGACCCATGGGATACCCTAATGGCACCCATGGGTGGGGGTACAACCCTGAGCCCCTAGTGTATGTTTTTGGGCACCTGTGTGTGGCCCACAGAGCAGGGTATGGGCTGGTGGCAGCTCCATGCTGAATTTGACAGGTGCTCTGAATATCCTCTATTTTGGGATACCCAGGCCCTGCCATTAGAATCAGTTGATTCCTGGTAGGAAACAAGATGGCCCCTGTGGCCTCTTGCTTTCTATTGCCGGTTACCTTGTTTTCCCAAAGTCCTAGGAAGCCCTGGCTCTGTCCCTTCCCCCTGACCGGCTGTTAGGTGGAAGTTCCATATATGGTGTTGTTGTGAAGTGCAGGCCAGACTGGCTGGAGCCTTCCCAGTGACTGTATGTTGTGGGTGGGACCTGGGTGAATGGAGTGTGTGACGAATATGCATTCTGTGTTGTGGGTGTCTAGTATCTGGTGTTTGACACAATGACTGAGACAGCCCTGCCCGAAACTGATATGACTGCAGTGTGGAGTGTTGAATGGCTGGGTACTTGTCCTAATACACATAACTTGATGTGAGTGTCTGGAGAAGAGTGAATGGCCTGAATGCACTATGCACCTGATTGGATGCCTGTGTGCATGAATGTCCTTCTGACCGATTGGTTGTCTGAGTGTGACCCAGCAGAATGAGTGGGAGATCAACTAGTATATCTGCGGGCCTCTCACTGCTAGAATTTGTGTTCAGAAGCTGAAGAGAAACTGGAGTTGAAACTGAAGCTTAACCTTGAAGCCATGCTGGAAAAAAGAATTGCTGTTGCTCTCCTTCATCAATCTGAAAGCTGCTGTGTCTCCAAGGACTGACCCAGAGAGGACCTGGTAAGGCGCCCTCTTCCCGAGCAACGAGGGACCATCGTGCATCAGCTGATCTTTGCCAAAGCTCCCTGGTAGACAGACCTACGACAGGCTGACGACCGGAGACGGGGACTGCCACGGAATCCCAAAGAGAGGCGCCCGGACTGTTGTCCGCCACTGTCGACGACCACCATCGCCGACTGAAGCCATCGTGCTCCCGTTTGCCTAAGAACTTAATTTGATCCGAGGACGCTCTCGTCTGCATCGCCGCCTGCTTTATCCCGCTGGAGAAAGCCCGACCGTCGACGCGCCGAGGAGCATCCGCCAGTGGGTTTCCCGCCACCTAAAGACCACAGAGACGCCGACGACTCGACGTCCTTGCGGGGCCATAGTTCTTCATCATCTCTTTGCGGTCCAGAACTATCGTCACTGAGGTGCCCCACACGCCTCTTCCTTGCAGGACGCCAACGCTCCGTCGTCAACGAGCACCGCTAGGAAAGAATTTGCCACTTCACCACCATAGTTCACCCTGTTCTCCGTCGGACGTTTGACGACCCGTGACTCCTGCCTTAAAGGGAGGGCACTCAAGAAGGGCCGTCAATTTCCCATCGACAAAGGCTACAATTCCAGGTACATTGGGGCTGTAGAACTATTGTAGAGTGAAATAAGACTCATAGAACAATGTATGGACTGGTCTTGTGATACATCTTTGCTTTACAGGTTGCCCAGGTAGGGGGATCTCCACACAGAACTGTGCCTAGTTGGTAGGGGCCAGTATTCTGCCAAATTGTTCAACCATCTTGATTTCCTTCCTCTCTCTACTGCTGGTTTCCGCTTTATTGATCTGTGTGACATTTTGACAGTATAGTTGATGCACTTTAATGAGATCTGATAATATTTGTGGTACCACTGTAGAACTGTATATATTTACCATTGTTGATTTTCTGAGCGCAAAGTGAGTTATTGTGATAGTGTACATAACCTTGAATATTAATTATATAAAGACTGTGTTTTAACCAATACAGTGTGTGGACGTTCCTTTGTGGGGGGTTGGGGACTACACTGTACTTAAGAACCGGCCTGCATCACCTCCTGAGAAGCTAGGCCTTGATTGCTTGACCACGATACCAATAATAGAGAATATTGGCTGGGGTCCTCTGTGCCTCTCTGAGAGCAGAAGTACAGACACCCCCTGCAGTCTTTACACCATGTCAAAACACTCTACAGAGATCTTCGACCTACTCGATGGCAATGGTATTGACATCCTATTCATCACAGAAACTTGGCTGGACGATAACTACAAAATCACACTCCAAAGCTGCCTTCCAGCAAACTTCAAATGCCTTCAAATAAACAGGAAAAACAAAAGAGATGGAGGCATCGCAATAGCATTCAAAGAACAGACGAACCACTCAACATCCTCAACTGCAAATCCATGGTCATACACCTAACAGTGAGCCCAAAAACCAACATCACATTCATCCTGGTGTACAGACCTCCAACTTATGATGCATCCTTCGTCAAAAACTTCATAGAAGCCATCATCAACATAGCCATCAACCACGAACACCTAACCATCCTGGGGGACTTCAACATCTGGTTCAAAGACAATCACGCCAACTCCCAAAACTCACTGACTGAACAACTCACCATCATGAAAGTACGACAACTAGTAATAGGGGCAACACACTCGGCAGGACACACTCTTGACGCAATTTTCGCTGAGGTAAACTCATCACCACGGCACCGCCAATACAAATACTGTGGAGCGACCATCTCATCATCCCATTCGTAATCACTCTGCCTACTCAAGTCTGCATCCAACCTCCTAAACTCACAACCACCACAAAAAGAAACTGGAAAGACGTCAAAGAAAGCAACCTATTCGAACAACTGGAGTTAACTAAGCCCTCAACAACAGAACTGGAGCTAGCTGACCTAGACGGAAAAGCAGTGATATTACGCAAATGGATTGCAGATACAATTGACAAGATGGCCCCAGACAAACCATTCACACCATCAAACAAGAGAGCAATGGCAAAATGGTTTACCCCACTATTAAACACCATGAAAAAGGAAAACAAAAAGATGGAATTGGAATGGAGGAAAGATTACAACCTAGACAAAAAAACACTGTTCAGAAGCAAATCCGTGCATACAAGAAGGAAATTCAAAAGGCAAAGAGAAGGCATTATGATGACAGAATCACAAATGCCACCAACACACACAAAGTGTCACGGCTCGGCCGTGGAAGTTGTGGCAAAGATGGTGGCTTCATTGAGCCGTTGCGGTATCAGCAGCTACGCTCTAGCCTCTCGGAGGCTTGCGTACTTAAGGCGACCACGCCCCCTTCCCGATGCGCTGCAACTCGTCCTGTTAGTTTCTTCGAACAGCCCTAGCTTTTTGCCGTGCCTTGTTTATTCCCCTTGCTACTCGACCTGTAGCCTTCTCTACGAGTGTTCCCCGTTCCCCTGGGTCTCCTCTGTGCCCATTATTTCTGTCTGTTCCTTTTTCCCGCCTTCCAACTTTCGCTGCTCCTCCGGAGCCTGCTCGATCCTTTCCCTTAACTTTCTCTCTCTCTCTCTCTCTCCCTGCTTGCTTCTGCCGCCCGCTTCTGTCGGCGCTCGCCTTTACCTAGTCTCGTGTCCAGCTCCCACTGCGCGCTGTTGTCGTGCTTTCTCCTTCCCAGTGTCAGTCTGTTTCTGTACTCCCTCTGCGTAGCTGCTGTCACTCCTTCTCCTTTAGTTTGCTCCTCTCTTTCCCGGACCTTTCCAATTTGAAGTTCCCATCAACTTACTGATACGTCCTCTAGTCTCCTCTTTCCTTTCACTCTTATTCATCTGTTTCCTGTTCTCTCCCTTTACCGGGGACTCCCCTAGCAGCTCCAGTTGTGCTCTACGTTCCAGTGTGCCTTCTCTCCAGTACTGTGTGGTGTCATCCACACTCGCCTTAGCAGCTTCAAGTTCTACTCATTGTTCCGTCACCAATTCTGAATACAAGCAGCACCATCCAAGACCTCCACCTGCTGATCCCGCACCAACACTACAGGGTTTTTTGTGCCTTCATCGGCTTTTTCCCTGATCTTGGGGCCCGCTCCCTTGGGTCCATCTGGCGGTAGTTATACCTTGTCAAGGTGGCTTCAGGTGGAGAGCGTCCTTATCTCTACGAACGGAAGAAGGGAAAGAAGATCTTAGAGGCTGAGGAAGATCAGAAGCTTCACAAGAAGGGAAGAAGAGGAGAGAAAGAAACCACTAGAGTCCATGCTCCGGAGCCCTCAAGTGAGGAGACACAGGGGGAGGTAACTGCAGATTTTGACACAAAGAAATGTTTCACATCGTTAAAGAATTGAGAAACCCACCAGGCTGTGACATCACCCCAAGCCCCTCGGAGAAACTCTGCAATGACCTTGCAGACCACTTCAAAAAAAATCTATGACATCCGCGACAAACCATCCAACAGAGGCCAACCAACAGCAACATACAACCAAACAAACCTAACTCAGAACAGCAGCACAAACTCAATAACTTTCCTGAAATATCAGCAGAGGTATTCGCAATGCTGGTAAAACACAGCAAGAAAGCGGGTTCACCGATGGATCCCTGTCCCCCAGACATCTACAAATCAATCCTCGCAGAAGGAACGCCATCAGGATACTACAGAAACCTTCTAATTCTATCACTAGCAACAGGAACCGTACCAAGGATCTTCAAATCAGCTTACATCAAACCACTTCTGAAAAACACAAGCGGCGACATTAATGACCTCTCCAACTACAGACCAATCTCTAACATCCCCTACCCGGCAAAACTCCTCGAAACCTATGTATTGTCATGATGCCTACCCCCGGGGAACCAGACCAGGTCCAGCAACCCCAGAAGCAGGCATCAAGTTATTTTGAGCAAGCCCAAAAACCCCTGCTAGGGGCTGTTTGGGTGCGGTCCTGGCGCCTATGGCGTTATGATAAACCAAAAACATTTGAAAAATCAACGGATGACTCATTGCATTTATTTTATTGATAACCTTAATTACTATGGATAAAACTAAACCTTTTGAACTATATAACTTTACACCCTCCTCTGGGCATTTTTTGAGAGCGGCTGCGTGACCTAGTATTTTTACTTGGTCTCCTGCTTGTTGTTCCGTTTTGAAGTCGGGGTTTTCTCCAGACTCGTCGCAGCCAGCTCCTCTTTTATTTTGGATGAATTAATAAGTATATTCAACCTTTGATGAAACATTT
The DNA here is from genome assembly GCF_040938575.1 of Ambystoma mexicanum. Classification (NCBI taxonomy): domain Eukaryota; kingdom Metazoa; phylum Chordata; class Amphibia; order Caudata; family Ambystomatidae; genus Ambystoma; species Ambystoma mexicanum. Next base: position 250,984,545 of record NC_090922.1, on the reverse strand, counting down.
CACCCTATAAAGTGGTGCCCACTTACTTCCCTGTTTGCCTATGGCGACAGGCTCATATGGAGAGTCAGTCCTGGCGCCATAGGCACCAGGCTCATAGAGTAGAATGTACCTGGTGCAGACCATGCTGCAAGCTTACCTGATGCAGACAATGCTGCAGAGCTCCAAGCCAAATGAGGCTTGGAAGGGACTATTTTACATAGGGACTATTTTTTACCCAGGTGGGGCTGGGGAGGAATACTTACCTGGGACTACTTTGGAGGCTATTTAAACGGTGTCCAGTCAACTCGTCGAAAAAAAACTGGTCGACTGCAATTTGGTCGACGCAATTTGGTCGAAAACCATTTCGTCGAAAAAAACTTTTTATTTATGTATTTATTTTTTGGGTTTTCGTTTAGTTAAAAAAGGGGTTTTTAGAGAAAAAAAGGGGATTGGGGGGGGACCCCCCCAAAAAAAAAAAAAAAAGGGTTAAAATAGAAAAAAAAAAATTTCGACGAAATGGTTTTCGACCAATTTGCTTTGACCATTTGTCTGGTCGACCAATTTTTTTCGACGAATTGACTGGCAACCATTTAAACCACGCCCGAAGAGCAGCACACGATTCACGTTATTCTGCATCCAGCAGCGTAACGCTCACCGTGTCTGCAAGCCTGCATCCAGTCTTCTGCCACACCCGCCTCGAGTCTGCAGCTCCTAGAAAAAGGGAGGAACAGAAGGAGAAGAGGTTAGAATAAGAGCAAAACCTTCGATCCTTACCTGAATTCCGGATCCACCGCGCCTTTGAGCTGGAAGAAAGAAGCATTTTACGCGCGCCGCCTCGCCTGCTGCAGCGCCGCGCTGAACTCACCGGCCTTCGCAGCATCCTCGCGTTCCACCGCATCCTTCTACACATTCCCGTCACACTCTGGCACCTAAAGGGAACACAAGAACAGCAAAGGTGAGCCAAGGGAATAAACAGAGGCAATAGTAACTACCCCCATAGACTTACCTGATTACCGCCGGGGGTACTATTCCTCTTCATGGGTCGGAGCAGTCTCCATTGCATCCTCGCCGTACCCCGGCCCCTAAGGGGAACAAAAGGACAACAAGGTGAGACGAAGGGACAAACAAGGGGAACTCTTCTCACCACAATAGACTTACCTAATTTAACCGCCGGAGGCATTATTCCCCGAACTTCATATTTTCTCTCCACACCTGAATAAGGGAGCAAGCCATAGGTTACATTCTGGCCTTATTTTATTGAACTGTGTAGGATAAGCCAAATCCTTACCTGAACTTCGTCAGCTACCACAAGGAACTCTTCGCTGGGGTCAAGCTGCAAACTGCAAGGAATCGGACAAGAGTGAAAGTCAGACATGTGAACTCTTACAAACTACATACTTTTCGGAGTCAATATTGTTCTGGAACTCACCAATTCCTTCGAGCCAGTGAAGCAACTGGTTATCAACGTGCCCCTGCGCTCAATGAAGGATGGAGAGCTCCTCTTTTCAAACCATCAGGTGAGACTATAAGAGGGGACATCAAAGGTGATCTGTGGGGAGAACAGCGGGGGTGGGGTGATTTACGCTCAACCCCACGGGTGGTTAATTCCCTTTCTCCATTTACAGAAGAATATTCCTACAGGCCAAGCAAACGAAGCTAGGTGGGCCGGTCGAGTCCGTCATCTCAGCCCTACGCGTCACATTGGTGGAGACCGCAGCTGTCCAGTTCAGATCGACGCCTCTGTGGGAGCCAGGTGAGTGTAACATGTATACAAACTAACCCAAGAACACGTTGAAAACACCACCTGCTAGACCAAGCTCAAGTCGGCTTCAGACCCACAAGAGGTACAGAAACAGCACTACTATCCATGTGGGACGACCTAAAAACAAACGCAGACTCCAACACAACTTCAGCCCTTATTCTGCTCGACCTCTCCGCAGCCTTCAACACAGTTAGCCATGACACCCTAACCAAAAGACTAGAAGACATAGGAATAAAAGACACAGCACTATGCTGCACTAAATCATTCGTAGCAGACAGAACAGAAACCGTTTGTATTTAACCCTTCAAATTCACCCCACGAGTTAACGACTGTGGAGTGCCACAAGGATCCTCACTATCACCACTGTACTTCAACATCTACCAAACCCCAGTTATCAGAATCTTCAACACAACATCACATGCTACAACAATGCAGACGATACTCAAATCATCTACAAAATCGAAGGCACCCAAGCCAATCATTCAAACGTAACCGACTGTCTAAAAGAAGTCTTCAACTGGATGAACGCCAACAACCTGAAAATCAACCCAGGAAAAACAGAAATCATGATCATATCCAAAGTCCAAGAGAACAAAACCGCCATCCCGTGGCCAACGGAAATGGGAACCGCACCATCACCGTGTAAGGAATAAAAAATCTGGGAGTCCTGATGGACAACCCCCTAACCTTAGAACAGCAAATAAACGCAACAGTCAAGAAATGCTTCTTCCTCCTCCACACGGCAAGAAAAATACTACCTTTCCTCTCCTTCACACACAAAACACTATTGTTACCCTCATCATGTCAAGAATCGACTATGCAAACAGCCTCTACCTCGTAATACCGGAATACCTACTGAAGAAGCTACAACAGATCCAAAACCCAGCAGCCAGACTACTCCTCAAACTATCCAGAAGAGACCACGTCACCCCTGCCCTAAAAACACTACACTGGCTCTCAGTAAAACATTGTATCACCTTCAAAACAATGTGCATAACGCACAGGGCAATCTGCGGACAAGGAGCAGAATTCCTACAAAAGAAAATAACAATCTACAAGCCAACGAGACCCCTCAGGTCAACCAACGCAATCCGCCTGGAACTAAAACCATACATTAAGAAAAAACTCTGAGGAACCACCTTCTACCACTTAGCCGCAAAAACCTGGAACAACATCCCAAAAGAAATAAGAAACACCAAAGATCACCTAAAATTCAGAAAATTACTAGAAACCTGGCTCTTCAATACCAGAAACTGAAACCTAAACAACAGTGAGATAAAATGACTAAACGGGAAAGGACATTGACAAGCTCCCAGAACCGACTGAGAAGCACCCACGGCACCTGGACCGGCGACGCCGAACAGAGTGGTTCACAGGCGACACCCATGGAGACGGAGGCAACAACCCCAGCCAATCCTAACCAACATCCCAACCGCCCGTTTAGCTGCTACTAGGTACCACTGGGTTGTGGAACTGTAGCCATATAAGTGGGAGTGAGGAACATGCAGGGTTGTTGGTGGAGCGGGCGGTGGAGGCAGCAAGATGTTAAAGGGGCCTCGTTTGCAGAACGTGCACGGACCTTCCAGATGCACAGGGTGCCCAAGCACCCATCGGGTGAGATTACGCAAGCCCAACTCCTCAATTCAGGATAGAGATGCCAACTAACCAAAACCACTAACAATATCCTCCTCTGCATACACCTCTCAAACTCCAAACCAAACACAACCACAAACCTCCAGCACAACAAACCGCACAAACTTCACTACACTGCAACAACAAAACAAAAAAACACATAGGCCCTCATTACGACCCTGGCGGAAAGTAACCGACCTGACCGCCATAGCGTAAATAGCGTTTCCGCCATTGCACGACGGAGTAAAGTGCGGCTAATTCCGACCCATCGGGCACGAGCACTACGCCATGGCGGAAGTGCAAAGTCCGCGATGGCGGAAATGTCCCCAAAACGCCCCTCACCGCCGTCGTACGGCGCCCTAGGTGCAATTCCGCCACCCATCATAGCGGTCACCGTAATGAGCGGCAATCGGAAAATACGGTGACCGTAAATATACGGAAACGGAAGTAAAAACATGGTCCCGGAACGGGAAACAGCACGCCGTACACCTATAAAATCAGAATTCCCACACAACCATTAAAAACACTACCCTGAGACACATCCCAACCCGTCATCCAGCCTAGTGAAAACAATAAAAATGGCAAAAGTAGCGAAAAAAGCGTGCGACCGCAAGCGGCAGGTCCACTTCTCCCGTGAGGAACTCACCGTGCTCACAGAGACCCTCCAGGAGAATGCTGCCGTCGTCTTCTCGACGCAAATGACCAGGACGGCACTTGCGAACAAGAAGGCCGTATGGGCCCTGGTGGCACAGCGGGTAAGTGCGGTGGGGACCGCACCCCGCAACCCACAGCAATGCAGAAAGCGATGGGACGACTTGCGGATACGCGTACGGAGCATACTATCCGCCAACCATAACATTGCCACAGCTACCGGGGGAGGATCGGAATCACCCATCAAGTTGACCCCCTGGGAAGAAATCTGTGCCTCCACCATTGGAATGGAGAGTATAGAGGGAGTCGGAGGGATGGAGAAAGGAGTGCAGACATCCGAAGAATCAGGTAGGTGGGCCAAAGAAGACAATGCTAAATCCACAATATCCAATCATGTGAAGTACCATGTGTCCACATAGTGCAACAGAAACACATGTCCAGGAGAACGTCCACATACATTGGCCTGATAGCGCACTTTAAAAGTCACATTAAATACATAAATAATTAAAAATCCAAAAAACACCCTCTACACGTGCAGCAGGCACACCCTAACTGCAGGCTGCAAAACAACTGCATCCTCAATCCACACAATAATGAAACCACCTCCAAGGCCCTGACCCAAATCACCCTCAGGTACCACCCCAATGCATGTGATACATTGCCATTCCAATTTCCACAGACCCATCAATAACGCTCGCCCTCCTTTACTCCACCACAGGGTCCGATCCAAACGACGAGCTCCAGGACACCCCTACCAGCACACCTGCAAAGAGGGCCAAGACCAACGGCCAAACACCCTCCACCTCAGCTGCACGGATCAAGACACGGCAGCTACACAAATCAAGTGGCAGCACACAGGAGGGGACTTCAACAGGCACCCCAGCAGCCAGCATGCCCACAACAGCACCACCACAGGTCCCCCCAATGGATGCCACAGAAGGCACTGCTTCTGGTGGCAGCAGCACCATAGGTGACACTGCATTAATGGCAGCATGCTCCGACACAGAAAACGGTGATGTCGATGTAGGATCCATCCATGACCTGTCTCAATCCCCCTGTTCGTTTCATCCCGTACACTATGAGGATACCACGCAGGGGCACCCACAAGACGACGACTGGCCATCCCCCACAAGCCCTGTGGCAAGGCAACATGAGGTGATCAGCCCCTCTGTGACACCACCGCAAATGGCCATGGCACAGCAGAGGCAACAGTCCCTCGACCAGGTGATCGTGCAACAGCAGCAACTGGCCACGCTCCTCAAGGACCATGCTGATGAATGTGGGGGTACTAAGTCAGCCATAGAAACATCTACTGAGACACTTAGGGCAGAAATGGAGAGAAGTACAGAGACACTAAGGGCACACATGGAGAGAAGCACCGAGAGCCTGAGAGTACAAATGGAGAGAAGCACCGAGAGCCTGAGGGGGGAACTGCATGCGACGTCCAAAGACGTATGTGCTGAACTTGCCGCTGTGCGCCGTGTGCTCACTGAGCTCTCACAAACCCTTAGGGACATGCATGGACGTGAGCAGGCAGAGACATCATCCGTTGCAAGTTCCGTCCAGGGCAGCCCCCAACGTAGATCTGGGAGGGACCTGCGCTCCACAGGCAGGGGTGCCCCTGATGCCCGGAGAGGGGGCTTGCAATAGCGTCTGCCCACTGACAATGAGCATCTTCGGACACTGGTGTTCGGGGGGGAGGTAGGAGGGTGGAGGGGGTGTGTTGGGCTTACTTGGGTGGCGGGTCGATGGGGTGTGTAACATAATTTCACATATGCTATAAACATTTCACAATCACCCAATGAGATGTGTGGACATTGATCTTTGTGTACGAGGCCTTTATAGGCGTACAGTCCATATTGTGCATGTTCCAGACACACACAGTGCCACAAGTCCCGTGTCCATGTATCAGCCACCAGGCATGAGTGCTAGAAGCATGAATCTATGAGAATCTGATGAATTTCACGGCCCTCCTGTGCCTCGCGGACTCCTTCAGGTGCTGCCACATCCCCACCCTCATCATGACCATCTTCAGGTGCTTGCAGTTCTGCGTCAGGGGGCATGGGCACATTTCTACGTACGCACATGTTGTGTAGCATGACACATGCCATGACCATCTTTGCAACCTTCTCATGGCGGTACAGGAGTGCCCCGCCAGACCTGCTGAGGCAGCGGAAACGACCCTTCAGTAGGCCGAATGCCTGTTCTATGACTACACGGGTACGTGAGTGGGCATGGTTGTAGTCCTCCTCATGCTGGTTCTGTGGGTTCCGGAGTGGTGTAAGGAGCCATCTCTTCAGTGGATACCCGGAATCACCTGTATGTGGACAATAAAGGATGTTTGTGGAATGACATTGCTACGTACGCATCCCCCCCCCTCTTCCTGCCAGGTCATTGCCGCATCACATACCCCACATTATCATGCATGAAATGAGACTCACCGAGTAGCCAGGATCTGTTCCCTGCGTGTCGCTCCATGTAGCGTGGTATTGTAGAGTTCCTCAAGACCATAGAATCATGGGTTGATCCAGGAAATCGGGCACAACAATGTGTAATGATCCTGTTGGAGTCTCACACCATTTGTACATTAAGAGAATGATATTGTTTTCGGTTGCGGTACTGGGCCTCCATGGCATGTGGGACAACCAATTCCACATGGGTGCAGTCGATGGCACCAATGCAACCCGGTATGCCGGCAAGTGCATGGAATCCCACTTTTGTGTTCGTAATTTCCTGCTCCGAGCGTGGTAGAGAGATGTAGTCGTCTGCGTGCTTCAGGAGGGCATCGAGCACTTGCAATAGTGTCCGTGACAACAGTGGCTGTGAAATGCCATGCAACTGTCCGACTGTGTGCTGGTAGGTGCCTGTGGCCAGGAAGTGGAGTACAGACACCACCTTCAGTAGGGGTGGGATGGCGGTTGGGCTATCTATCATGCTGACAAGGTCAGCCTGTGTCATGTCCACAATGGCGGTTATGGTGTCCCGGTCCAAACGGTAGAGGGTGTGGATCTGCTCATCAGTGAGGTTGAACGGATGTGCTCGGAGGCGTGGGATTGCGGGCTGCCTGCGTGGTGGTAGTGGCTGTGCTGGCGGGCCTTGCTGGCCCTGCCTTGCCCTCCTCCTCCTCCTGCGTCTCCTCTGTGCGGCCGGTTGTTGTGGTAGTTGGTGTTCGTCTTCTTCTTGAAGTTGGAGTACTTGCAGTGCTATCAGGTCCCCCAGGGCCAACATCGCTAGTCCTGCCGGTAGCATTTTGGAGTGGATGTGGTTGTGGGAGGAGGTTGGGTGTGCAATTTATGTGTTTTCAGGCTGTATAGCCTCCACCTGTGGTGATTCATTCCACCTGTGCAAGCTGCGATCCCCTTTGGGCGAGCACGTCCCGCACACAACGCTGCAATTTGACGCATGGCATCTTGCTATTACAATCATGTATTTAATCCCGATGGCTGTGAAATATTGGTTAATATGTTCATTCTGCTATGGTCCCATTGTTTCACATACTATCTTTGCAGTCGCGAACAAACTTGTGAAGGGTCAGTGGAATGTAGTACTCGATTCACGGTGGACCCTCATGCAGCACTGTACCGAGGTTCACCGACGGGCGGGCCGTCCCATTTGTGAGTGAAGCCAGTTGCCATTTTCACACACTGCCACACTACATGGATGAATTTGTGATTTCAAGCGGTCACAGATGCCTTTTCGACGTGATGTTGCAAATGAGGAATTCGAAGGACAGCGCTTTCGGTTTTCAGCTAGCGGCGAGGAGACGCCCACAGGTCTGACTGCAAATATAACGTTCTATTGTTTAATGTCCTTCGGACAGGGGCCATGGCGAGAATGCAATGATTGATATGAATAGTATGGGATGCGCAATAGCGTAGTGGACGATAAGGCAGGACGTTCCCAAATACATGTTACTTCACAATACTAGAATTCCGGGCTGGAGCACAGTGGATTTTGCAGACTGCATTACGCACAGACTCAATGGAAATTTCAAATGTTATGTGAGTAAATAATCAGGCGTTTTTATACCGGGATGAGGGAATGATGTATGGATGCATGGACATATGATTTAATTGAGAGTTTGCCATGTACATGGCTTTTTGGAATCTATCCCCTTCCCCTGCGCTATGTGATGCAGAGCTGCCATAGTGGGACCATCGTCTATCTGCCCTTGTTGAACCCTCCCTGTCTCGACGCGCCTTCAAACACTTGCGTCTATGCACGTTACTAATCCCATCTAATGGATTCTGTTTTAACAGACGCATGCACACAAAGACTCGTTTGTAATAGTGTTTCCAACTCGATTTATATAGTTATGATTCGCAAGTGATTTTTGGGTGGGAATAATCCTTTTGAGTGGGCTAGCATGCATATGGCTGTGGATTTAGTGTGATCATTGAAGTGAGTAATTCAAATGAAGTTCTGATGCCCATACTATTCTTTTTCATTTCATTTGGGTGACAGGTATCTCCTCCCCTTTTGCCGCTGCCATCTGTATGCCACTCCTGCAGATGGCTTTTACTCCCGACACCTGCTGCTTCGTGTTAATCAGTGGAGCAACATTACGATCTTATGGGACGATCGCCAATGGGCCACATGCCCTTACGCAGTACTAGTGGCTAGGAGCAACATATCGACCTTTCAGCTGGACTAGTGCCTACCTAATGGGACTGCCCTGCGGTTCTAGGCGCTTCCATGTTGCCTTTTTGAACGTGAATGTAGCCCCTGTGTACCATGAAGTAACAGGGCGTCACACAAGAAGAAGCTGGTCATTTATTGCGGATGCAGCCCACAATGATGAAATATATGTTGGAGTTCATGACCTTATGGCTGTATGGACTTGGTGATTTTGTTGTGCATTAAATTTCTATTCTGATATTGACCATGTAGCGTTATTCTTTGCAAGTAATGTAGCATATTCCTATTTGTGGAGCGATGTATTGTGAGAAGATCTGCATTGGGTTCCGGCTTCTGAGTATAGTTGCGTGGTACTGTACTGGGCGCGTTTGCCTACGAAGCCCAGTGAGGTCAGGGATAGGGGCTGCCATTATGACTGTTTTAATGATGTCATGCTCAGGGGCGGGGGATTAGCTTTTGTGTAACAGATGCCGGTCAGCCAGGTGGATTGGTGGAATGATGTGATTATCAGAATATGGCTGGTCACAGGTGCCTGTGTTTGCGTGCGTTTCTTGGAGGGAGACTGAGGTCATGTCCATTGGAATAGCTTCTGTATTCGTGCCATCTGTGCCCTGCAGCTCCCATTGGCCCCTCTTGAGATGGGCCTGGCTGCTCAGTCACTCTGCCAACTTGTGTGGTACATGCTTATGCTGATGGTTGGTTTGTTTACTGGCAGGAGTACAGGGCTGGTGCAGTCTCCCTCAGGATGCTGCTTTGTATGTTGCCTTACACTGGTGTCAAGCGATGGGGGGCCTGTTTTTGTTTGTCTCATATTTCAGTTCATGTTGCTGTACTTGAACCTTCACATGCCTGTGCTGCATCAGTACGGCAATGGTGCCATGGCAAATATGGATGGCCACTCACAAGGCACTTGGAGCCCCTACATTCATTTGTTCGTTGGCATGCATGTGTGACTTGTACATTTCACTGGTTGCATTGTGTGACTTCATTGCACCTACGAGGAGTTGTGCAATGTGGCCAGGGAGTGGTGTACAGGCACTCAGTAGGGCCATTTACGGTTGGTTCGCGATGCCGTACTTCTCACCATGGCGGAATGGTACTTTCCGCCATGCTTGATGGCGTTAGGTAAATGTCCGCTAGGGTCAGAATTCGCGTACCGTTGCGCCATGGTGGTAATTACGGTTTCGCATGGCGCGCGTGCGCGTACTTGGTGCAGTTAGCGTTGGCGTTCACTACGGTGTCGCTAATGGCATCGTACTTTACGGTGACGGGTCATAATCGCACCGAGCGCTATTCGATGGCGGTATTGCATTTCCGCCATCGTTTTTCGATTTCCGCCAGGGTCGTAATGAGGCCCATAGACTTGCACAACAGTACACGATGACTACCAGCCACAAACACCCCAGGCCCAGCCGACGGACCCATTGGGCTGAGGCTGCCAACAGCACATCAGTGCACTCTTGCACTTTTCCAGCCTTATTCCACTAACTCACCTTCCCTCCCTCCCTCCCTCAGAGCCTGCCAGAGCGCCAGGGGACCACTCCGGTGGTGATAGTGCGCGGTACAAATGTCCTTTAACATTAACATTAACATATCTAGATGGATGCTCAATATCTCCAACCAGAGTATATATTATCATCAGCGAGTGTGTTCTAGTCCCAAAGTATCTACATTTTGTTTTATTTAAATGTATATGAAGATTGTTTGCTTTAGCATATTCGCATAGCACAGTGGAGATTTATAAGCCAATATATGTATGTTCATAAATGATGACATCATCAGTGTGCGCAAGCTAGATCATATGATAACTACCTATCATTGGGGTGAAATTATTAACTTTCTTCAACTCAAGTGGAAGGGCAGCAAGGTATAGATTTTTTTTTTTTACATTTCTTTATTTAACGGTTTACATCTCTCCAACATCAGCCATAGATAGTCACTATACATTATAGCATTGGGTAACGGGTGGTCACACTGTAAAGCCAGTATCACACCAGACAAAGCATATGATTGAGGCATCAAATACAGCAAACTTGCCCATCACTCCCAAGGGAGAGTCAGTCAGAGGCGTCTTCCCGGGCCATTAGGTATGCTGTACAGGGATTCCAAATGTTTTTAGGCCGACCTTGCAGCCCAGAGGGCTGCTCACTCTCTGTCAATGTCATTCAACGTAATTAAGTCTTTCAACCACAAGTTCACCCCACGGGGGGGTTGGGGGGGTTGCGCTCGTCTATTTAATCATGATGCACCTTCTGACAGCTATCATGCAGGTAGAGAGTAGCTTCCGATATTGCTTTGGTAGCCACCCAAACATGCAACACAATAATACACAAGGGACATTCTGCCCCAGCATCGCAGTCATGACACCAGTCACATCCTCCCAAAAGGGCCGTAGCTTAGCACAGGACCATAACATATGCACTAGGTCCGCAGGGTCTACTCGGCATTTTGGCCAGTTATCTGTTTTGGTGTTATCGTACTTGCGTACCTGTGCGGGGGCGATGTATGTCCTATGTAGGGTCTTGAGTTGGATTTGCTGCAGCCTAGAGCTGAAGGCACCAGTGTGTGTGGTCATGCATATCGCTGCCCACTGTCTGTCCTTGAGGGGTACCCCAGAGTCCTCTTCCCACTTACGCTTAGATTTCAGGGGTTCCAGGGCAAGTCAGCTTGGATTAGCTTATATATCACCAAGACTACTCCCTTGCACCTGGGAGAACTTCGATGTATTTTAGCAACGGGGTTGTGTGTGGTATCTCCGGGAACACAGGGGACCACTCTCTAAACGCTGCCTTCAGGTACTGCTTGTGCTGAAAACTGCTTCCCATCCTGTCTTCAAATACTTTCTGAGAAACAAACACCCCATACGGGTACATGTCTTCCAACCAGATGATGCCCGCCCACCCCCGATCCTGCACTATGGATCCATTATAGGTTGGTGCCAGGGACTCTATATTCCATATCGAAAGGCCAGGGTCGAAAGGGTAGTCCAGCGCTAGCCAGGGATGTAATTTCACCAAAATGCCAGGGGTAGCGGAAGTCACATCACAAGACCCTTGACTCCTGATGACATCACAGGAAGTGATGTCATTTGATCCCACCCTGAAGTGATATCGGGGGAAGCGATGGAACACAACCTTTCACCCGTTGACAAAACAGGAAGTGGCATAGCATTGTACACTACGAAAAATATGGTTATGATATCATTATAATGTGATGTACATTTCATACAAGAATGGATCGCCATATGTAACGTTAAGATCAGTGTGTATAGGCCCATATTAACAAATTACTGCGAATGCAAGCAGACGTCCATGACCAAATGATAATGATGTGTTATTATATAGCACTAGCGCTTTATATAGAAAAAATATACATCCAATATCACCCAACCTTTTGTTGGTACTCATTTTCGACCTCAGAAGGATGAAAGACTGAGTTGAGGCGTTTAAGAACAGACTAAATCAGTGACTCACCCCCTGAAGTTTGCCTCAAATAAACCTTTAATGAGTCTAGCAATTATTGTATAGAATTCCAGAAAGACGCATTACTTGGTATTCCTATTCTTTCTTATTTAGGGTTAGCACTGAAAGTGTTAGACTTGTGGCACTCCTGTTCTTATTTTTCTTCTTTTTTTAAGGGGCCTAAACAAGAAAGCCAGCCACTCCAGAAGCCTCATGATGCTTTTTTTTTTTAGAGGTCGCAAGGGAGACCTCAGAGGTCACAGTTGCGACCTCTGGTGACCCCTATGTGACGTCCCTGGCGCTAGCCTTGTTAGGGCTCGCCTCCAGGCGTACACTGTACAGGCCACCGGGTCAAATCTACATTTTTCTGCGACTTTGTTGGCTATCAACACTCCCTGGAGGGATACTGGGTACGCCAAACTACGTTCTATGTGCACAGGTGGGATCACCTGCGCTCCTGGCATCCAGAATTTATCGAAAGACAATTGTGCTGCCAGGAAGTATACTTCTACGTCTGGGGCGCATATTCCTCCCTACTCCCAGGGCTGAGTAAGTGCTTCCCAACCAATAGGTGGATTTTTCAGGTGCCAGGCCAGCTTAATGAGTAGGGAGCGCACTTCTCTAAAATAGCTCACCCCCAGAATGTTCTGAAATATGTAAAGGAGTTTGGGGATAACAATCATTTGGGCTACCGCGATCCTGCCTATGAGTTTGAGAGGAAGCCTACACCACCTATCCACACTAGCCTTTAAGGTGTGTAGATAATTGCTGTGATTGTCCTCAAGCAGGGACTGAGAATCCCTGCTGACCCTTACCCCAAATAAGTAACCGCTCACTGCTCCCAGCCATAACCCTCTGTGTTAGGAGGGCGTACAGTAGCCTCGTACAGGGGGAATAGAGAGGACTTGGCCCTGTTAATTATGTGACCGGAGGCATCTCCGAAATCTGTGACTTCTTGTGTTAGCGGGGAAAGGTTGCTTTCAGGGTTCTTGATATAAACAATTGCGTCGTCCACATACAGCGATATTAGTTCACTGGCCCCTCCCGTTGCCAGACCCTGGTGGCTGTGGAACCTCCGCAGCCAGGCTGCCAGCACTTCACTTGCCATGGCAAAAAGTAATGGCGAGAGCGGACACCCTTGTCTGGTTCCACGTCCTAGTTTGAAGAGGACGGACCTTGTGCCGCCAATGCTTGTCTGGGCGCTCGAGTCTGCATATAGAAGCCACAATGCCTTCATGTAGTATGACGGTACCGCCATCGGCGATAACACCTCAAATAGGTAGTGCCATTCAACAGAATCAAATGCTTTTTCCATGTCTAGTAATGCCGCTACTGCCTGTGTTCTAGGATCTATCTGAGTTAGAACTGTGACCATGCGCCGCAAATTCAAGGAAGTCGACCATCCGGGGATAAACCCTGATTGGTCGCATCGTGGGGGGGTGTCCCATCACCAGTCCCTCCTCCCACACCCCTAACATGTGTTGAGCTACCTCGGAGATCCACTCCTTATAAAACTCAGCAGTTATTCCGTCCGTGTCAAGAAAGGAAGAAGGCCTTGACTATGGCAAGGGGTAAAGTGCACAGAATTGCACAGGGAACAACTTTGGATCTAACAACGTGCATAAAATACCCAAGGCTTGTGTATGTATAAACCCAGGAGTGCAAATAAAGTATTTACCAATATACGAAAAAGGAATGTAGGGTAAGCACTTAAGACCTCCTTATAACTGAAAGGAAAGTCAGCAAACTCTTTACCCACTATGCTCTTACAGATACTGACGGCGCTAAACCCACGTAGCGGGCAAGCAAGTACAGATTCTGTGAACTGACACTCTGTAAAATACTGAATAAGTAACATTCAAACAGTACTCACGAGGACCGGAAAGACCACTAGAATGTCAGTAAATTCACGAACCCTGTAGATCAAACAGGAACCCAGAAGGCTGTAAAAGCAAAGTGTTAAAGATAACAAAATACATTAACCCTAGTCAGGGGCAAGTAAGAATTGTGATATTAACTTGTGAGGAAAACAAAAGGGGATACACACTGGAACATGTTACAACAACACCCACACCTAATATGCGATGGAAAGTAAATGCTGAAGTGCAATGGAAAATATGGAATGGAATCTGAATAAAGTAGGATCAGGAGCTGGGGAAACGCTATTACAAAGAAAACCTTTCCCACCCAACCAAGGGAAAAAGGCAGTAAACTAATACTACAAAAGTAAGGTTAATGCATCAAGTCTTCAGTAACCAGAACAGCATAAAGAGACAGAACGCTCCGGCAACCTGGGCTGCATCAAATAGTAAAGCACAGAGAAAGGCTGTCTGCAGACAGAGGAAGATAGAAAGGGAAATGCAGAAAGCATAAATCAATTAAGCACATTAATCCGAAATCCAGGACAGAGGAACAAGATACAGGAGCTAAGAACTGGGCACAAAAGCTAGGAACTGGAACTAGGTACAAGGCACAGAAACCAGGAACAAGGAACAAGGAACAGGAGACTAGTCACAACAGGAACACTGCTACAATGACCAGCGCCGGACTGAAGCAAACTGAGGCTTTTTAAAGCTGCTAAACGAGCACACCCCTCAGGCGTGCCGCCTGCTGCACCTGCAGCCACAGGTGTTGCCTATCCTCCACCCAGCCTTGTCCTGCAAGGGAGGAGATGAAGCAGTGAACCAGGCATTCTGGGAAGCAGGAGGTGAAGCAGTGAGCCAAGGCATTCTGGGAAGCATAGTCATTTGATTTAAGTAGCATGCTGGCTGCCAAAAACCTGGAATGGATCCGGAAGGGAAGAAACTTGGAAAATAAGTTTGTAACGGTCCCAATTCATCAGAACACTGTAGCATAAGGTTCGAAGGAAATGTCCAGTAGGGAATAAACCCCAAAACATGCCCCCAAGTGGCGGGAACGGGAACGAAGGGAGCGAGAACGGGAGCGAAGGGAGCGGGCCGTGACAGTATACCCCCTCCCACGGCTGACTCCAGGCGGCCATTACTCGCACAAAACATCTTCCTACCATGATGGAAGCGCCTTGATTTTGGAGGCGGCACTGACGAAAACGATGATCCACGGGTAGAAGCAGAAGGTCTGGAATGAATAGAATCAGGCTGCAGTCTATAAGAGCCATAGGCAGGTTTTTGGCGAGAATTAGACTCATGGGTTGAAGAAAAGCATGAAGGATTTGCAGGACCCGAAGCAGAGTTGGAAGGTCCATGAAACACAGTCTCTGGGAGCGAACACTCATACATCATTGAGGAGGAAGGCTGGCTGGTGCAACATGCTTTGGCTGAGAATAGATGCTCTGGTAGCCCCCTTGCTGAAGGCTTACACACAAGAGGCGAGAAAACTGCAGGTTTCAGGAAATGTTCATGTTCAGACAAAGAAGGTGGTGGCCGAGATAGAGGTTCGGATCTTCTCTCATCATCTATCTGATTCAAGACCTGAGGTTGAGGGTGACCAAGATTAGATTGCATCTGTTCAACACCTTGGGGGCCTGGAAGTCCAATGGGTTGTACAAGGCTGGCATTCCTGGTGTTAGTCATATAGCCACCTTGTTGCATGTGGGATACAGCCGCAGGGACGTTTGGCATACCGATAAGAGTGATAGACGCAGTACTTGGTACATCAAGCACACTCGCAGCAGGAGCAATAACAGGCACATCATGAACCGCAGCAGTCAAGTCCTCCCTTTGACTACTAGCACCCGAATGGTGCAGCAGTTGGAGGGCCGTGCCCGTCCCTTCCTTCAGGCTCATGTGGGATCCGGCAACAAAAGAGCTGTCAAGCGGCTGATCCAAACCGGCCCCCAAATGTGAACCGTCCAGCCCGTTATCCTGGTTGGCTACTTGGTCGATGTCTAGGCCATGGCGGATGGTATCCGTCTCCCTCTTGCAAAACTCCAGGCAAGACCAACAGCCTTGCATGTAAGGCCCTCCCGAGTTGTGAACCAGCTTGATGTTTTTGGCAGAAGTCTCAGACTCAGATGTAGCATATGCGGGAGGTGCTACTTCTACAGTCAAGCAGTTGGAAGAATTAGCTTGTGTAAAAGGCAGGCCTTCTGGTGATCCTCCTGAAGCATAAGATGGGCAGATTGGACGTTCATCCGTAATAATTGGTGGAGATTTAGGAGGTAGCTCTGAAGTAGATGAATCTGCAACATGATCAAACAAAGCAGACAAGTGCTCCTCCGATATTGACAGCGAGGCTGAGCAGGATACAGGTCTTTCATGAACTGAAGCCGTCTCGTTTGCTGAAGACAAACTTGTCGAAGTCTTTGGCTCTGACCACGTACATGGTGAAGGCTCTTGAGTAACTGGCTGGCATAGCAATTGTTCATTGATTGAAAACACGTGTGTCAACGATGAGTGTTGAGCCGTGGACTGGGACATTGAGGAGTCCAAGGTTGTAGGAGGACAGACCGGAGTTCCAGAATTTGACAGACATAATTGTGGCTCAGGAATGGAAAGCATCTTTAGGGCGGTTGACTCCATGACACCATTAACCAAAGACTGAGCAGGACCCATGCCGTACCTCTCCTTAGTGGATGACACAGAGTCATTTCGGATTTTGTCAAGTGTCCATTCCTTTGTCTTAACTTCTGAAGGCAGCTGATTATCAATCAACAGTTCAGGAATCGCCTGCCGGGTCTTTGTTTTAGTACACTGTGGAATGAGTCCATCAAAACAAGAGTTAGGTACTGTCTTTGATTGTTCATTGTGACCAAAAGTGGCAGAAGAAGGAGTGAACACAGAGGTAGCATCGTTCTCCACATCAGCTTGAATGTTTACTTCAGTCTCAGCAGCTAGATCAAGGGCAGAACCTAAGCCTACGGTAGTGACTGATTCTGTGTACGCCACCATTGTGGATAATGTTTGGGAATCAGAAGCATGTATGTGTTCAAACTCTGAATTATGACTGACTGCTACAGAGGAAACCTTAGGTAAAGGAGTGGCTTGTAAATCCTCAACTAACAGCAATTCCTGACAGACAGTAGAACAATTGTCAGAATCAGTGCTCTGAATAAGTGCTGTGCAAGAAAGAGGACTTTCACTCCCAATAGATGTTTCATATTGACAAGTATCATGGCCTACTAAAACCTCCTCACTCAGAGATTGAACAGTCTTCACTTCATCAACGGATAAAGTTTGAAGCGTAGTCAGAGAAAATCGTAAAGTTTTGTTCTCCTCTAGTAAACTGATGTATTCTCGTTTTAACTCCTCAAGTTCAGCTCTTAACATGCCCAGGCTTACCTGTACATCCCTATCAGTAGGCACAAGGGAAGGCATGGTGGCATCAGGACTGGATCCTACCCTAGTCATCCGGACGTTTACTGATGGTACATTGTCATTTACTGCTTGCAAGTCTTGTGTTCTATACTCTCTCTTACCGACTTGATCTGTGTTACCCCTAAGTAAACTACTGACATCAGACCTCTTGACGTCAGAAACTACAGTAAGTACTTGTGCAGAGGAGTAAGCAGTTGACTGAGGGCTGAAAACAGAAGTTATGTACTGAACCCCTTCATTCTTTATGTTTGAATCATGAAACTGTTCAATCTGAGGTAAAGCACAACCGGAATCATGGGATTCAACAACAGATGTACTCGTATTTAGTAAACCTAACAGTGTTTTATTTTCCGCTGCTAAGGCTTGTGCGGACATATCTGGATCAAAATTAAAGACAGAATTAGGATCAGGCAATGTATGATGGGCCAGGCTGTGGGAAAAATATTTTGCACGTAAATACCCATTTGTGTCAAGGAGTTCGTTTAAGTCAGGATCAGTGATTTGATTATTAAAGACAAACGGAATCAAAGCTTTCAGTACACATTTTTTAGTAACCTTGCTGCCTTTCTTTCTGGCCATATTCAAACGGGAATAGCGGCTGGTCATTCTGTCAAGAAAGGAAGAAGGCCTTGACTATGGCAAGGGGTAAAGTGCACAGAATTGCACAGGGAACAACTTTGGATCTAACAACGTGCATAAAATACCCAAGGCTTGTGTATGTATAAACCCAGGAGTGCAAATAAAGTATTTACCAATATACGAAAAAGGAATGTAGGGTAAGCACTTAAGACCTCCTTATAACAGAAAGGAAAGTCAGCAAACTCTTTACCCACTATGCTCTTACAGATACTGACGGCGCTAAACCCACGTAGCGGGCAAGCAAGTACAGATTCTGTGAACTGACACTCTGTAAAATACTGAATAAGTAACATTCAAACAGTACTCACGAGGACCGGAAAGACCACTAGAATGTCAGTAAATTCACGAACCCTGTAGATCAAACAGGAACCCAGAAGGCTGTAAAAGCAAAGTGTTAAAGATAACAAAATACATTAACCCTAGTCAGGGGCAAGTAAGAATTGTGATATTAACTTGTGAGGAAAACAAAAGGGGATACACACTGGAACATGTTACAACAACACCCACACCTAATATGCGATGGAAAGTAAATGCTGAAGTGCAATGGAAAATATGGAATGGAATCTGAATAAAGTAGGATCAGGAGCTGGGGAAACGCTATTACAAAGAAAACCTTTCCCACCCAACCAAGGGAAAAAGGCAGTAAACTAATACTACAAAAGTAAGGTTAATGCATCAAGTCTTCAGTAACCAGAACAGCATAAAGAGACAGAACGCTCCGGCAACCTGGGCTGCATCAAATAGTAAAGCACAGAGAAAGGCTGTCTGCAGACAGAGGAAGATAGAAAGGGAAATGCAGAAAGCATAAATCAATTAAGCACATTAATCCGAAATCCAGGACAGAGGAACAAGATACAGGAGCTAAGAACTGGGCACAAAAGCTAGGAACGGGAACTAGGTACAAGGCACAGAAACCAGGAACAAGGAACAAGGAACAGGAGACTAGTCACAACAGGAACACTGCTACAATGACCAGCGCCGGACTGAAGCAAACTGAGGCTTTTTAAAGCTGCTAAACGAGCACACCCCTCAGGCGTGCCGCCTGCTGCACCTGCAGCCACAGGTGTTGCCTATCCTCCACCCAGCCTTGTCCTGCAAGGGAGGAGATGAAGCAGTGAACCAGGCATTCTGGGAAGCAGGAGGTGAAGCAGTGAGCCAAGGCATTCTGGGAAGCATAGTCATTTGATTTAAGTAGCATGCTGGCTGCCAAAAACCTGGAATGGATCCGGAAGGGAAGAAACTTGGAAAATAAGTTTGTAACGGTCCCAATTCATCAGAACACTGTAGCATAAGGTTCGAAGGAAATGTCCAGTAGGGAATAAACCCCAAAACATGCCCCCAAGTGGCGGGAACGGGAACGAAGGGAGCGAGAACGGGAGCGAAGGGAGCGGGCCGTGACAGTCCGTGCCTGGTTGCTTTGGAGGAGGGGAGAGCATGGATCGCACAGAGGATCTTGTCAACCGTGATAGGGACTGTTAGCGCTTCCACAGCCTCCATGCTAAGCTTTGGGAGAGCCGCTGCTCTGATATATTCCTTAAACTCAGTTTTTGGCAGCGTGCCCCTCGAGACATAAAGCTTTCCCGAATATTTCCGAAATGCATCTGCTATCGCATTCGGCCTCACAGCAACCTCCCGTTCGGTTGTTCTCACAGCTGTATTCTCTCTATACCCTATCCATGCCTTACCATTGCCGCCAAGTGTCTACCTGGTCCGCCCTCTTCTCTGTACCTCCGAGCCATTGCCAGTTGAGCAAAGTATTTCACCTCCCATTCAGCTAGCGCGTTGAAGCGGTCCAGTTCTTCCTTCAGTGCAGCGAGTGGGCCTGGTGCGCTCTTACCGTCTACCTCCCCCTCCCATCTAATTTCACGCTGAGTTTCGTTAAGTTGCCTGCAGATCAGTTTTTAGACACCCATTTCTGTTGACATACAACCACCCCGGAGCACCACCTTAAATGCCTCCCACAGCGTTCCCCTCCACGATACCGTGCCAACATTTTCCTGGAAGTAGTTATTAACCAGACTATGAATCTCGCCCCTGAATACTATATCTAACAGTGCTGCTGATTTAAACCTCCAGTGGGGGCGGGGTGCAGCCAGGTCCAACCTTAAGGATCACAGCACAGGGGAATGGTCCAAGAGAGTCCTCAGGAGCAGCACGTAGTCCAGTGCCGTAGAATGTTGTTGAAGAAGTCAGGGTCATCCACATTTGGCCCATATATATCAACCAACGTAAGCGGCGCGGTTGCCACGCATCCAGAGACAAGAACGCACCTCCCTCTGGAGTAGACACGAGAGTCCCTCACCCGAATCCCAAAGACTTGTGCACCAGCATCATTACCCCCGCTGAGTATGTAGTGAAGTCTTTGCAATCTCCCCAGCTTCTGGCGACCCCTTCATTTCCCTTCCCCTTGAGGTGAGTTCCTCGAGAGATGTGAACCTTTTTGAAGAAACAAACCTGCCACAATGGCAACTGTCGCCCCACCCCTCCTTCCTGCCCCATCAATAATCCCCATTCCGCCCACCCTCCTCCCATGCTGCCCACCCCCAACTTGCAGTGACTATATCCCCACAACTAAGACCCCTCAACAACCAATTTACCATGGACTACAGGCCGAGGGGCGCCACCTCCCAATTGACCTCAACCTCCCTGCACCCAAGGGGGAGGACCTTAACCATATCTTTTGTGTCGTTCGCAGCCAGGCTGATTCATTACATTTCTAGCTTGTGTTTATCAAGACCCATCGGGTTTACCTGTCACGATTCTGCTCGCCTGCCTCCCAGCACCTTTACATGCGCCTGTTCCTTTATTTCCTTGTTTTACCGCTGCAGTTTTGGACTAATCTAATTGCATGTTCCATTCCGGATTTTGGATTAAACCAGCAGATGCATTCTGGGAGATGTAGGCTGTCCAAAAGGCAGAGGGCTGGAGGAGGCACATTAAATACATTTGTTTGCAGCAAGCTACTAAGAGCTGCAGAGGGCCTGATTGCATTCACCTGTTCCAAGCTACTGAAGGCTCGACTGCAGAGAGCTGGAGAGCACTTGATTAGAATCCACTGCTGCTACTGCTGCAGGCTACTTAAGCCAGGGCTGGACTTAATTGAGCTGCCAGAGTCTGCAATCAGCTCCACCCTGCTGGCTGGGAGGGCCTTTATAAGCTCACTCTGAACAGAAGCAGTGGTCAGTCAACTGCTTTCTCTGGGAGTTCGTGCTGGTGCTCCTGTTACCAGTTTTTGACCTTTCCTGGATATCCTCTTTTGGCCTTTTGATTCCTGTTGCTGTTGTTGTTGATACTTGCAGCTCCCTCTCTATTCTGCTGCAGCCTTTTGCCCTCTTCCTCTGGGCTCCCACCTGGTGGCTCAGCCACACTCCGCTGCCTTCGGCCCTACTCCTCTGGGCTCCTACGTGGTGGCTCTGCCACACTCTGCTGCCTTCCGCCCTGCTCCTCTGGGCTCCCACCTGGCGGCTCTGCCGCACTTCGCTGCCTTCAGCCCTGCTCCTTTGGGCTCCTACCTGATGGCTCTGCTGCACTCCGCTGTCTTCCGCCCTGCTCCTCTGGGCTCCTACTTGACGGCTCTGCCGCACTCCGCTGCCTTCCGCCCTGCTCCTGTGGGCTCCCACCTGACGGCTCTGCCGCAGTCCGCTACCTTCCGCCCTTCTCCTCTGAGCTTCCTTGCCTGGCAGCTTTTCCGCACTCCGCGGCCTTCTGCCATTCTCCTCTGGGCCTCCTTGCCTGGCAGCCTTGCCACACTCCTCTGTCTTCTGCTCTGTTCCTCTGGGCTCCTTGCCTTGTTTCCTGCCTGTTCCAACTTCTGATATCCTATCCTGTCCTGTACCTGGTTATTTCTTCCAACACTGCTTTCTTCTTGTATACATCTTGGTCCACTGTAGTGTCTCCACTTGAATCCGTTTTACAGTGTGATACTGGGTTGGTCTTCGTTCAGATCAGATAAGGGAAGACTTCTGTTTCCTTCAAGTAGTTGGTTGAAGTTGTACCTGTCTCAGTATATGGTCTTTCAGTTTTACCCTTGCACTGAGTGCAACAGTTTCTTCGGCACGCCCAAGTCATGACGTTGCTGTATGACTGTTAAGAGTAATTTGCTGGTACCTATCCCAAGGGCTTTCCTTAATCCCTGGAGACCCCTTATCATATACCAGTACACCCTTAGTTCTAATCAATTGGTGTTGCCCAGTGTACTTGCTTGTCTTTGCCTTTTCTCTGTCTCTTTGTTTACAGCCTGCTCCTGCAGTTCCTGTGAATTCCTGTTTCAACTAACAGCTTGGTATGTACCTTTAATCTGATATTTGCTAGCATTGTCTCCAGAATCTTCCTTAAATCTACTTGCATACAGGGAGAGATAGCCTCTGGCCTGTGCTATCCGCCTAGACTTCTGAGATTACCACACATGCAGCTTCTGTTCAACCAAGTGTTAGCCAAAAATATATCACAAAGCTTTGTGCACACCGTTATATATCACAAAGCTTCGTGCACACCGTTCCCCGGCCGTGCTCCTTTCTAGCCGCAAACACTGTGAGGGCTGGTGGATCATTTTGGTAAAGTTTCAATGAACTTGTGTACAGCTTCCCGGTCCGTGAAGAAGTGGGCCCTCCCGTTGTGTTGGACCCTCAACTTGAAGGGATATTGCATAGAGTACTGTATCGCCCGGCCACATAGGGCTCTCTTTGCTGCCACAAAGGACATATGTGCTTTATGGACCGCCGGTGTAAAGTCTAGGTAAAAGGACACTACAGCATTTTCATATGTGAGGTCTCCAAGTTCCCTTGCTCTACGCAATATGGCGTCCCGGTCCTGATAGTTCAGAACCCTCGCAATCACTGGGCGTGGGTTTTGTCCTGGTCTCGGGGCAACCTGTGGCACCCGGCGCGCCCTCTCTACCAGGAATTTGGAGGAAAGCTTTGGGTCCTACAGCACATCTTTGATGAAGGTCTCCATGAAAACCTCTATGTTTTGCTGAGGAATTGACTCCGGATTCCAAGCACTCTGATATTATTCCTTCTCGATCTCATCTCCAAGTCCTAATACTTGTCCCTGATAGCTTTCACCTCTCTGCATAGTTCTGTACCAGCTGAGTTGTTTTGTTGCTGGTTTCCTCAAGCGCCCCGACCTTGTTCTTGACCTCGGGGGTTCAATGTGTTCTTGCATTCTATCCACCTTGTATTTCAAACCGTCCAGTTTCGTGTTGATGGCGGCAAAGCCAGATCGCATTTCAGCCAGTACCAGGCTCAGTTCTGACGCCGGGACGTCTCCGCTTGGTCCGGCCGGCGTGATAGACGGGGTTGCAGTGGCCGGCATTGTGGTTGTTTCTATAGGAGCCACCAACCTTTCACCTCCCTTACGGAGCCCTTCCTTCTGGGTGAACTGCAAGCAGGACTGCCACTTATTACCCTTCGCCATATAGCTTCTGGCGGTATCTTCTCTTCTGGCTCTCAGCCCGATTACAAACCATGGGGCTCTGCAGTTATGGTTGACACCGGGTGTGTACCCACTCCCAGTCTGTCAGTGCCAGTTTCTTACTCTGCTGGGCTTCAGGACAATGTGCGGAGGCTGGCAATGTCCTGTGCCCAGTCTCCAAGCACTGGGCTAGTCACGGTTCCAGGGGACAGTTGATGTATGCTTCTGGGGGAGCTTGCCTTCCACCTGTCTTGACTCCCTGCTCCAGTTCACTCCCCTGTTTGCCAGTCGTTGTTGCTCGAAAATTTCCCGGGTCTCTAGTCCGTTGGGGTGGCTGGGAATCGTAGATGCTGGGTTCTCCCGAGGATTCCCCAGTGTATGTCCAGGGTTGGAGCCCCCTCAGTGAGATCTGGAGACATAGGCAAGTAGGATTCACACCAGTGCAGCCTGCACTGCCGCTGACTGGGCATATGCTTGTGTCCTTGCGGGTTGCCAAAGATATGGCAGTCGTGCAGGCCATGTAGCGCACCCACGGCCCTCAGGGGCTGCAGATCACCACACCATGTGCTTCTCCAGGTCCTGAGAGGATATTCTCTGCCACAATCCACCTGCCCCCAGGGTCTGGCTTATGCAATCGTTAGCGTTGCTAAACTCAGATGGCTTCGTGTGCACCCCAGCCAGGGGGGGTGGGAAGAGTGCCTTCATGAGGATGTCCACGGCTAATGATCTTCTCTTCTCGCCCTCTGCCCGGTTACATCCTGCGGGGCATTGCAGTTATGGTTATCACTGGGTGCATACCCACTCTCAGACCGTCTGTGCCAGTTACTTATTTTGCTGGGCTTCGGGACACCTTGCAGAGGCTGACGGTGTCCTGTGCCCAGTCTCCCAACACTAGTCTAGTCACGTTTCCAGGGGACAGTTCATTTACGCTTCGGTGGAAGCTTGCCTTCAACCTGTTGAGGCTCGTTTCCCTGTCGTCGCTACTCGAGAACTCCCTGGGTCTCTAGTCCACTGGGGCGGCTGGGAGTTGTAATTGCTGGGTTCTCCCGGGGTGTCCCCAGTGTATGTCAAGGGTTGGAGCCCCCTCAGCGAGACCCGGTTCGCTCCTGCTACCCTGTGCCACCAGCGCAGCTTACGCTGCCTCCGTTCAGGTGTATGTCTGTGTCTTTGTGAGCTGCTTGGGATATGGTGGCCGTGCCGGTCGTGGAGCCTGCCCGTGAACCCTCAGGGGCTCCAGATCACCCCACCATGTGCTTCTCCAGGGCCTGAGAAGGAATTCTCCATGGCGATCTGTGTGCTCCCACAGTCTGGCTTATGCAGTCGTCAGTGTTGCTGATCTTAGATGGCCCCGTGGGGCCTGTGTGTGCCCCAGCCTTGGGGGGGGAATACCTTCACATGGATGTCCGTGGCTAAATATCTCCCCCCAGCAGGTCCCCATGGGAGACCAGGACCTCTACTGCACTATGTCCAGCAGCCACAGGTGGTATACTCTGGCTCCCTCTGCTCTGCCCCACCCACCCCCGCTGGGGTTCCACAGTGGTCCCGCGTCACGGCCAGGGGAGGGCCAGCAGGACCACTGCAGGTGGAATGTGTCTGAAGAGTGACGGTGAGGTGGGGGGGAGACTCACTTGATCTTCCCGGCAGCCTCATCTTGGTGCCAGACAGCGGGTCAGACAATGCCGGTGGCGGGCCATGTGTGGGGCCGCTCCCCCTCTGGCACCTGCAATACTGCCTGTGGTCGGGACGATTCCTTCTCCTCGTCGGCCATGCTGACGGCTGACGGCAGCCGGGTGCTGGCCCTCTCCTCGGCAGCCTTAGACAGCAGCGAACCCCACTCACTCCTGCCAGCGGGGGTCAGGCTCCACCTGCGCTGCCCGCTCCCCCAGCACGTCGCTCCTTGGGGCCCGTCAAGCAGGCTCTAGCTCACCCGCTCAGGGCTCACAGCCACAGCTCCAGAGTCGGCGGGTGTTCCAGGGCGCCCGCCGCTCCCGGGCCGTGCACAGGCACTTGCGTGCTGGTTGTGCTGAACCGTGTGCCCGGGCCTCCTGTGGTCGTGACACCCTACCAAACAGCCGCACTTCTGGGGCGTCTCAGAGCTCCAAACTCGGCCCGCAGATCACCCAGATGTTCAGATTAGTTTCAGCAGCCTCAAAGCTCACTTGGATACCGATGGGTCATGAATTGCCTCCCCTTGTCCGAGATTCTGCTGGAGCTCACTGAGACACGGCCATCTTGGCTGTGGGCTCTCTAGCGCCACCCAGCAAGGTATAGATTGAATAGCATGGGAGCTGGTCATGAGTCATGAATGGAATTATTAGATATAATTCCAGTGAATAGATGTTCAAGTAAAAACACCCACAATTCAGGGTATTTTTTTAGAATGATGTTTGCTAATCTAACCGGGCCAGAGGAACAGGTTTTTCAGTTTTATTATAGCTTCTATAATGCTCGCTCTGTCAAAGTTCAACTCAAACAATGCTAAATCAAATTTGATCTGTTTGCCAGCCAAAGGCTTATCATATTTTGACCTAATAAACTTCACCCACTCAGATTCGTTAATTGGATTCGTGACCATGTAGGGTTTCACGTCCTTGTTTGATAACTTCCAAAACTGCATAGTATTATTTTTCCTTACATGTTCTGCCATTTAGCGTTAATAGTGGCAAACTGATATCTTTTAACCCAGCTGTTAATGCATTTTTCAGTTACCTAATTGTGTGGTGGCATAGCTGTCTCCAGGCTGTTCTGCTGGTTAGTTCGCATAATCTTTTGCCTCAATACTCTCTTAGTGTCTCAAATTGTTGTGTCATAAATTCCAGCTTCAGGGTGCCTATTAACGAGTTTATAATGGTCTTCTTTAGGTAAGAAGATCGAAGTGAAAGGCATAATCCAATCAATTATGGCTTGAGGGGACACACTGGGTAGCTCTACTAGGTCAATATCTTTACACATCTCTATGTGTTTGCATATGCCTATTAAATTGTGCTCAGTCCAGCCTATACTATTAGCCAGATTATTGATCTTCACATCACCAATTTTATTAGCATCTGAACACCCATGTTCAATGTTAAGCATTAATGACATGAAAACATGATGCCTGCAGTCATTAGGAAAGATGTACATATCAATGGCCAAGTCATTGGCTTTTATGTTTATACATAAATAATCGAGGGTGGCTCGTCTGGTCGGGACCTGCAAGTTACATTTCCCAGTTGATCTTCCTGTAGGTGCCCATTACGCATCAATACATTCCAATCATTTAGGAATTCTAAATACTGCCTACCTTGCTTATTCGCTACTGTTTGTTTCATCACACTCATAATGGGTCCTTGCGCGCTGAATTTATACATTTGCATATCAACACTGTGGGCGTTTAAGTCTCCCCAAGTATCACAATGCTATTTCCCATTGAGTCGTGTGTGGGGTAAATATAGCCCCTGAATGTCAGAAATAAATAGGTCAGGTAAGTATTTAAAAGTGAAGCTGGCTGGTGCTATCCATTGGAAAATGCAGGCCAGTCCAAAACACTTATTTTTCCGACACAATGCCTAGTGACATGGAAAGAAATGGGCTTAGTTAAATTCTACTGCAATGGACAAGTGCACAAATGGAGAAAGACACTTACTTTTCACGAAAGAACTGACATTTTTTTAAAGGCCTACTTGGAGCCTTGGGGTATTCAAGTTATTTCAACTGTTATATTAAAGAAAGACGTTACACATGGACAGATTAAAAACTGCGGCAGTAGACATGGGATGAAAAGAAATAGTTGTACGTTTGGAAGCTAAAAAGGAGGAATGATACCTGACATTTAAGAAATAAAATGGTGGAGAGAGTGCATTCATCAGGAAGAAAGAGACATTCATTACATCATATAAAGTGACAGCATGAATAAAGAAGGGCCTATTTCGTGTGGTGTAAATTTGAGTACTGCTTCCTTATGTAACTGTGGAATATCTGTGTGGAGAGAGTGAACCTATTTCTGTTTATACAGTATGTAAGGAAAAATGGTATTTATGAACATCAGGCCTAAATGTAATCTGAAATGCAACATTCTAAATATACAGTGCAAATGGGAAATGTTGCTCCTTTAAGACCATGCAGGTAACTGGCTGCTGTTGTTTTTCTCCACTGAGCTTCTAGGTATCTACAATTGTGAACCCGAACTTTTGGGGCTGGGTTCACCAGGGCAAATGGCCTGTAAATTCAGCAAAAATATAAAGAAATACAAAGCTAGAGATCGAATTTGTGGTGAATTACGGATAACACAACAAATAGACACGACCTTTAAGGTCAGGTTCCCCATAAAAAGTGCATTTAGTTCTGAACAAAGGCCCTTTGAAATTTGAACTACAGACCTATTGGGGCTGGGCCCATCAAGAAGAATGTCTGGTTGTCAATTGGTTGCTGATAACATGTCCTGAAAAAGTGACCTTGTGGTCAAGCTTCCCATAAACTATACATTAAGCACAGAGCAACGCTTTGAAGCCGAGCAGAAGAACATTTTAAGATAAACACAGATACACCAGAAGGCTGGTCACATGTTCTAAGAAGAAATTAAACTTACTAACACATGTTATGCCCTGCCATTGATTAAACATTGAATACAGTTTTTCCTTGATAAAAGGAGCAGTGTGTGCCCTGTAGAGCCCACCCCGGGTTCAAATTAAAGAGGAGAAAAAGCCCATTGGGATCCTGTAAAAACGACATTTTGTGATGTACATAATTTAAGTTATGTGTAAAATTATGATTTTTGCCATTTTCATACACCTGGGAAATGGGAAAGTTGGCACAGGAGTAGATCATGAAAATAAGGTTTAAATTGGAAATGGTCCCAATTTTAGCTATTTCGGTGAAGCAGAAAAATGCAAAAAACAGTAGCTCCACTAAGGAACGGCGTGCCGAAATAAAATGAGTATGGTCTGATCCGCCATATATGTATATATATATATATTACATGGCCACGATAGTGGCCATGTAGTTATGGTTAAGTTGCTGTTTCCATAGGAAGAGCACTTTTTGGGTGACTTATAACTTCGCTCCCCCTGGACGAATCCTCACCAAACTTTGCAAAAATAGTATATGGCCCACTCTGAATTGTTTTGCAAAGTTTGGTAAGGTTTGGTCCAGGGGGGGCAAAGTTACAGGAGGGGTCCCAAAACATCTTTTTTTCCCATAGACATAATGGGAAAAAACTTTGCTCATGCCTACAGCCCAAACCACTGGACGGATTTACACCAAATTTGCGGCAGGAGTGGCGGCTTGGTCCCAAAAGCGTGCTTTTATTATTTGGTGTACATACGTCCAGTAGTTTTTAAAAGAAATGTCAAAAATGTAAGTGGAAAAAATTAGTGATATCTGTGTTCGCGCAGACACACTTCCATGTTCGCTCCGCGGACAGGACAGGGATTGGGCAAGCGGCTTGCGTGATGTCCGCAGACATGTGACATGCTCTCCCATTGGATGCGGTGAAGCGAGCAGTGCGTTGTATTTTGAAAGACGCCCGCCATCTTTGTTTATCGTTTGCATGAGAGCCAAGGAGCGGGATTTGCCGCCGGCATTGTAAGCTCTTGCCCCGTGTCTTCCTCCCATTCCCACACCCCGCTCATGCACCTGTCTTCCTTTCGTTCCCCCCACTCCCACTCATGCCCCGTGTCTCCCTCCTGTTCCCCCACACCCCCGCTCATGCCCCGTGTCTCCCTCCTGTCCCCCCACCCCCACTCATGCCGCGTGTCTTCCTCCCATTCCCCCACCCCCTGCTCATGCCCCGTGTCTCCCCTGTTCCCCCCACCACCCGCTCATGCCCCGTTACTCCTTCACGATACCCCCACCCCCTGCTCATGCCCCGTGTCTCCCCAGTTCCCCCCGCTCATGCCCTGTGTCTACCCGATGTTCCCCCCACCCCCCGCTCATGCCCCGTGTCTCCCCTGTTCCCCCCACTCATGCCCCGTGTTTCTCTCCCGTTCACCCCCCACCCCCCGCTCATGCCCCGTGTCTCCCTCCTTTTCCCCTCCACCCCCCGCTCATGCCCCGTGTCTCCCTCCTTTTCCCCTCCACCCCCCGCTCATGCCCTGTGTCTCCCCTGTTCCCCCCATCCCCACTCATGCCCTGTGTCTCCCTCCTTCTCCCCCCCACGCCCCGCTCATGCCCCGTGTCTCCCCTGTTCCCCCTACCCCCTCATGCCCCATATCTCCCTCCTTCCCCCTCACCCCTGCTCATGCCCCGTGTCTCCCTCCTTTTCTCCCCCAACCCCCACTCATGCCCCGTGTCTCCCCTGTTCCCCCCAGCCCCACCGCTCATGCCCCGTGTCTCCCCTGTTCACCCCCACCCCCCGCTCATGCCCCGTGTCTCCCCTGTTCCCCCCATCCCATCTCTCATGCCCCGTATCTCCCTCCTTCCCCCTCACCCCTCGCTGATGCCCCGTGTCTCCCTCATTTTCCCCCCACCCTGATCATGCCCCGTGTCTCCCCTGTTCCCCCCACCCCCGCTCATGCCCCGTGTCTACCTCCCGTTGCCCCTCAACCCCCGCTCATGCCCTGTGTCTACCTGACATTCCCCCGACCGCTCATGCCCCGTGTCTCCCTCCCGTTCCCCCCACCCCCCTCATGCCTCGTGTCTCCCCTGTTCCCACCACGCTCATGCCCCATGTCTCCCTCCCGTTCACCCCACCCCCGCTCATGTCCCGTGTCTCCCGTTCCCCCTACTCCCCGCTCAATCCTCGTGTCTCCGTGTCTCCCGCCTTTCCCCCCACCTCCTGCTCATGCCCTGCGTCTCCCTCCTTTTCCCCTCCACCCCCACTCATGTCCCGTGTCTCCCCTGTTCCCCCCACCCCCGATCATGCCCTGTGTCTCCCCTGTTCCCCCATCTCCCCGCTCATGCCCCATGTCTCCCTCCTTGTCCTCCCACACCCCGCTCATGCCCCGTGTCTCCCCTGTTCCCCCCGCGTGTCCCTCCTGTTCCCCGCCACCCCCCGCTCATGCCCCGTGTCTCCCATGTTCCCCCCACCCCCCGCACATGCCCTGTATCTCCCTCCTTCCCCCCCCACCCCCCACCCCCGCTCATGCCCCATGCCTCCCCTGTTCCCCACCCCCCACTCATGCCCCGTGTCTCCCTCCTTTCCCCCCACTCCCCGCTCATGCCCCATGTCTCCCTCCTTTCCCCCCACCCCCACTCATGCCTGTGTCTCCCCTGTTTCCCCCCATCCCCCACTAATGCCTCGTGTCTACCTGCTGTTGCCCCCCACCCCCAACTCATGCCCCGTGTCTCCCCTGTTCCCCCTACCCCCGCTCATGCCCCGTGTCTACCTGATGTTCCCCCCCACCCCCGCTCATGCCCCGTGTCTCTCCTGTCCCCCCGCTCATATCCCGTATCTCCCTCCCGTTCACCCCACCCCCTGCTCATGTCCCGTGTCTCCCCTGTTTCCCCCACCCCCTGCTCATGCCCCGTGTCTCCCCTGTTCCCCCCACCCCCCGCTCATGTCCTGTGTCTCCCTCCCATTCCCCCCACCCCCGCTCATTCCACGTGTCTCTCCTGTTCCCCCCACCCCCCGCTCATGCCCCGTGTCTCCCCTGTTCCCCCTAATCGCCCGCTCATGCCCCATGTCTCCCCTGTTCCCCCTCACGCCCCGTGTCTCCCTCCCGTTCACCCCACCCCCGCTCATGTCCGTGTCTCCCGTTCCCCCCACTCCCCGCTCAATCCTCGTGTCTCCGTGTCTCCCTACTTTTCCCCCCCACCCCCGCATGCCCCGTGTATCTCCTGTTCCCCCCGCCCCCCGCGCATGCCCCATATCTAGCTCCTCCCCCCACCCCCGCTCATGCCCCGTGTCTCCCTCCTTTCCCCCATCCCCTGCTCATGCCCCGTGTCTCCCTCCTCTACCCCCACCCCCCGCTCATGCCCCGTGTCTCCCTCCTGTACCCCCACCCCCTGCTCATGCCCCGTGTCTCCCTCCTTTCCCCCCACCCCCTGCTCATGCCCTGCGTCTCCCTCCTTTTCCCCTCCACCCCCACTCATGTCCCGTGTCTCCCCTGTTCCCCCCACCCCCCGCTCATGCCCTGTGTCTCCCCTGTTCCCCCATCTCCCCGCTCATGCCCCATGTCTCCCTCCTTTTCCCCCCACACCCCGCTCATGCCCCGTGTCTCCCCTGTTCCCCCCGCGTGTCCCTCCCGTTCCCTGCCACCCCCCGCTCATGCCCCGTGTCTCCCATGTTCCCCCCACCCCCAGCAAATGCCCCGTATCTCCCTCCTTTCCCCCCCACCCCCGCTCATGCCCCATGCCTCCCCTGTTCCCCACCCCCCACTCATGCCCCGTGTCTCCCTCCTTTCCCCCCACTCCCCGCTCATGCCCCATGTCTCCCTCCTTTTCCCCCCCACCCC
This sequence comes from Ambystoma mexicanum, assembly GCF_040938575.1. Classification (NCBI taxonomy): domain Eukaryota; kingdom Metazoa; phylum Chordata; class Amphibia; order Caudata; family Ambystomatidae; genus Ambystoma; species Ambystoma mexicanum. The sequence continues at coordinate 250,952,705 of NC_090922.1, read as the reverse complement.
CACTCATGCCCGTGTCTCCCCTTTTCCCCCCCACCCCCCACTAATGCCTCGTGTCTACCTGCTGTTGCCCCCCACCCCCAACTCATGCTCCGTGTCTCCCCTGTTCCCCCTACCCCCGCTCATGCCCCGTGTCTACCTGATGTCCCCCCCACCCCCTGCTCATTCCCCATGTCTCTCCTGTTCCCCCCAGCCCCCGCTCATGCCCCGTGTCTCCCCTGTTCCCCCTAATCGCCCGCTCATGCCCCATGTCTCCCCTGTTCCCCCTCACGCCCCGTGTCTCCCTCCCGTTCACCCCAACCCCGCTCATGTCCCGTGTCTCCCGTTCCCCCCACTCCCCGCTCAATCCTCGTGTCTCCGTGTCTCCCTACTTTTCCCCCCCACCCCATGCCCCGTGTATCTCCTGTTCCCCCCGCCCCCGCGCATGCCCCATATCTCCCTCCTCCCCCCCACCCCCGCTCATGCCCCGTGTCTCCCTCCTTTTCCCCCATCCCCTGCTCATGCCCCGTGTCTCCCTCCTCTACCCCCACCCCCCGCTCATGGCCCGTGTCAACGTCCTGTACCCCCACCCCCCGCTCATGCCCCGTGTCTCCCCTGTTCCCCCACCCCCCGCTCATGCCCTGTGTCTACCTGACATTCCCCCCCACTGCTCATGCCCGTGTCTCCCTCCCGTTCCCCCACCCCCGCTCATGCGCCGTGTCTCCCCTGTTTCCCCCCTGCTGATGCCCCGTGTCTCCCTCCCGTTCACCCCACCCCCCACTCATGTCCAGTGTCTGCCCTGTTCCCCCATCCACCCGCTCATGCCGCGTGTCTCCCCTGTTCCCCCCACCCCGCTCATGCCCCATGTCTTTCCTGTTCCCCCCACCCCCTGCTCATGCCCAGTGTCTACCTGATGTTCCCCCACCCCCTGCTCATGCCCCGTGTCTCCCTCCTTTTCCCCCCACACCCCGCTCATGCCCCATGTCTCCCCTGTTCCCCCCGCTCATGCCCCGTGTCTCTCTCCCGTTCACCCCCACCCCCACTCATGCCTGTGTCTCCCTTGTTCTCCCCCACCCCCCGCATCTCCCTCCTTCCCCCCAACCCTCCGCTCATGCCCTGTGTCTCCCTCCTTTTCCCCCCACCCCTCACTCGTGCCCTGTGTCTCCCTCCTTTTCCCCCCACCCCCCGCTTATGCCCTGTGTCTCCCCTGTACCCCCCCACCCCCCGCTCATGCCCCGTATCTCCCTCCTCTCCCCCCACCCCCTGCTCATGCCCTGTGTCTCCCTCCTTTTCCACTCCACCCCCACTCATGTCCCGTATCTCCCCTGTTAACCCTACCCCCCGCTCATGCCCCGTGTCTCCCGTGTTCCCCCATCTCCCCGCTCATGCCCCATGTCTCCCTCCTTTTCCCCCCACACCCCGCTCATGCCCCGTGTCTCCCCTGTTCCCCCCGCGTGTCCCTCCCGTTCCCCGCCAACCCCCGCTCATGCCCCGTGTCTCCCATGTTCCCCCCACCTCGCGCTCATGCCCCGTATCTCCCTCCTTTTCCCCCCCACCCCCCACCCCCGCTCATGCCCCATGCCTCCCCTGTTCCCCACCCCCCACTCATGCCCCGTGTCTCCCTCCTTTCCCCCCACTCCCCGCTCATGCCCCATGTTTCCCTCCTTTCCCCCCCCCACCCCCACTCATGCCCGTGTCTCCCCTGTTCCCCCCCACCCCCCACTCATGCCCCGTGTGTGCCTGCTGTTGCCCCCCACCCCCAACTCATGCCCGTGTCTCCCCTGTTCCCCCTACCCCTGCTCATGCCCCGTGTCTACCTGATGTTCCCCCCCACCCCCGCTCATGCCCCGTGTCTCCCCTGTCCACCCCGCACATATCCCTTATCTCCCTCCCGTTCACCCCACCCCCTGCTCATGTCCCGTGTCTCCCCTGTTCCCCCCAAACCCTGCTCATGCCCCGTGTCTACCTGCTGTTGCCCCCCACCCCCAACTCATGCCCCGTGTCTCCCCTGTTCCCCCTACCCCCGCTCATGCCCCGTGTCTACCTGATGTTCCCCCCCACCCCCGCTCATGCCCCGTGTCTCCCCTGTCCACCCCGCACATATCCCTTATCTCCCTCCCATTCCCCCCACCCCCCGCTCAATCCCCGTGTCTCTCCTGTTCCCCCCACCCCCTGCTCATGCCCCGTGTCTCCCCTGTTCCCCCTAATCACCCGCTCATGCCCCATGTCTCCCCTGTTCCCCCTCACGCCCCGTGTCTCCCCTGTTCCCCCCGCCCCCCGCTCATTCCCTGTGTCTCCCTCCCCTTCCCCCCACCCCCAGCTCATGCCCCGTGTCTCCCTTGTTCCCTGACGCTCATGCCCTGTGTCTCCCTCCCGTTCACCCCCGCTTATGCCCCGTGTCTCCCTCCTGTTCACCCCCACCCCCCACTCATGTCCCGTGTCTCTCCCTGTTCCCCCCGCTCATGCCCCGTGTCTCCCTCCCATTCCCCCACCCCCTACTCATGCCCCGTGTCTCCCCTGTTCCCCCCACCCCCCGCTCATGCCCCATGTCTCCCTTCTTCCCCCCCCACCGCCCGCTCATGCCCAGTGTCTGCCCTGTTCCCCCCACCCCCCGCTCATGCCCAGTGTCTGACCTGTTCCCCCACCACACGCTCATGCCCCGTGTCTCCCATGTTACCCCCCACCTCCCACTCATGCCCAGTGTCTCCCCTGTTACCCCCTACCCCCCGCTCATGCCCAGTGTCTCCCCTGTTACCCCCAACCCCCCGCTCATGCCCAGTGTTGCCCCTGTTCCCCCAACCCCCGCTCATGGCCCGTGTCTCCCCTGTTCCCCCCAACCCTGCACATGCCCCGTGTTTCCACTGTTCCCTCCACCCCCCG